>NW_028273707.1:0-300000 GCF_024610735.1 Ursus americanus | reverse complement strand
GAAGGTGCCTTTCCCGGTGGGTCTGCTGAGATTTGTGTCTGGGAGAACCTTTCACATCTCCTCCCTCAGAAATGCTCAAGTACAAGTATCCCCCACTTTTTAAGCGTTCACAGTAAGACACTGGGCTTTCTTGAAAGAACTATGTTATTACCCAGCTTCAGTAAGAGGAAGAGACCTGAAGAGGCTTTCCCTCTTATGAAAAAAGGTGAACAGTGAGAATCGCGTTCAGCATCTGTTTTGGGGAGAAGCACAACAGAGGCAGCGTGCACCCCAACCAGCTCCTTCCGCTGGGAACAGCTATCCACATCCAGCCACCAGCACTTTGAATGGTGTCTGTGAGCCTCTGCTGTGCTTTATCTTCATTTATGCTGGGCCTCCCTTAGAAACTTGTGTCCTGAGGCCTAAGAAAAGCCAAAGAGAAGGAATTTTGGAGTCTGAGCACACTGTCTAATTGTTCCGTGTAAATTAGTGGCCATTCCTTCTTGACACCATTTCTGCTGTGCAAGGTTTCTCAGAAGCCCTGTACTTTCAAAGAGCAGGGAAACTTATACCCGATGCTTCACGGTTAGTTTTAGACTCCATGCTGGACAGAACATTTCATGACTGTCGGATTTTCTCACTTCAACATTGAGACTTTGACCACCTTCACCCGTTTCTACCACCCCATCCCCGAATCTGGCACCTACCAATCTGCTCTCAGTGTCTATGTGTTCAGTATTTGTTTATTCCTCGTGGAATGTACATGAGAGCATCTGGTATTGGTCTTTCTGTGTCTGAGTTACTTGGCATAAGGCCCCCAAGGTCTGTGTTTCCATGTCTGGTTCTTGTGAATAATGCTGCAGTGAACGTGGGAGTGCATCTGTCTTTTTGAGGCAGTATTTTTGTGTTCTCCGAATCAATACTCAGTAGAGCCATTACTGGGTCATGGGGTAGTTGCATTAATTTTTTCAGGAACCTCCATACCGTTTGTCACAGTGGCTGCACCAATTTCCATTCCCACCAACAATGCTCAGAGTCCTCTTGTCTGCACACCCTTGACCCCACCTGGTGTCTGTCTCTGGGACAATAGGTGTTCCAACACTTGTGAGGGAATAGCCAGTTGTGGGTTTGACTGATGTTTCCCTGACGATATTTAGTGATGTCGAACAACTTTTTCTCTCTGTTGGCACCTGTGAGCTGTCTTTGGAAAGTATCTATTCACATATTCCCCACATTTTTTATACAGTTTTTTTTGTTTGTTTGTTTTGATTTGTATGAGTGTTGTGTGTATTTTGGATGTTAGCCTCTTCTCACACATATGATTCGCAGATATTTTTTTTCTTATTGGGTCTGTGGCCTTGTAAGTTTTTGCTGGTTTCTTTTTCCGTGTGGAAGATTTCAGTTGAAGTTGTTCCACCTGTTTATTTTTGCTTTTGTTGCCTTTGCATTTGGTGTCCAATCTGAAGACTCTTTGCCAAAACCAATGTCGAGAGACTTAGTACCTGTGTCTTCTTGGAGGTTTATGGATTCAGGTCTTACGTTCATATCATTCATCCATTAAAAATTTTGTGTGTGGTGTAAGAAAGTGACCCAGTTATATTCTTCTGCATTTAGTGTCCAGTTTGCCTGTTACCGCTCACTGAAGAGACAGTCATTCCCTCATGGCATATCTTCTGCTGCTGTGTCGTAAGTTAGGATCATCTACGTGTGGGTAAGTTTCTGAGCTTTCTGTTCTGTTCCACTGACCTGGTGTCTGTGTTTCTGCCAGTACCATCCTGTTTTGATGACAACAGCTTTGTAATCTAGCTTGAAATCCAACAGTGTGTTGTCTGCACCTTTCTTTCTTCACGTTGCTTTGGGTATTTGGGGTGTTTTATGATTCCATACAAGTTTGAGGACTGTTTTCTACTTGCTGGAATAATGCCACTGGAATTCAGATAGGGATTTCATCACATGTGTCAATTGCTTTGGGTACGATGGACATGTTCACATAATTAACTCTTCCAGTTAAGGAGCATGGCGTATGCTTCCATTTGTTTGTGTTGCCTTCCAAATCTTTGAGCCATACATCCTGCCCCCCTCGACACACATGTTTTTCATTTCTTTTCTGCCATGTGTTGAGTGTACTATGTCTTTCTCATTCTTGGTTGCTTTTATTCCTAAATTTTTTTTGATGCAATTGTAAATGGCATTGCTTTTTTAATTTCTCTTTGTGAAAGTGTGTCATCAGTATACAGAAATGCAAGAAGTTGGGTCATCTGGGTGGCCCCATAGGTGAAGCGTCCGCCTTCAGCTCAGGTCATGAACCCAGAGTTCTGGGTTCGAGCCCCGTGTTGGGCTCCCCGCTTACAGAGGGTCTGTTTCTCCCTCTTTCTCACACTCCCCCTGCTCGTGCTTTTTCCCTTCTGTCAAATAAATAAATAAAATCTGAAAATACATAAAGACAACAGGTCTCTGTATATTGACTTTATATCCTGCAGCTTTCTTGAATTTGTTTATTCTAACAGTGTTTTTTTTTTTTTTTTTGTGGAATCATTCGGGATTTCATGTCATTTGCAAATAGTGACAGTTTTCCTGTATGGATTTCATATCTTTCTTTTTTTAAAATGATGTCACCCTACAGTACTTCATTTGTTTTTGATGTAGTGTTCCATGATTCATTGTTTGCATATAACACCAAGTGCTCATTATGACACATGCCCTCCTTTTTTAAAAAAAGAATTTATTTATTTATTCAACAGATATAGAGACTGCCAGCGAGAGAGGGAACACAAGCAGGGGGAGTGGGAGAGGAAGAAGCAGACTCACAGCGGAGGAGCCTGTTGTGGGGCTCGATCCCATAATGCCGGGATCACGCCCTGAGCCAAAGTCAGACGCTTAACCGCTGTGCCACCCAGGGGCCCCAACAGGTGCCCTCCTTAATACCCATCACCAGGTTAACCCATTACCCTACCCCTCCCTTTCTGCAATCTTCAGTTTGTTTCCCAGTGTCAATAGTCTCTCATGGTTCATCTCCCCCTCTCATTCCCCCCCTTCACTTTTCCCTTCCTTCTTCTAATGTCCTCCATGCTACTCCTTCCGTTCCACATAGGAGTGAAACCATATGATAATTGTCTTTCTCTGCTTGACTTAATTTCACTTAGCATAATCCCCTCCTGGTCCATCAACCTTGGTGCAAATGGGGGGTATTCATCCTTTCTGATGACTGAGTAATATTCCATTGTATAGATGAACCACATCTTCTTTGTCCAATCATCTGCTGAAGGACATCTTGGCTCCTTCCACAGTTAGGCTATTATGGACATTGCTGCTATGTACATTGGGATACAGGTGCCCCTTCTTTTCATTACTCTGTGTCTATGGGGTAAATACCCAGTAGTTCAATTGGTGGGTCTTAGGATAGCTCTGTTTTTAACGTCTTGAGGAACCTCCATATTGTTTTCAAAAGTGGCTGTACCAGCTTGAATTCTCACGAGTAGTGTAAGAGGGCTCCCCTTTCTTCACATACTCTCTGACTTTTTTTATTTCTGTCTTGTTAATTTTTTTTCAAGATTTTATTTATTCATTCCACAGAGATAGAGATATCCAGCGAGAGAGGGAACACAAACAGGGGAGTGGGAGAGGAAGAAGCAGGCTCATAACGGAGGAGCCTGATGTGGGGTTTGATCCCATAATGCCAGGATCACGCCCTTAGCCGAAGGCAGAGGCTTAACCTCTGTGCCACCCAGGTGCCCCCTGCCTTGTTAATTTTAACATTTCTAACTGGTGTAAGGTGGTATCTCATTGTCATTTTGATTTGTATTTGCCTGATGGCAAGTGATGTGGAGCATTTTTTCATGTGTCTGTTGGCCATTTGTATGTCTTCTCTGGAGAAGTATCTCTTTGTGTCTTCTGCCCATTTTTTTGATGTCGAGTTTGAGGAGTTCTTTATAGATCTTGGATACCAACCCTTTATCTGTAATATCATTTGCAGATATCTTCTTCAATTCCATAGGTTGCCTTTTTGTTTTTTGATCATTTGCTTTGCCAAGCAGAAGCCTTTTATCCTGATGAAGTGCCAATAGTTCATTTTTTGCTTTTATTTCCTTTGCCTTTAGAGACGTGGCTTGCAAGAAGTTGTTGTGTCCAAGGTTGAAGAGTTCTTTTGATTTTGATATGAGACAGGAATCCATTATCTTATTTTCCTGATTGTATTCGAGTCCTCTGTCTTTCTTGATGAGTCTAGCTAAGTTTGTCAGTTTTGTTTATCTTTCCAAAAAAGGCTGCTCTCATTTTCATTGTTTTTTTTTTTTGTCTTTTTAGTCTCCGTTGGATTTATTAATGCATTCCTTTTTGTTATTTCCTTATTTCTACTAATTTGGGGCTTTGTTTGTTGTTTTTTTTTTCTACTTATTTACCACATAAAGCAGGTTGTTTATTGGAGAGCATTTTCATGTTTTGATGAAGACTTTAATTTCTATGAATATCCCCCATAAAGCTACTTTTGCTGCATCCCATAAGTTTTTGTAGGTTGTCTTTTTCATCAGTGACCAGGTACTTCTAAAAGTTTTTTGATTTCTTCTTTGACTGTTGGATGTTCAGTAGCATGTTGTTAAATCTCCACATATTTTTTAAGATTATTTTAGTATCTGACAGAGAGTGAGACAGCGAGAGAGGGAACACAAGCAGGGGGGTGGGAGAGGGAGAAGCAGGCTTCCCACTGAGCAAGGAGCCTGATTTGGGGCTAGATCCCAGGATCCGGGGTCAAGACCTGAGCTGAAAGCACATCCTTAACGACTGAGCCACCCAGGCCCCAAAAATCTCCACCTATTTTTGACTGTCCCATTTTTTTCTTGAGACTGATTTCTAATTTCATATCATTGTGGTTGGACAAGATTTGAAGCAGAAGGTGAAAAGAGCATTCAGATGAAAGGTTTGTTTCCTGGAGGGTTTTCTGAGGGCAGACCATGAGTTCAGTGGGGATGGAGGAAGGTTTTGTGAGACGGGGGGTGGGGTTAACCCTCGTTAGAATTACTGACTACTACCATGCAGGCTGTGTGCTACCGTTCACACCATAGTCCTGATGGACTTGTACTTCATTAAATATTTTCTAGGAGGTGTAGGCATAGCCTTTACTTAAAGAAAGGTGCCATGTGGGTTCATGGCATTACCCCAGGTCAGCAACCGGGATGTATGGTATTGTGGGGGATCAGAAGCAGGCTTTCTGTGGGAAGCGACAGAAATAGGGTATGGTGAGCTCCATGACCATAGGTGAGGTCCCTCGTGACCCACTGGGTGTTGGGTTCTGTGGATCTGTCTCATCAGGTCCTGTGGAATTCAGGGACACCCTCCTGTCTGTGGATTTGTGTGGAGACAGGTAGACATCAGTGTCTGGCCAGGCACGAGGGTCGCAATGGACCACCACCAGAGGTGCAGCGTGCGGGGGAGCCACTGCTTGCTTTCCCCGAAAGCTGACCAGGGTCTGTGACCGTGATTCCTAGCATCTGCAAGGGAAGAGGAGATCGGGGTGGTGCACACTTCCTAGACTTGTGCTCAGGACTAGTCTGGAGCCCACTGAAGTCAGCCACACCTGGCACAGAAGGCACCCAGTCAGTGTAGCTGTGGGCACTGCTCCCATGGCACTTTTGGGCCGGCTCCATGCTGCCACCTCCTCTTTTCATCATCATCTTCAAGGTCATGTGCCTCTGCTCTTGCCCCATGGCCTCCGGGGTATTGTCCGTCCTCCATCTGTCCCTCATCCCTGGTGCCCTGTGCAGTCCGATGACAGGGTAGCCATCTCGAGACAAACATCTGGCCCTGATGGAAAACTTCCATGGATCTCTTGTGATGCGAGGATGATGCCCTGCCCTGGAAGGGGGCTGCAGGTCCAAAATCAGGAGATCCATGTCTCCCTTTTCAGCATGGCCTGCACTCCCCTCAGTCTTCTTCAGGGAAGCTCTCGCCACTTCCTGAGCTGACAGCTCTGAACTTAAAAATGAATGTTATTTTACATATCTCTATGCTTTAGTTCATCCATGGCATGTCTTTCAACCCCGTTAGTGTTTTTTTTTTTTTTTTTAGCGGTTCTGAACGGCTGTCTGCTCAAGGAGGGGATGACCTGGGCAGGGCAGCTTTCCCTCTCATCTCCCTCAGCATGTCTCTGAGCCCTGGGGCCAGCTGTCCCACTGAGGATTGAGGGACCTGAGCCAGCCCATCCTGAGCCCAGGCTGTGTCAGCTCATAGACTGATGCGTGTCGGAGCGGTGGGCAGCTGGCATGGGCCAGGGGCAGGCAGTGTCTCCTTCTCATTCCTTCCCTCCCTTCCTCCCAGAAGTAGCTCAGAGCAGCCTTCAACCCCTGCATCTCCAGATCCCTTGACCTGTGCCTCCTGTGTTCAGCTGGTGACCTTGGAGTTTCGCATGGATTCTACCTCCCGTACCCTCTCCCATAGCAGTTCCTGGATCAGGGGAGGGGTCGGACCCTTGTCTGCTTTTGGTCTTCTTCCTGTCCCGCACCGAGCCCACCGACCGTTTCATCTTCCATGTATGTGCTTGGAAGCAAGCCCATCCACAGGGAACCTATTAGCCAAGTGGATCCAGGCAATGAACATTGAAGTAGAGATCCAGAATCCATAATAAACCTGCTCTGAAACCTGTCCCAAAGTCTGTGACTCTCTCACACTGAAACAGAAACAATAATAGCTTTCTGGACTGTGAAGTGATATGTGTCTCTACTTCCAATCTTGAATGCATAGGTGCTGAACCTGGACAGAAAGGGACCATGGCTCCCGTGGGCTGGGATCCACAGTAAGAACGCAGTGAAATCTGAATTTTAGGCATTAAGTGAATAATTATTGTAGAGTGAATCCCAAGTAGGGCTTTTGCACATTGCACAGGAAAAGCTTTTTCAAAGAGGTTTCTGAAAGAAAAATCTTTTTTTTAAATTTATTTTAATTCCATTAGAGCTAACATACAGTGTTACATTTGTTTCAGGTGTACAGTAGAGTGATTCAGTAATTCTATATATTACAAAGTGGTCATCAAGAAAAGTGTCCTCTTAATCCCCTTCATCTATTTCACTCATCCCTCTATCCACCTCCTCTCTGGTAACCATCCGTTTGTTCTCTATTGAAAAGAGTTTGTATTTTGGTGTGTCTCCTTTTTCTCTTTTAGTTATTTATTTTTGTTTGTTTTTTAAATTCCCCATTAGAGTGACATCATATGGGATTTGTCTTTCTCTGACTGACTGATTTTAGTTTGGATAATACTCTCTAGCTCCATCCATGTGGCTGCAAATGGCAAGGTTTCATTCTTTTTCAAGCCGAGTAATACTCCATTGTGTGTGTGTGTGTGTGTGTGTGTGTGTGTGTGTGTGTGTGTGAATACACACATCTATCATCTCATTTGTCAATTTTTCTACAGACACTTGGGTTGCTTCCATATTGTGATATTGTAAATAATAGTGCAAGAAACATAGGGGTGCACGTATCCTTTTTACTTACTGTTTTCCTATTCTTTGGGTAAATACGAGTAGTGTGATTGTTGGATCGTAGGGTAGTTCTATATTTAATTTTTTGAGGAACCTTCATACTGTTTTCCACGGTGGCCACCACAGTTTGCATTCCCACCCACAGTTCACGAGGATTCCCCTTCATCCACATCCTCCCAACACCTGCTCTTTGTTGTGCTTTTGATGTTAGCCATTCTGACAGGTTTGATGTAATACCTCATTGTCCTTTGGATTTACATTTTCCTGATGATATGTGATGGTGAACATCTTTTCACGGGACTGTTGGCCATTTGTATTTCTTCTTTGGAGAAATGTCTGTCCATGTCTTCTGCCTATTTTTTAACTGGATTATTTGTTTTGGGGGTCGAGTAGTATCAGTTGTATATGTTTTGGACACTATTCCTTTATTGCATATGATCTTTGCAAATATCATCTCCCTTTGAGTAGGTTGTCTTATTACTTTTACGTTTTCATTGTTCTTCTGCCGTGTGGAAACTTTTTATTTTGGTGTATTCCCAATAGTTTATTTTTGCTTTCATTTCCTTTGCCTCAGGACACAGTCTAGAAAAACGTTGGTATGGTCCATGTCAAGAAGTTACTGTCTTCCCTCCTGTAGGATTTTTATGGATTCAGGTCTCATGTTGAGGTCTTGAAACTGTTTTGTGTTTGTCTGTATTGTGTAAGAAAGCAGTCTAATTTCATTCTTTTGTGCGTAGCTGTCTAGTTTTCCCAACACCATTTGCTGTAGAGACTGTCCTTTTCCCTTTTGATATCGTTGCTTGCTTTGTGGAAGATTCATGGACCACATAATTATGGGTTTCTGTCTGAACTTGTATCCTGTTCCTTTGGTCGCTGTTTCTATTTTTGTGCCGTACTGTCTTGTTAGGATGACTGCAGCTTTGTAGTATAACCTGAAATCTGAAATTGTGAGTCCTCCAGCTTTGTTTTTCTTTTCCACATTGCACTGTCTGTTCGAAATCTTTAGTGGATCCATACAAATGTTTAGGATTGTTTATTCGAGGTCTTTTGTTCTTTAATTTAAATTCAATTAGCCAACTTACAGTACACCATTAGTTTCAGATGTAGTCTTCAATAAATTTTCAGTCGTGTGTAACACCCAGTGCTCATTGTATCATGTGGCCTCCTTAATGCTACTCACCCAGTTACCCCCCCCAACTTCTCCAACAATCATCAGTTTCTTGCGATAGTTAAGAGTCCATCATGGGTTTTCTCCCTCTCTGATGACTTCCCATTCTATTTTCCCTTCCTTCCCCTATGGTCTTCTTCCTTGTTTCTGATATTCCACATAGGAGTGAAAGCATATGATCATTGTCTTTCTTTCATTGACTTATTCCACTCAGCATAATACCCTCCAGCTCCACCCATGTCGGTGTGATGGTAAGTATTCATCCTTTCTGATGGCTGAGTAATATTCCATTATATATATATATGATCCACATCTTCTTTATCCATTCATCTGTCCATGATCATCTGCACTCCTTCCACAGTTTGTCTATTATGGACATTGCTGCTATGAACACTGGGGTGCATGTGTCCCGTCTTCACTACATCTGTCTCTTTGGGGTCGATACCCCGTAGTGCAATTGCTGGGACATAGGGTAGCTTTATTTATAACTTCTTGAGGAAACTCTGTACCATTTTCAAGAGTGGCTGTACCGCACTGCATTCTTACAGGGGTGTAAGAGGGTTCCCGTTTCTCCACATCCTCTCCAAGATGTGTAGTTTCATGTCTTCTTATTTTTAGATATTCGGCCTCGTGTGGTAGGGCATCTATAGGGGTTAAGATTTCCATTTCCCTGAAGCCAAGTGATATGAAGCATTTATGCATGTATCTTTTGGTCACCAGTATGTCGTCATCATTGAAATGACTTCCCATTTTAATCCATCTCAAGACCTAAAGCTGGGTAAGGCACTGAAGCTGGATGATGCCATCGGTTGGAAGTGTGGAGAATTTCAAAAGATCTCCGTGGAGAGCAAGTTTAAAGGTCAGTTTGAAGCTACTATCGATCCGGGGAGATCTCTGAAAGTGGGGGTTGCCTGGGATGGGCTGAGGGGGGCCCTCCGATTTTCCTATGAATCCTTGCTTCAGCCCCAAATGGACAGTTTCCTCCTGTGGGGCACGGTGAGTCCTCTAGTCGTACAGAGGTGAGCCCAATGCCTGGTGCCTTGGAGGCAGGCAAACGGGGAGGGACCCTCAGCAGAAGACCCAGAGTTAGGTTAGGCCTCAAGAGACAGCAGGTCCGAACTGCCCAGTGCTCAGAGAACTCCCAGGCCGAGTGAGATGAGGGCACAAGGGCGGGTGAGTGTGAGCCTGAGGTTCCATCCGGAAGGGCCCACAAAGGTCGGGGTTCAGCAGAAGGAGCTCTCAGGGGGTGCCCCAATTCTCTTGCCCTGAATGCTCTGTTGTGCCCCAAAATGGTACAGTTTACTGTGGGTTGCAGGCTGAGTCCTACGGTGGGTCTTGGGTGTCCCCAATCCGCTGGAGTGGGGTGCCAGGACCCCGGGGAGGGGCCCCTCTGTGGCCAACCTTGGGTAAGGGTTAGTGTTCAGGAGCCCGGCAGGGACAATCTGCAGGCTGTGCGGCGAACTCTGTGGAGGGCTGAGAGGAGGCCATTGGGGAGGGTGAGCATGGGCCTCAGGGTTGGGGCACGGGGGGCTGCCAAAGGATGGGGATGGGCTCCGGGGGCCTCCCCAAGTTCTCGTGCCCTGTAGGCTCTGTAGAGCCCCAAGGGGCACGGTTTCCTGTCGGGTGGCAAGCTGAGTCCTGCGGTGGGGCACAGGTATCCCAATTACCCGGGTCTGTGGTGTAAGGCTCCTGGGGAGGCCCCCAAACCCACGGCAGACCTAGGGCTAGGGATAGGCCCAGGAGCCCCGCAGGCCCGATCTGTTGGCTGTATGGCGAGCTACACGGGCTGAGGTGAGGATGTGGGGAGAGTGAGCATGGGCCTCAGGGTTGGGGTGCGGGAGGCCACCGAAGTTCGCTGGTGGCTCAGGAGGGCCCTCCTGGTTCTCCCGCCCTGAATGCTCTATGGCCTCCCAAGGCACACGGTTTCCTGCAGGGTGGCAAACTGAGTCCTGCTGTGGGGCTCAGGTGTCCCGAATCCCCGCGGCTGCGGCTCCAGGCTCCTGGGGAGGGGCCCCTCCACAGATGAACTATGGTTAGGGTTGGGGCCCAGGAATCCCGCAGGCCAGATCTGCCCACTATGTGGCAAGCTCTGCCCTGGGCTGAGTTGAAGGTGCAGGGTGGGGTGAGCATGGGCTTCACGGTTGAGTTTAGGGATCGCCGAAGTTCGCCGGGGGCTCTGGGGGCCCTCCTGGTTCTTCCGCCCTGAATGCTCTACAGCCTCCCAAGGGGCACAGTTTCCCGCGGGCTGGCAGGCTTTATCCTTCAGTGGGGCTCAGGTGTCCCCAGTCCCTGGGGCTGCGGCACCGGGCCCCAGGGGAGGGGCCCTACCCAGCCGACCTAGGGTCAGGTGTAGGCCCCAGGAACCCGGCAGGCCTGATCTGCCGGCTCTGCGACGAGTTCGGTGGCAAGCTGAAGGGAAGGCGTGGGGCGGGATGAGTGTGGGCCTCAGGGTTGGGGTGTAGGGGCCACCGAGGATCCCTGGGGGCTCAGGGGGGCCCTACCAGTTCTCTTGCATGGGATGTTCTGTGGCGCCCCAATGGGCATGGTTTCCTGAGGGGTGGCAGGATGAGTCCCGTGGTGGGGCTCAGGTGTACCCAATCCCTGGGGTTAGGGTACAGATTAGGGTATGGGTTGAGGTTAGGGTATGGGTTAAGGTTAGGGTATGGGTTACGGTTAGGGTATGGGTGAGGGTAGGGGTTAGGGTTAGGGTAAGGAGAGGGTACGGGTTAGGGTTGGGTTTTGGGGTTACAGATTAGAGGTTATGGGTTAGGGTACAGATTAGGGTTTAGGGTACGGGTTAGGGTTTAGGGTTCGGGTTTAGGGTTAGGGTTAGGGTTGGAGTACGGGTTAGGTTTAGGGTATGGGTTAGGTTTAGGGTATGGGTTAGGGTACGCATTAGGGTACGGTTTAGGGTACAGTTTAGGGGACGGTTTAGAGTAAGTGTTGGCGTACGGATTTGGGTACGGCATAGGGTACGGATAGGGTTAGGGTACGGGTTAGGAAACACGTTAGGGATTGGGATTGGGTACGGTTTAGGGTTAGGGTATGGGTTAGGGTACGGGTTAGGGTACAGATTAGGGTTAGGTATGGGTTAGGGTATGGGTTAGGGTCCAGGTTAGTGATAGGGTACGGGTTAGTTTATGGGTTAGGGTACGGGTTAGGGTATGGGTTAAAGTTAAGGTAAGGGTACTGGTTAGGGTTAGGGTAAGGGTTACAGTTTAGTGTTTAGGGTTACGGTTGGGGTATGGGTTAGGGTTAGGTTATGGGTAGGGTTAGGGTACGGGTTATGGTATGAGTTAGGACATGGGTTAGTGTCAGGTTTTAAGGTTTAGGGTTAAAGTTAGGGTATGGGTTAGGGTACTTGTTAGGGTTACGGTTAGGTTTAGGGTACGGTTTAAGTTACGGGTTAGGGTACAGTTTAGGGTTAGGGTTAGGGTATGGGTTAGAGTACGTTTTAGGGTTATGGTTAGGGTTAGGGTACAGGTTAGGTTTAGGGTTAGGGTACGGGTAGGGTTAGGGTTAGGGTACGGGTTAGGGTTAGGTTGAGGGTTAGGTTACGGGTTATGGGTAGGGTTAGCTGAAGGGGTAGGGTTAGGGGTTAGGGTTAGGGGTTAAGTTTTAGGGTTTAAGGTTAGGTGTTAGGGTTTAGGCTTAGGGTTAGACCCCAGTAGGCCAGCAGGACCGATGCGCCTGCTGTGCGGGGAGCGGAGGAGTGGGACGAGGTGAGGGCGCTGGCGAGCAGGAGTATGGTATCCAGCGTTTTGGCGCAGGAGGCCTTTGAACATTGCTAGAGGCTCGGAGGGCCCTGCCCGTTCTCCCGCCCTAAATGACCAGTGACACCCCAGCGGGCCGATGTCGACGGGGCGGCAGGGTGAGTCCGGCACTGCAGCTCGGGTGTCCCCAATCCCCGGCTTTGGTCACCAGTCCCCTTGTGAGGGCCCCCTCTGGGGCCAATCTAGTGTTAGGGTTAGCCCCCAGGAGGCCAGCAGGGCCCATACGCCAGCTGTGCGGTGAGCGGAGGGGCGGGCCATGGTGAGGGACTGGCGAGCTGGAAGGTGGTACCCCAAATTTTGGCGCCGGGGGCCCTCAAATGTCGCCGGGGACTCAGAGGGCCCTGCCCATTCTCCTGCCCTGAATGAGTGGCGGCTCCACTAGCAGCCCGAGTGGTGGCGGGGCGGCAGGGTGGGTCTGGCGCTGAGGCTCGGGGGTCTCCAATGCCAGACGTTGCAGCACGAGGCCCCTTGGGAGAGGCCCCTTGGGGGCCGACCTAGGGTAAAGGTTAGCTCCTGGAGGCCGTAGGCACAATCCGCAGTCTGGGGCGAATGGAGACGCGGTCGAAGATCAGGGCGCTGGCGAGCAGGAGAGTGGGCCCCAGCCTTTTGGCGCTGGGGGCCTTCGAAGGTCACCGGGGCAGGGAGGGCCCTGCCCATTCTCCAGCCCTGAATGATCGGCGGTACCCTAGTGGCCCGGGTGTGGGCGGGGCGGAACGGTGAGTCCAGCGTTGTGACTCGGGGGTCCCCAATCCCTGGCGTTCGGCGGCAGTCCCTTTGGGAGGGGCCCCTTGGAGGCCGACCTAGGGTTAGGGTTAGCCCCCAGGAGGCTGGCAGGCTCGATCCACTGGCTCCGTGGCAAATGGAGGGGTGGGCCAAGGTGAGGTCGCTGGCGAGCGGAAGCGTGGGCCCCAACATTTTGGCTCGGTGGGCCTTCGAATGTCGCAGGGGGCTCGGAGGGCCCTGCTCGTTCTCCCGCCATGAAGGACCGGTGACGCCCTTAGCTCCCTGGGTGGCAGCGGGGTGGCAGGGTCAGTCCTGCACTGGTTCTTGGGTTTCCCCAATCCCCAGCGTTGCGGCGCCAGGCCCCTTGGGAGGGGCCCCTCGGGGACTGTCCTAGGGTTAGGTTAACCCCCAGGAGGCCGCAGTCCAGATCCGCCGGCTGTGCAGTGAGCGGAGGGATTGACCGTGGTAGGGCGCAGTCGAGCGGTAGCGTGGTACCCAGCGTTTTGGCGTGGGGGCCTTCTTATTTTACCGGAGGCTCGGAGGGCCCTGCCGGTTATCCCGCCCTGAATGCCCGGCGGCACCCCTAGCGGCCCACGTGGCGGCGGGGCGGCAGGGTGAGCCCGGCGCTGGGGCTTGCAGGTCCCCAATCCCTGCCGTTGCGGCACCAAGGCTCTTGGGAGGGGCCACTCTGGGGCCCACCTAGGGTTACGGTTAGCCCCGAGGAGCCTGGGAGGCAGGATCTGCCAGCTGTGTGGCTAGAGGGGGGGCAGGCCGAGGTGAGGGCGCTGTAGAGCGGGAGCATGGGCCTCAGCGTTTTGGCATGGGGGACCTACGAATGTCGCCGGGGGCTCGGAGGGCCATGCCCGTTCCCCCACCCTGATTGACCGGCGGCGCCCCAAGTGCCCCGGGTGGCGGCAGAGGGGCAGGTTGAGTACATCGCTGGGGCTTGTGGGTCCCCAATGTCCGGCGTCGCGGTGCCAGGCCCTTTGGGAGTGCCCTTCGGGGGCCGACCTAGGGTTAGGGTTAGCCCCCAGGAGGCCGGCAGTCTGGATACGATGGCTGTGGGGCGAGCGGAGGGGTGGGCCGAGGTGAGGGTGCTGGGGAGCGGGATTGTGGGCCCCTGCATTTTGGCGCTGGAGGCTTCAAATGACGCTTGTTTCTCCAGGGCCCTGTCCCTTCTACGCCCTGAATGACCGGCGGCGCCCCTAGCGGCCCGTGTGGCAGTGTTGTGGGAGGGTGAGTCTGGCTCTGGGGCTTGGAGTCCCAGATCCCAGGCTTAGTGGCACCAGGACCCTTGGGAGGGGCCCTAGGGTTAGGGTTAGCCCCAAGGAGACCGTCAGGCCCAATCCGCACACTGTGCGGCGAGCGGAGGTGCGGGCCCAGGTGAGGGCGCTGGGGAGCAGGAGCGTGGGAACCAGCGTTTTGGCGTGGGGAGCCTTTGAAGGTCACCGGTGGCTCAGAAGGCCCTGCCCTTCTCTCGCTCTCTATGACCGGCTGCGCCCCTAGCGGCCCAGGTGGGTACAGTGCGGCAGGGTGAGTCTGGCTCTGGGGCTCTGAGTCACCAATCCCCAGCATTGCAGAGCCAGGCTTCTTGGGATGTCCCCACAGGGCAGACCTAGGTTTTGGTTAGCTGCCAGGAGCCCGGCAGGCCCTATCCACCAGCTCTGAAGCAAGCAGAGGGGCGGGCCGAGGTGAGGGCACTGGCGAGCAGGATCCTGGGAGCCAACGGTTTTGCACGGGGAGCCTTCAATGGTCAGCGTGGGCTCGGAGGGCCCTGCCCGATCTCCTGCGCTGATTGACCGGCGGGGCCTCTAGTGGCTCGGGTGGCTGAAGGGCAGCAGGGTGAGTCCGGCACATGGGCTCGGGGTCCCCATCCCCAGTGTTGCGACGCCAGGCCCCTTGGGAAGGGCCCCTCGGGGCCGACCTATGGTTAGGGTTAGCCTCCAGGAGCGCCGCAGGCCCGATACACCACCTGTGCGTCGAGCGGAGAGTTGGGCCGAGGTGAGGGTCCTGGTGAACATGAGCCTGGGCCCAAGCGTTTTGGTTCGGTGTGCCTTCGAATGTCGGCAGGGGTTCGGAGGGCCCTCCAGTTCTCCCACCCTGAATGAATGGCGGCGCCCCTAGCGGCCCATGTGGGGTGGGGCGGCAGCGTGAATCCGGCGCTGGGGCTTGGGGGTCCCCAATCCCTGGCGGTGCGGCGTCAGGCCCCTTAGGAAGGGACCTTCAGGGGCTGTCCTAGGGTTAGTGTTAGTGCCCAGGAGGCCGGCAGGCCCGAGTCGCTGGCTCTGCGAAGAGTGGAGGTGTGGGCCGAGTTGAGGGAGATGCAGAGCGGGAGCGTGATCCCCAGCGTTTTGGCGCCCTGGGCCTTCGAATGTTGCCATGTCTCGAAGGGCCCTGCCTGTTCTCCTGCCCTGAATAACCAGCGGCACGCTTTGTGGCTCCATTGGCGGTGGGGTGGCAGGGTGATTCCCGTGCTGCAGCTCAGGTATCCCCAATCCCCGGCGTTGCAGCGCCACGCCGCTTGGGAAGGGCCCCTCGGTGGTCGACCTAGGGTTAGAATTTGCCCCCAGGAGGCCGGCAGGCCTGATCCGCGGGCTCTACTACGAGCGGAGGTGCGGGCCGAGATGAGGATGCTGGCGAACAGGAGGGTAGGCCCAACCGTTTTGGCGCGGGGGGCCTTCGTAGGTCGCCGGGGGCTCGGAGGGCCCTACACGTTCTCCCGCCCTGAATGACCGGCGGCGCCCCTAGCGGCTCGGCTGCTGGCAGAGTGGTAAGGTTAGTCTGGTGCTGGGGTTCGGGGGTCCCCAATCCCCGCATTGCGGTGCCAGGCCCCTTGGGAAGGGCCCCTCGGTGGTCGACCTAGGGTTAGGGTTAACCCCCAGGAGGCCGGCAGTCCCGATCCACCCATTGGGTGGCGAGCGGAGGGACGGGATGAGGTGAGGGTGCTGACGAGTGCGAGCCTGGACCCAAGCGTTTTGGTGCGGTGGGCCTTCGAAGGACAAGGGGGGCTCGGAGGCCCCTGCCCGTGCTCACGCCCTGAATGACCAGCGGCGCCTCTAGAGGCCCGGGTGTCAGCGGGGCAGCACGGTCAGTCCGGCGCTGGAGCTCATGGTTCAGCAGTCCCAGGCGTTGAGGCGCCAGGACCCATCGGACGGGTCCCTGGGGGGCCGACCTAGGGTTTGAGTTAGCCCCCAGGAGTCGGGCAGGCCTGATCCGCCCTCTGTCGGGCGAGCGAAGGGGCAGGCCTAGGTGAGGGCGCTGGCGAGCGGGAGCATGGGCCCAAGCGTTTTGGCGCGGGGCGCCTTCAAATGTCACCGTGGGCTAGGAGGGCCCTGCCCGTTCTCATACCCTGTATGACCGGCGGCGCCCCTAGAAGCCCAGATGGTGGCGGAGCGGCAGGTTGAGTCCGACGCTAGGGCTCTGGGGTCCCCAATTACCAGCGTTGTGGCCCCAGACCCCTTGAGAGGGCCCCCTTGGGTGCCGACCTAGGGTTAGGGTTACCCCAGGAGGCCAGTAGGCCCGATCTGCCAGCTGTGCAGTGAGCAGAGGGGCGTGTTGAGATGACGGCTTTGGTGAGCGGGAACGTGGGCCCAAAGTTTTGGAGTGAGGGGCCTTCGAAGGTCACCAGGGGCTCAGAGGGTCCTGCCCATTCTCCTGCCCTGAATGACAGGGGGTGCCCCTTGTGGCCCGGGTGGCGGTGGGGGGCATGGTGAGTCCGGCGCTGGGGCTCAGGAGTCCCCAATCCCCCTCGTTGCAGCGCCAGGCCCCTTGGGAGGGGCCACTAGGGGGCAGACCTAGGTTTTGGGTTAGCCCCCAGAAGGCCCCCAGGCCTGATCCGCCAGCTGTGTGGTGAGCGGGGGGGAGGGCCGAGGTAAGGGCGCTGGCGAGCCAGAGCGTGGGCCCAAGCGTTTTGGTGTGGGGGTCCTTCAAAGGTTGCCGTGGGCTCGGAGGGCCCTGCCCATTCTCCTGCACTGAATGACCAGCGGCACCCCTAGCGGCCCGGGTGGCGGCGGGGCAGCACGGTGATTCCGGCGCTGGGGCTCGGGGGTCCCTAATACCCGGCGTTGCGGCGCCAGGCCCCTTGGGACGGGCCCCTCGGGGGCTGACCTAGGGTTAGGGTTAGCCCCCAGGAGACTGGCAGGCTCGTTCCACCCATGTGCAGAGAATGGAGGTGTGGGTCCAGGTGAGGTAGCTGGCGAGCGGGAGCGTGGGCCAGAGCATTTGGCTTTGGCTCGGGGTGCCTTCGAAGGTCGTAGGTGGCTCAGAGGGTCCTGCCCGTTCTGTCGCCCTGAAGGACTGGCGACGCCCCTAGCACCCCATGTGGCAGCAGGGCGGCAGGGTGCGTCCGGCGCTGGGACTTGGGGTCCCCAATCCCTGGCATGTGGCGCCAGGCCACTTGGGAGGGGCCCCTTGGGGGTGACCTAGGGATAGGGTTAGCCCCCAGGAAGCCAGCAGGCACGATCCGCCAGCTCTGCAGCGAGCGGAGGGGTGAGCCGAGGTTAGGGCGCTGGCGAGCAGGAGCGTGGAAGCCAGAGTTTTTGTGCGGGGAGCCTTCGAAGGTCGCAGGGGGATCAGAGGGCCCTGCCCGTTCTCCCTTCCTGAATTACTGCCCACGCCCCTAGCGCCCTGGGTGATTGCGGGGTGGCAGAGTGAGTCCAGCACTGGGGGTCGGGGGTCCCAAACCCCTGGCATTGCGGTGCCAGGCTCCTTGGGAGGGGCTTCTCGGGGGCCGACCTAGGGTAAGTGTTAGCCTCCAGGATTCCAGCAGGCCCCTTCCGCCAGCTCTGCGGCAGGCAGAGGGGCAGGCCGAGGTGAGGGCACTAGCGAGAGGGAGTGTAGGCCCAAGCGTTTTGGTGCGGGGGCTTCAAAGGTCGCCGGGGGCTTGGAGGGCCCTGCCTGTTCTCTCGCCCTGAAAGACTGGCGGCGCCCCTAGCAGCCCGGGTTGCTGGGGGGTGGCAGGGTGACTCCGGCGCTGGGCTCGGGTGTCCACAATCCCCAGCGTTGTGGCGCCAGGCCCCTTGGGAGGGGCCCCTCGGGGGCCGAGCTAGGGTTAGGGTTCGTCCCCAGGAGGCCGGTAAGCCCAGCGCTAAGTGGCTCTGGCAATGTAACAAAAATGCCATACACTTATCTGTAAGAAATAACAGTGTACAGGAACCCTCTTAGCCCTAACATCATCCTTTGTGAATATGGAAGCCAGCCCCAAAGTGGTCGTGGAAGTCTGACGAAAAGGCTAAGCACTTTTCTCTGAGTCACCACACTATACAGGGAAAGACCAATGTACATCATCTTTCACGAGTAGGAAGCATTAATGAAAAGGTTCTGGAATTTCGAGGACTCTGACCCATCCTTATTGGTAATAAACCACCGTGTACAGGAAAACACCTTCAACTCTCATCAGCCTCCTCAATCCTGATTCCGATTCAACTTTTGGTGTGTAGGACTAGGGAAATGTCCACATCTTATTGCTAAGAAAGAACGATGTCAGGGTAATGCCCTTCAAGTCACCTCAGCCTTCCTGAAGACGGAAGCAGGAATCAAGCTGGTTATGTTACCATGAGGTAAGGAAGATGTGCATAGAAGTGAGAAACAACAGTGGGCAGGACCTCTCTTCCAAGGAACAGTATCTTTGCTTAATATTGAATCCCTATGGTAAGTGGTTTTGGGCATTTGTGAGGTCAAAATCTTGAGTGTTTTGTAAAACCTCTTGGCCATTCACAGATGAGACTAAGGTAGTTGGGGACTCCTAGGCAGTGATTTGTCCACTGTCAAAAATATGAAAAGATAAAAGAGACAGATGAGGTCTCCTCAGGCATTGTCCTTTATCCTCATCCTCCGTGAGGATGGCCATCTCTGGACAGCTCAGTGGCAGGGTCTCATTCACAATGGGGGCATCTGTTCCTCACAGACATCAGGCAGGGAAATGGATTTGGTTCTCTGTGCCAGCCCAGCCACAGCTGAGTGTCACAGCACCCTCTCGTGGGCTCATAAGAGTTTCACTGTCACCAGGCAGGTCATTGTATTTGATAAACCACTGTGAGAGTTTGCAATTGCCTTCATCTACAACCTCCTAGAGGCAAATGCAGGTGTCTGGTACCATGTGAAGTCATGTGAAGGCATTGTGAGAAAGTGTCCTTTTGCTTAAGAAAAACATGGCTGGGGCTCCTGGCTGGCTCAGCCAGTTAAGCATGTGCCTTTGGTTCAGGTTATGATCCCAGGGTTCTGGGATCGAGCCCGGGCTCCCTGCTCAGCTGGAAAGGAGGTAGGGAAATAGCTTAGAACCCACAGAGAATGTGAATAAAGGGGAGTTAAATGGAACTTGGTCTGTGTTTGGCTTTAGGGATTGGAAGTTAGTTTTTTCTCAATTGTGATTGTTCTTGAAACAGAAAAGCTGTATTGTTTTTTTTAACCTTTTTTTCTAATAACAATTTTTTATTATGATATGTTAGTCACTATACAGTATTTCCTTAGATTTTGATGTAGTGTTCCGTGATTCATTATTTGCATATAACACCCAGTGCTCCATGCAATATGTACCTTCCTTAATACCCATCACTGGCCCATCCCAATCCCCCACCCCTCTCCCCTCTGAAGCCCTCAGTTTGTTTCCCAGGGTCCATAGTCTCTCGTGGTTCATTCCCCCTTCTGTTTAGGGTCCATTGTCTAAAGGGACAGACAGTGGAAGTTCACCAAATATAAGATCGAAATTTCATTGTTCATTATAGATGCTGCCAAGTAGTTCCCAGACATTTCATTCTACTGTAGTAATTCATTATACCTGTGCAGGTGCATGTGGAAGATAACTGATGCATGTTTAGTGGTAATAAAACACGCCCCTCAGTAGTAAAATAGTAGAGGATGCACATGTGTAAAATTATTCGACTGCAGCTTCCATGCTTTGCCATTGGTTCCTTATTATCTATGAAATTGGACAATTTTTGTTCTCTAGGCTTAAAACTCATTGTCAGTATTCAGAGTTTTTCAATGCTGATCTTCTCCTGTATAAGTTACCAAAAACCTAAAATATGTATGAACTTTAAAAAACGCTATATTGAAAATGACAGCAGGGAAGTTCCATTTTGTGAATATTTTGTCAATAGATCTCTATTTTGACATCAGTGTTCATTAGAAATGATGACATTTCATGTGAGTATAAATATCAATGTGAAAAAGAAAAGGTAGGAAGAACCTTGAATGTTTAAGTAATTGCTGAAATGACAGGTGTGTGTGTGTGTGTGTGTGTGTGTGTGTGTGTGTGTGTGTGTAATTGATTATCAGTGAATGGTTCACCTTCTTGTAGGGCCTCCGAGAGAGCCCAGGTGAACCTTTCAATGAGTTGGTATCTGTTTTCAGAACATGGGAATCTCTTAGTCCAATAGTCAATCAGGCAAGCTTTGAGGTCCTGAAGAGTTTCAGTCCTCAGAGATGGTGTTGCAGACCCTTGTGAGCAAACCCTAGGTATGCTCAGAGCCCTCATTAGCTGGTACCAACGTGTGACGATTTCAGACAACATTTCCCAAAGAAGTACCTCTTGAGTCTCTGTCCTTGTCAGTTCCCTACACTTCCTTACACTAGTTATGTGTTCAGTGTGTTTCAGGATAATCCCCACATGTGATTTTTGCTATTTCCTACTAGTCCTATCTGTTTCTCATCTTCTTCTTTTATGGTAGGGGTTGGGAAGCAACCTGTGTGGTGTAGGAAGGTGTGTGGTAGTTGTCTGCCTTCAGAGGACCGAATGCTGCCTAGAAATTGTACTGTAGTTTGAGGTCAATTGTCCATCCTCTGAGTGTCAGGAATTCCATCACTTTACTTTGATGCTAGTCTGTTCTTCAAGCTTTCCTCAGAAATAAGGACGTCATCCATCTAGGGAATACTGGTTTGTGTGTATGTTTTCATTTTAGGAAAGGCCTTGCTGCTCCTGAAAATAATACTGTAGAGCACCCTTTCCTGTTCTTATTGGCCATCAGTCAATCTTTTGTGAATTATTTGTTTATAAATAGTCTTTTTATGGTTGATGAGCAGGAATTCTTTATTGACAAGTCTTTGTCAGTGTGTGTATTGCAAATCTGTACTTCCCAGCCTGCGGTTCACTTTTTCATTTTCATATGGTCATAAGATAAGGAGAAATGTCACATTTTTATGAAGTCCCACTGAATTCTTTTAAATGGTTAGTGCACCCTATGTCCTACCCCAAGATTGACAGGTTCTATGGTTTCTTTCAGAAACTGTCCAATGGGAAGCTACAATCCATTTTCTCTGTCCATTTATTGCTTACAAATTTCACATTTTTATGAAGTCCCACTGAATTCTTTTAAATGGTTAGTGCACCCTATGTCCTACCCCAAGATTGACAGGTTCTACGTTTTCTTTCAGAAACTGTCCAATGGGAAGCTACAATCCAATTTCTCTGTCCATTTATTGCTTACAAATGTATTTTGACCATCTGTTTCCTAGGAAACCTCTTTTGTTATTATTATTATTATTATTATTATTATTATTATTATTATTTTAAATTGCATTTTTAATTCTAAAAGGGTATTTATAGACTGTTTTGAATTTTCTATGTACACAATCGTGTTATCTGTGAATAGTCACTATTATCCCCTCAATTCTTATACTTTTTGTTTCTCTTGCCTTAAAACACTGGTAGATTCTCCGATGCCACGTTGAATAGAGCAGCATTGTTTAAAGATTTTCATATACCTTTCTCAATATCTGACAGAAAAAGCAGACAAAACATTAGTAACAAATGTGACCAAATTGACATACAGGGAACATTCCATAATAATTGCAGAATACGTTATTTTCAAGTGGTCATAGACTCTTTACCCAAATAGATGATAGGTGGGGCCACGAATCAAGGCTACAAATGTTAAACCCTGAAATTAACTAGATTCTATTCTTAGACCAGAGGGGAATTGAGTCACAGTCATAGCGAAAAGAAAACCAGGAAGTCCTTCAATGTTTAAAAATTAAATGGAACTTTGCTACATATCCTAAAGGTCAGAGAAGGAATCTCATTGGAAATTCTGAACCTTTTATACATGAGGGCTCACACACAATGGCACTTTCTTTGTGAAGAGCATAATAATAACCTAGACAGGAGTTGAGCCTTAAGTCAGAGTTCTGCCTGCCCCAGCCACACCTGGCAGGCTTGGCCTGTGGTCCCCCTCAGCTGTCCTTTCTGGTGGCCCTGAGCTAAGGGGGTCAACATGGCCATATGGAAATGGTAAGCTCCCCACTCATAGTGATGGCGGTGCCCCCTCCCCAGTGCCCTTTCTGGTGGCTCTGAGCTAAGGGGGTCAACATGGCCGTATGGAAATTAGAAGCTCCCCACTCTTAGTGATGACGTTGCTATCGTATCGTCCTCACCAGTCCAACAACATGATTTCTGAGTGAACTATGACACAAGAGTGACTTCTTGGCCTTCCTTCAGGTTTGAAAATCATCTGGTGAGTCATCTATTAGAAATAGGATTCAACATGTATTCTTTCTTCTGGAAAAGAAATAGACCCAATAGCAATTATGGCTTCCTGAGCCCCTGTTCCTGAGAGACATCATACTGGCTCTCTGTAGCATTCTGCCTCTTAAACTTCTCAACTAGGGTGTAGATATTTTTAGGCACATTTTCAGGTGGTTAGACAGGGACTCGGATGATATGAGTCACAGAGGATTTTAGTGTCAGAAACCTAAGTGGGATCCCCAAATTGACTCCAAATCCCTTGTTCCATACAGGGTACTATTTCCCTCTTATCTCTGGTCTTCTCGATCTGGAAACCTATCAAGTATCAGGATTTTCTTGTCATGTGGACAACTGGAACGAATTCAGCGGGCCTTTTCACCTCTGCCCATGGTGATCATTAAGATCATTATCTCAGTGGAGGACCTCTGGGTAAGATACTCAAAGATCCTTAGGGATACAGACAGTATAATATTTTTCTGGTATTAAAGTTCCTGAAACCAACTATCTTTTTTAGTCCATTCAGGCTCTGGTATGTTCAGAGGGTGCTGTAAAACAGGTCTGAAATAGTATTTAAAAACACTCAGCTCAGCCTCTTCTACAAAGTGAGCCAATGCTTATAAACATGGCTAAAATATTGCCTTACCTACGATGACTTCCCAGCCATCATAGTGTTTATATGGTATGACTGTGACTTACATTAGTCAACATTTGCAGAGAAAGAACTTAGTGCATCCAGGGGGCACTTCATGTTGAAATTAGTTTGTGACAACGAGCTACTGTGTTTTCTTCTGCAGTCCAAGGGAATGGTGCCAGACATCTCTAAGGTGTCTAGCAGTTTTACAATTCTGATTTTAAGTGGTCTGTGTGCTTCAGCGATTTGGGCAGGAGAAGGGCAGGAGTCCAGAGACTGTGAACACTTCTGTTACCTGTGCTGACCATGGAGCAGGTAGCCTTCTGTGGGCATCATTTTGATTTCTTGGTACTCTTGTGAAAGGTGCTTTTGTCTCAAATTCCTCCTTTTTAGGAGTAATTATAATGATGAAAGTAATTTTTATCTTATATCATCTGTGGGCCCTGATCCTGGGCTCCCAGGGAAGCTATCCTTTAACATTTTAACTGCCTCAAAATGATTGGGCAAAAACTCAAAGCATGGGCCCTATTTCTGCCCCAAGTACATGTTGTACATCTGCTTCAAGAATAAAAGAATAACCAAAAATGACAACATGAAAATAAGAAAAAATAAAGAACCTCTTTGGCTCCCATAAGATTAAAGTCATACTGACATGTACATACTGAAAATGCATGAAATCATTGCATTTCCTAAAGCCCAAGCCTTGGAGGGTCTGAGAGCCACTGACCTTGCCCAGAACCAGGCACACCCCAGCAGGGAGGGGTGGTGCAGAAAGGGAAGGGGCAGGACTCTGAGGGAGGTCTGCAGCTAGAGGGGTCCCTGGAAGGGGCCAGGTGTGTGTGGGGAGCCCGGCCCAGGACCCCAACCATGCCTGTGCTGGGTGTTGGGTAGAGGAGGCGCCTCTTGGACTCCCTGCACTTTCAGGGTTCCAGGGGCTTGAGGGCGGGTTGCCTGGCATCCCAGGGGCTGGGGCACCACCCTCCCTGACCAATCACCCCTTGGGGGTGGAGCTACATCTCTGTGGGCTGTTCCAGAGTTGCAGTGGGGTGCAGACCTGGGGCAGAAGAAGGGGCACTGGGAGAGAGAGAGTTGCCCTGTGGAGGTCCCAGCTGCTGAGTGAGCAGAATGCACCAGGGGCGGGGGGGTTCGGGGGTAGGGTGCGACCCAGGTGGGAGGCAGGGTTCTTGAAGGGCACTTGGAGAGGGTTCATTGTGGGGACTCAGGTGAGTTTTCTTTTCCCCTTTAAAGTCTCTTCTGCCCCATGTCCTCAACTGGCCTTATTCCCCATACCCGTGAACTCCAGGGCGCCCAATCACCTGAGCTTTTGTGGGATGGGTTGCAGAATTTCAGGGTTTCCCCTGTTCCCTGGAAAAGTGTGGGTAAGGACCTCACAGAGTCCCCACCTTCAGTGATGTGTCCCCCTGTTCTCTGACACAGTGCAGGTGATGCATCTTGAGCAGTACCCCGAGTTCAGCAGGGTGTGCCCTGGTCCCCCAGGCACAGGTGTGGCAGTAGCAAGCCCCAGAGCCATACCCAACTTCAGCATTATGCCCCGTGTGCCCCCAGGTTAGTGGTCATTGGCTGTTGGAATCATGCAGGAAAATTCTCCAGGTGGGGGCCTGGAAGCGGGTGTAAACCAGACGCCACTCTAGTTGCACTGGGAATAGACAAATTGAGGGTTTCCTTAGAAGAGTAAGTCTGCTTTCCAGAAAAGGCAAGGTCATTGGTCTATTGAGAATGAAGATAATTACTGCTAAACAAGAAGTATGTGTTGCCCCTTTGCCCAGAAAACGAAGCAGGTGTGCAGGCTTTAGGTCAGAGGTGCCTTCTTCTCCACAGCTGACAGCACTTCTCTGCTCTGACTCCAAGACACCCGAGGTTTTGAACGTCAGTATCGGAGTCAGCGAGGCAGCTTGTCACAGGACGCCAGTGTTCAGAGAAAGCACAGGTATGTTTGGCAAAATGTCCTAACTATGTCAGGGCTTTAGGTAAAACCTCTCATTATCCCAAAACCTCCTGGGCTTTTCTCTTTTCTCTAGTTGAGCCACAAAGTAAAATTGAAGTAACTGTCAGCATTCTGGGTTTGGTGCAAGAATTACAATTTTCCCTGCTGGTAGAACATTGCAGGGGATCACAATTTCTCTGTCCATTTATTGCTTACAAATGTATTTTGACCATCTGTTTCCTAGGAACCCTCTTTTATTAGAAAGGGAAGGTGAGATTCACTCTGTGCCTGTTTGTAACATCTAATTTGTTCCTTCATCTAACAATGTTTATTCAATTGGGCCTAAGACATGTTTGAGTGGCCAGCATCTAGAGTTAGGTGGCTTTTTTCATCTGATACAGCCTTGGATGATGTCATTTGACAAAGGTGATGTTTCATCATTGATTAGTTTATTCATCAGAAGAGTTAAAATTAGGGTGGAGGGAAAATTGAAAATTATCCAAAGCGGCCTGTTCCTGTTTAAAAGTTGAGCTTGACTTTCTAGTTTTACTAAATGTATTATCTCGATATTTTGAGGTGCCATATTCTCTCTGTAGTTTCTTTGGTGGTGGAGTCAGAAGGAGAGTCTGGGAATTCTTTTGGATAGTGGCATGCTGGTGGCTTCAAGGGGCTTGGCGTCAGGAGCCTTGGGTGAAGTCTGCAACTGCTTGTCTGACCCTAGGAGCATCTCCCAGAGGTTTTGTTTCCTCTTATGAAATTGCCGGCAGATAATGTTCTGATTAAAGGGGAACCCTCCCATCCTGTTGGTGGGAATGCAAAGTGGTGCAGCCAGTCTGGGAAACAGTGTGGGGGTTCCTCAAAAAGTTCAACATTGAACAACCCCATGATCCAGCAATTGCTCTCCTAGGTATTTACCCAAAGGATACAAAAATGCAGATTTAAAGGGGGAACCTGAACCATGATGTTTATAGCAGAAATGTCCACAGTAGCCAAACTATGGAGAGAATCCCAACATCCATGCCCTGATGAATGGATAAAGCAGATGTGGGATACATATATATAATGGAATATGACCCAGCTTCAAAAAGAATGAAATCTTACCATTTGCAAGGATGCGGATGGATCTAGAGTGTATTAAGCTAAGCAAAATCAGTGAGGAAAGACAAATATCCTATGCTCTTACGCTTGTGGAACTTCGGAAAGAAAACAGATGAACAGAGTGGAGGGGCGATGAGAGAGGCAAACAAGGAAATAGACTCAACATTGGAGAACAAACTGAGTGTTACTGCAGGACAGGGGCATGGGGGGAAGAGTTCAATGGGTGAGAGGTATTAAGGAGGGCATTTGTGATGAGCACCGGGTACTGTATGCAGGTGAGGAATCGCTAAATCCTACCCCTGAAGCAAATGTTCCATGGCATGTGACTAACTGGAATTTAAGTAAGAGAAGAAAGGAAAAAGTGTTCTGCTTCATGAAGAGTGAGGTAAACTTGTAGTAATTTGGGCTGTACTATTCTATAGATGAGAGTTGTTAAACACCCTGTTGTAGGATACACTAGTTGCTTATCACATAAGGAGTCTTCAGAAAGCTGCAATGAAAGATTCAGGTGTCAGAGTATGTTCATGTTCCACTGATATGTTACAGTTTGTACAGGTAGGAAAGAAGATGGAGAGAAAGGCAACAGAAGGGGAAAGTAGGTGTGAACCTTTCATTACTTAGCATTATACCTTTCTCATGAAAGCCTTGCGCCAGTGTGATTATGGAAGCAGAGGGGAATCCGGGAAATTTGCAGGAGACGGGGGAGTTCCAGATCTGGGTAAAGCTGCCAAGGGTCCCAGAGGAGAGCTGAATGCATTCTGCAGCAGGGTGTGGGCGGGGTGGGCTCCAGGGGTGGCTGTGGGTCTCCTGGGTGAGAGTTGTAACAGGTGAGGGCTGTGTGCAAGTTCCTGGCTGAGGACAAGTGAGGCACAGGTGGAGAGCTGGCAGAGAACCTTCTTCTGGGCCACCAGCCTCACCCAACACACAGCTTCATCTTCTGTCCCTTTCACTCCAATTCAGACTTCTCTGAAGGTGAGTGAGAACACATCAAGAGCATTCGAAACAGAAGGGAAAGCATGTGGAAAGGCTCTGGGGCAGGAGAATTCCAGGTATGTCCAGGAGCAGCAAGAAGGCCCTGTGGCCACAGGAGACAGCTTAGGACATGAGCTCAGAGAGGTGACAGATGGTGACAGAAAGCCATTCCAGGGCTATAACCCCATGAGACCCTGTTTCACTGGGCCATC
The DNA here is from genome assembly GCF_024610735.1 of Ursus americanus. NCBI lineage: Eukaryota > Metazoa > Chordata > Mammalia > Carnivora > Ursidae > Ursus > Ursus americanus. The sequence goes on along the minus strand of NW_028273707.1, from coordinate 272,573 downwards.
CTGGCTACAGTGTTGAGAACAGATGACAGAGGGTTGAAGATGGCAAGGCAGGTCAATGACGAAGCTTTTCCAGGAACTCAGGCACTGTGGTCCAGACAGGTGGCCTTGGATGGAGTGGTTAGACCTATTCTGGGTCCATTTTGAAGATGGAGCTCACAGGATTTGCTGATGGGTTAGCTATTAGGAGCAGGAGAACAGAGGAATTGTGGTAACTCCCAGCTGTTGTGGGTTGTCCTGATCGAGGGGAAGGAGTGGGTTTTTCGGGTGGTAGGAGGTAGTCCGTGTTCTGCATGCTGAGGAAGGTGCCTTTCCCAGTGGATCTGCTGAGGTTTGTGTCTGAGAGAACCTTTCACTTCTCCTCCCTCAGCAATGCTCAAGTACAAGTATCCCCCACTTTTTAAATGTTCACAGTAAGACACTTGGTTTTCTTGAAATAACTACGTAATTACCCATCTTCAGTAAGAGGAAGAGACCTGAAGAGGATTTTCCTCTTATGAAAAAAGGTGAACTGTGAGAATCGCGTTCATCATCTGTTTTGGGGAGAAGCTCCTTCCGTTGGGAACCGCTCTCCGCATCCAGCCACCAGCAGTTTGAATGGTGTCTGTGAGCCTCTATTGTGCTTTATCTTCATTTATGCTGGGCCTCCGTTAGGTACTTGTGTCCTGAGGCCTATGAAAAGCCAAAAGAAGGAATTTTGGGTTCTGAGCACACTGTCTAATTGTTCCGTGTAAATTAATGGCCATTCCTTCTTGACACCATTTCTGCTGTGCAAGGTTTCTCAGAAGCCCTGCACTTTCAAAGAGCAGGGAAACCTATACCCCATGCTGCGGGGTTAGTTTTAGTCTCCATGCTGGACAGAACATTTCATGACTGTCAGATTTTCTCACTCAAACATTGAGACTTTGACCACCTTCACCCATTTCTACCACCCCATCCCCGAATCTGGCACCTACCAATCTGCTATCAGTATCTATGCATTCAGTATTTGTTTATTCCACGTGGAATGTACATGAGAGCATCTGGGATTGGTCTTTCTGTGTCTGAGTTACTTGGAATAAGGTCCCCAAGGTCTGTGTTTCCAGGTCTGATTCTTGTGAATAATGCTGCAGTGAACGTGGGAGTGCATCTGTCTTTTTGAGGCAGTATTTTTGTGTTCTCCGAATAAATACTCAGTAGAGCCATTACTGTGCCATGTGGTAGTTGCATTTATTTTTTCAGGAACCTCCATACCATTTGTCACAGTGGCTGCACCAATTTCCATTCCCACCAACAGTGCACAGTGTCTCCTCCTCTGCAAACCCTTGACCCCAACTGGTGTCTGTCTCTGGACAATTGGTGATCCAACTGTTGTGAGGGGATAGCCGATTGTGGGTTTGACTGATGTTTCCCTGACAATTTTTAGTGATGTCTAACAACTTTCTCTGTCTGTTGCCACCTGTGTGCCATCTTTGGAAAGTATCTATTCACATATTCCCCACGTTTTTTTATACAGTTTTTTTTGTTTCTTTTGATTTGTATGAGTGTTGTGTGTATTTTTGATATTAGCCTCTTCTCACACATATGATTCACAGATAATTTTTTCTTATTGGGTCAGTGGCCTTTTAAGTTTTTGCTGGTTTCTTTTGCCGTGTGGAAGATTTCAGTTTGATATTGTTCCACTTGTTTATTTTTGCTTTTGTTGCCTTTGCATTTGGTGTCCAATCTGAAGACTCTTTGCCAAAACCAATGTCGAGAGACTTAGTACCTGTGTCTTCTTGGAGGTTTATGGATTCAGGTCTTATGTTCAAATCATTCATCCATTAAAAATTTTGTGTGTGGTGTAAGAAAGTGGCCCAGTTATATTCTTCTGCATTTACTGTCCAGTTTGCATGTTACCGCTCACTGAAGAGACGGTCCTTCCCTCATGGCATATCTTCTGCTGCTGTGTCGTAAGTTAGGATCATCTACGTGTGGGTAAGTTTCTGAGCTTTCTGTTCTGTTCCACTGACCTGGTGTCTGTGTTTATGCCAGTACCATCCTGTTTTGATGACAACAGCTCTATAATCTAGCTTGAAATCCAGGAGTGTGTTGACTGCACCTTTCTTTCTCCAGGTTGCTTTGGGTATTTGGGGTCTTTTGTGATTCCATACAAGTTTGAGGACTGTTTTCTATTTGCTCGAATAATGCCAGTGGAATTCAGATAGGGATTTCATCACATCTGTCAATTGCTTTGGGTACGATGGACATGTTCACATAATTAAATCTTCCAGTTAAGGAGCATGGCGTATGCTTCCATTTGTTTGTGTTGCCTTCCAAATCTTTGACCCATACATTCTGCCCCCCTCGACACACATGTTTTTCATTTCTTTTCTGCCATGTGTTGAGTGTACTATGTCTTTCGCATTTTTGGTTACTTTTATTCCTAGATTTTTTTTTGATGCAATTGTAAATGGCATTGCTTTTTTAATTTCTCTTTGCGAACGTGTGTCATCAGTATACAGAAATGCAAGAACTTGGGTCATCTGGGTGGCCCCATAGGTGAAGCGTCTGCCTTCAGCTCAGGTCATGATCCCAGAGTCCTGGATCGAGCCCCATGTTGGGCTCCCCGCTTAGCGAGGGTCTGCTTCTCCCTCTTTCCTACACTCCCCCTGCATGTGCTTTTTCTCTTCCTCTCAAATAAATAAATAAAATCTGAAAAAAATAAAGACAACAGGTCTCTGTATATTGACTTTATATCCTGCAGCTTTCTTGCATTTGTTTAAACTAACTGTTTTTTTTTTGTGTGTGTGTGTGTGTAATCTTTCGGGATTTCATGTCATTTGCAAATAGTGACAGTTTTCCTGTATGGATTTCATATCTTTCTCTTTTTTTAAAATGATGTTAGTCACCCTACAGTACTTCATTTGTTTTTGATGAAGTGTTCCATGATTCATTGTTTGTATATAACACCTAGTGCTCATTATGACACGTGCCCTCCTTAATACCCATCACCAGGATAACCCATTCCCCTACCCCTCCCTTACTGCAACCTTCAGTTTGTTTCCCAGTGTCAACAGTCTCTCATGTTTCCTCTCCCCCTCTCATTGCCCCCCTTCACTTTTCCCTTCCTTCTTCTAATGTCCTCCATGCTATTCCTTCCATTCCACATAGGAGTCAAACCTTATGATAATTCTCTTTCTGTGCTTGCCTTAATTTCACTTAGCATAATCCCCTCCTGGTCAATTCACATTGGTGCAAATGGTGGGTATTCATCCTTTCTGATGACTGAGTAATATTCCATTGTATAGATGAACCACATCTTCTTTGTCCATTCATCTGCTGAAGGACATCTTGGCTCCTTCCACAGTTTGGCTATTATGGACATTGCTGCTATGAACATTGAGATACAGGTGCCCCTTCTTTTCATTACTCTGTGTCTATGGGGTAAATACCCAGTAGTGCAATTGTTGGGTCATAGGATAGCTCTGTGTTTAATGTCTTGCGGAACATCCATATTGTTCAAAAGTGGTTATACCAGTTGAATTCTCACGAGTAGTGTAAGAGGGCTCCCCTTTCTCCACATCATCTCTGACTTTTTGTAATTTCCTGTCTTGTTAATTTTTTTCTCAAGATTTTATTTATTTATTTGATAGAGATAGAGACAGCCAGCGAGAGAGGGAACACAAGCAGGGGGAGTGGGAGAGGAAGAAGCAGGCTCATAGCGGAGGAGCCTGATGTGGGGCTCGATCCCATAATGCCAGGATCACGCCCTTAGCCGAAGGCAGATCCTTAACCTCTGTGCCACCCAGGTGCCCCCTGCCTTGTTAATTTTAACCATTCTAACTGGTGTAAGGTGGTATCTCATTGTCGTTTTGATTTGTATTTGCCTGATGGCAAGTGATGTGGAGCATTTTTTCATGTGTCTGTTGGCCATTTGTATGTCTTCTCTAGAAGTATCTCTTTGTGTCTTCTGCCCATTTTTTGGGTGTCGAGTTTGAGGAGTTCTTTATAGATCTTGGATACCAGCCCTTTATCTGTAATATCATTTGCAGATATCTTCTTCTTTTCCATAGGTTGCCTTTGTGTTTTGTTGATCGTTTGCTTTGCTGTGCAGAAGGTTTTTATCTTGATGAAGTGCCAATAGTTCATTTTTGCTTTTATTTCCTTTGCCTTTAGAGACATGGCTTGCAAGAAGTTGTTGTGTCCAAGGTTGAAGAGTTCTTTTGATTTGGATATGATACAGGAATCCATTATCTTTCTTTCCTGATTGTATTCGATTCCTCTGTCTTTCTTGGTGAGTCTAGCTAAGTTTGTCAGTTTTATTTATCTTTCCAAAAAAGGCACCTTTCAATTTCATTGTTTTTGTTTTTTGTTTTGTTTTTTTTTTTTTTTTGGTCTTTTTAGTCTCTGTTGGATTTATTTATGCATTCCTTTTTGTTATTTCCTTATTTCTACTATATTGGGCCTTTGTTGTTTTATTTTTTACTTCTTTACCACATAAATCAGGTTGTTAATGGAGACCCTTCTCATGGATTGATGAAGACTTGAGTTTCTATGAATGTCCCCCATAGAGCTACTTTTGCTGCATCCCATAAGTTTTTGTAAGTTGTCTTTTTCATCAGTGTCAAGGTACTTCTAAAATCTTTTTTGATTTCTTCTTTGACTGTTGGTTGTTTGGTAGCATGTTTTTAATTCTCCACATATTTTTTTGAGATTATTTAAGTATCTGACAGAGAGTGAGACAGTGAGAGAGGGAACGCAAGCAGGGGGGGTGAGAGAGGGAGAAGCGGGCTTCCCCCACTGAGCAAGGAGCCTGATTCCAACCTAAATCCCAGGATCCTGGGATCAGGACCTGAGCTGAAGGCAGATCCTTAACAACTGATCCACCCAGGCTCCCCAATCTCCACCTATTTTTGACTGTCCCATTTTTTTCTTGAGACTGATTTCTAGTTTCATATCTTTGTGGTTGGACAAGATTTGAAGCAGAAGGTGAAGAGCATTCAGATTAAAAGTTTGTTTCCTGGAGGGATTTCTGAGGGCAGACCATGAGTTCTGTGGGGACGGAGGAAGGTTTTGTGAGACGGGGGTGGGGTTAACCCTTGTTAGAATTACTGACTACTACCATGCAGGCTGTGTGCTACTGTTCACACCGTAGTCCTGATGGACTTGTACTTCATTAGGAACATTATCTAGGAGGTTTAGGCATAGCCTTCTCTTAAAGAAAGGTGCCATGTGAGTTCATGGCATGACCCCAGGTCAGCAACCAGGATGTATGGTATTGTGGGGGATGAGAAACAGGCTTTCTGTGGGAAGTGACAGAAATAGTTTATGGTGAGCTCCATGACCATAGGTGAGGTCCCGAGTGACCCACTGGGTGTTGGGTTCTGTGGATCTGTCTCATCAGGTGCTGTGGAATTCAGGGACACCCTCCTGTCTGTGGATTTGTGTGGAGACAGGTAGACATCAGTGTTTGGCCAGGCACAAGGGTCGCACTGGACCGCCACCAGAGGTGCAGCGTGTGCGGGAGCCACTGCTTGCTTTCCACGAAAGCTGACCAGGGTCTTTGACCGTGATTTCTAGCAGCTGCAAGGGGAGAGGAGGCCGGGGGTGGTGCACACTTCCTAGAGTTGTGGTCAGGACTAGTCTGGAACCCACTGAAGTCAGCCACACTGGGCACAGAAGGCCCCCAGTCAGTGTAGCTGTGGGCACTGCTCCCATGGTACTTTCGGGCCGGCTCCATGCTGCCACCTCCTTCTTTTCATCATCATCTTCAAAGTCATGTGCCTCTGCTCTTGCCCCATGGCCTCCAGGGTATTGTCAGTCCTCCATCTGGCCCTCGTCCCTGTTGCCCTGTGCAGTCCGATGCCAGGATAGCCTTCTCGAGACAATCATCTGGCCCTGATGGAACACTTCCATGCATCTCGTGTGATGCAAGGATGAAGCCCTGCCCTGGAAGGGGGCTGCAGGTCCCCAATCAGGAGAGCCATGTCTCCCTTTTCAGCATGGCCTGCCCTCCCCTCAGTCTTCTTCAGGGAAGCTCTCCCCACTTCCTGAGATGACAGCTCTGAACTTAAAAATGAATGTTATTTTACATATCTCTATGCCTTAGTTCATCCATGGCATGTCTTTCAACCCCGTTAGTGGGGTTTTTTTTTTAGCAGTTCTGAAGGGCTGTCTGCTCAAGGAGGGGATGACCCGGGTGGGGCAGCTTTCCCTCTCATCTCCCTCAGCATGTCTCTGAGCCCTGGGGCCAACTGTGCCACTGAGGATTGAGGGACCCGAGCCAGCTCATCCTGAGCCCAGGCTCTGTCAGCTGTGTAGACGGATGCGTGTCAGAGTGGTGGGCAGCGGCATGGGCCAGGTGCAGGCAGTGTCTCCTCATTCCTTCCCTCCCTTCCTCGCAAATACAGCTCAGAGCAGCCTTCAACCCCTGCATCTCCAGATCCCTTGACCTGTGCCTCCTGTGTTCAGCTGGTGACCTTGGAGTTTTGCATTGATTCTACCTCCCATACCCTCTCCTGTAGCAGTTCCTGGATCAGGGGAGTGGTGGGACTCTTGTCTGCTTTTGATCTTCTTCCTGTCCCGCACCAAGCCCACCCACCTTTGCATCTTCCATGTAAGTGCTTGGAAGCAAGCCCATCCACAGGGAACCTATTAGCCAAATGGATCCAGGCAAAGAACATTGAAGTAGAGATCCAGGATCCATAATAAACCTGCTCGGAAACTTGTCCCAAAGTCTGTGACTCTCTCACAATGTAACAGAAACAATAATAGCTTTCTGGACTGTGAAGTGACATGTGTCTCTACTTCTAATCTTAAATGCATAGGTGCTGAGCCTGGACTGAAAAGGACCATGGCTCCCGTGGGCTGGGATCCACAGTAAGAACTCAGTGAAATCTGAATTCAAGGCATAGAGTGAATAATTATTGTAGAGTGAATCCTCCCAAGTAGGGCTTATGAACAATGCACAGGAAAAGCTTTTTCAAAGAGGTTCCTGAAAGAAAAATCTTTTTTAAAAATTTATTTTAATTCCAGTAGAGCTAACCTACAGTGTTACATTCGTTTCAGGTGTACAATAGAGTGATTCAGTAATTCTATATATTACTCAGTGGTCATCAAGAAAAGAGTCCTCTTAATCCGCTTCATCTATTTGACTCATCCCTCTATCCACCTCCTCTCTGGTATCCATCCGTTTGTTCTCTATTGTTAAGAGTTTGTATTTTGCCACACCCATACTCAGGCAACCCTGTTTGGGTAGAGTTGCCCTGTCCCCTGCGAGGGGGGATGGGTGTGGGAACGCTGTGAGCCAGTATTTCCAGGCTTTTGTTCCCTGGCATCTTTCTCTGGCGGTCTGCTGTGCCTCTTCTGAGAGTCAGAGCAGCAGAGGCTGAATTGTCACAGAACAGAGGGATTGCGGCATGTTCTTCACGGATGTTCTGGCCACTTTAACTCCGTTACTGTTGGTGCTGCTCAACCCCATAGCGTCCCTGGATGTGTGCCCCACACCTGGTGTCCCTGTCCTCACTTCCAGGGCAGGTGCATCTCTGTCCTTTGTGTTTCTAAGGCCACCAGCCACCAGCCGCCCCCTGGAGCTCCCAGATCTCCAGGTCTCAGTCTGGATCCCGTGAGCACACCAGGATTACGGAGTTTCCTGAGAAGCCTGGTGGCATACCACCTCCTTCAGGGTCTCAGTCTGCTGTTTCCTGGGTGCCAACCACGAGTTCGCCCGCTGCCCCATGCAGGTGGCCCACCAGCCGCCAGCCGCCCCGCGTGCTCCCGGGTCTCTGGGTCTGTCTATTCCCGGTGAGCACACTGGGATTCCGGAGTTCCGTGAGAAGCCTGGTGGTGGGCGCACCTGGTTCAGGGTCTCAGTCTGCTGTTTCCTGGGTTCTGACCATGAATCTGCCCTCTCCCCTGTGCAGGTGGCCTGCCAGCCTCCAGTGGACCCGCACGCGCTCCAGGAGCTCTCATTCTCATTCTGGATCCCATGAGCACACTGGGATTCCTGTGTTCTGGGAGATGCCTAGTGGTGTGCTCTCTGGGCTCACCAGTCTCAGTCCTCTCTCTAGGGGTGCCTTCTGTGAATCTGCCAGCTCCCCTGTGCAGGTGGCTGCTACTTCCTGGCGCCCAAATGCGGTGGCTCCCTCCCCCTTCCTTTTATCTTCCAGTATCTGTGCCAGGTTTCAGGACTCCCCGCTTCCTACCTCAATACGCAGCGCTGGAGATGTTCATTTGTAGAGATCCAGATATATCTTCCTGCCTCTCAGGCTGATTCCGTGGTTGTTTAGGCTGGCCTGCTACCTATCCAGCAGGACTCAGGGGATCTGCGGAAAAAGGAGTCCCCTACTCCTCCACCATCTTAACTCCTCTCTTGTACCTGAAATAGTATTTAAAAACACTCAGCTCAGCCTCTTCTACAAAGTGAGCCAATGCTTATAAACCTGGCTAAAATATTGCCTTACCTACGTTGACTTCCCAGCCATCCTAGTGTTTAAATGGTGTGACTGTGACTTACATTAGTCAACATTTGCAGAGAAAGAACTTAGTGCATCCAGGGGGCACTTCATGTTGAAATTAGTTTGTGACAACGAGCTACTGTGTTTTATTCTGCAGTCCAAGGGAATGGTGCCAGACATCTCTAAGGTGTCTAGCAGTTCTACAATTCTGATTTTAAGTGGTCTGTGTGCTTCAGCGATTTGGGCAGGAGAAGGGCAGGAGTCCAGAGACTGTGAACACTTCTGTTACCTGCGCTGACCATGGAGCAGGTAGCCTTCTGTGGGCATCATTTTGATTTCTTGGTACTCTTGTGAAAGGTGCTTTTGTCTCAAATTCCTCCATTTAGTAGTCATTATAATGATGAAAGTAATTTTTATCTTATATCATCTGTGGGCCCTGATCCTGGGCTCCCAGGGAAGCTATCCTTTAACATTTTAACTGGCTCAAAATGATTGGGCAAAAACTCAAAGCATGGGCCCTATTTCTGCCCCAAGCACATGTTGTACATCTGCTTTGAGAAGAAAACAACCAAAAATGCCAACATGAAGATAAGAAAAAATAAAGAACCTCTTTGGCTCCCATAAGATTAAAGTCATACTGACATGTACATACTGAAAATGCATGAAACCATTGCATTTCCTAAAGCCAAAGCCTTGGAGGGTCTGAGAGCCACTGACCTTGCCCAGAACCAGGCACACCCCAGCAGGGAGGGCTGGTGCAGAAAGGGAAGGGGCAGGACTCTGAGGGTGGTCTGCAGCTAGAGGGGTCCCTAGAAGGGGCCAGGTGTGTGTGGGTGCCCTGGCCCACGATCCCACCCATTCCTGTGCCGGGTGTTGGGTAGAGGAGGCACCTCTTGGGCCCCCTGCACTTTCAGGGTTCCAGGGGCTTGAGGGCGGGTTTCCCAGCATCCAAGGGGCTCAGGCACCAACCTCCCCAACCATTCACTGCTTGGGGGTGGAGATGTCTCTGTGGGCAGTCCCAGATTTGCAGTGGGTTGCAGACTTGGGGCAGAAGAAGGGGCACTGAGAGAGAGAGAGTTGCCCTGTGGAGATCCCTGCTGGTGAGTGAGCAGCTTGCACTGGGGTGGGGGTCTGGGGGTAGGGCGTGCCCCAGGTGGGAGGCAAGGTTTTGGAAGGGCAGGTGGAGAGGGTTCATTGTGGGTACTCAGGTGAGTTTTCTTTTTCCCTTTAAAGTCTCTTCTGCCCCATGTCCTCAACTGACCTTATTCCCCATACCCGGGAACTCCAGGGCACCCACTCACCTGAGCTTTTGTGGGATGGGTTGCAGAATTTCAGGGTTTCCCCTGTTCCCCTGGAAGAGTGCGGGTAACGACCTCACACAATCCCCACTTTCAGTTCTCTGACACAGTGCAGGTGATGCATCTTGAGCAGTACCCCGAGTTCAGCAGGGTGTGCCCTGGTCCCCCAGGCACAGGTGTGGCAGTAGCAAGCCCCAGAGCCATCCCCCAACTTCAGCATTATGCCCCGTGTGCCCCTGGGTAGTGGTAATTGGCTATTAGAATCATGCAGGAATATCCTCCAGGTGGGGGCCTGGAGGCGTGCGTAAACCAGACCCCACTCTAGTTGCATTGGGAATAGACGAATTGAGGGTTTCTTTAGAAGAGTAAGTCTGCTTTCCAGAAAAGGCAAGGTCATTGGTCTGTTGAGAATGAAGATAATTACTGATAAACAACAAGTATGTGTTGCCCCTTCGCCCAGAAACCGAAGCAGGTGTGCAGGCTTTAGGTCAGAGGTGCCTTCTTCTCCCCACCTGACAGCAATTCTCTGCTCTGGCTCCAAGAAACCCGAGGTTTTGAACGTCAGCATCAGAGTCAGCGAGGCAGCTTGTCACAGGACGCCAGTGTTCACAGAAAGCAAAGGTATGTTTGGCAAAATGTCCTATCTATGTCAGGGCTGGAGGTAAAACCTCTCATTATCCTAAAACCTCCTGGGCTTTTCTCTTTTCTCTAGTTGAGCCACAAAGTAAAATTGAAGTAGCTGTCAGCATTCTGGGTTTGGTGCAGGAATTACTTAGTTTCCCTGGAGGTAGAACGTTGCAGGGGATCACAATTTCTCTGTCCATTTACTGCTTACAAATGTATTTTGACCATCTGTTTCCTAGGAACCCTCTTTTATTAGAAAGGGAAGGTGAGATTCACTCTGTGCCTGTTTGTAACATCTAATTTGTTCCTTCATCTAACAGTGTTTATTCAATTGGGCCTAAGATATGGTTGAGTGGCCAACATCTAGAGTTAGGTGGCTTTTTTCATCTGATACAGACTTGGATGATGTCATTTGACAAAGGTGATGTTTCATCATTGATTAGTTTATTCATCAGAAGAGTTAAAATTAGGGTGGAGGGAAAATTGAAAATTTTCCAAAGCGGCCTGTTCCTGTTTAAAAGTTGAGCTTGACTTTCTAGTTTTACTAAATGTATTATCTCGATATTTTGAGGTGCCATATTCTCTCTGTAGTTTCTTTGGTGGTGGAGTCAGAAGGAGAGTCTGGGAATTCTTTTGGATAGTGGCATGCTGGTGGCTTCAAGGGGCTTGGCGTCAGGAGCCTTGGGGTGAACTCTGCAACTGCTTGTCTGACCCTAGGTGCATCTCCTAGAGGTTTTGTTTCCTCTTATGAAATTGCTGGCAGATAATGTTCTGCTTAAAGGGGAAGCCTCCCATCCTGTTGGTGGGAATGCAAAGTGGTGCAGCCAGTCTGGGAAACAGTGTGGGGGTTCCTCAAAAAGTTAAAAATTGAACAACCCCATGATCCAGCAATTGCTCTCCTAGGTATTTACCCAAAGGATACAAAAATGTGGATTCGAAATGGGTACATGCACCATGATGTTTATAGCAGAAATGTCCACAGTAGCCAAACTATAGAGAGAATCCCAACGTCCATGCACTGATGAATGGGTAAAACAGATGTGGGATACATATATATACACTGGAATATGACCCAGATTCAAAAAGAATGAAAACTTACCATTTGCAAGGATGTGGATGGACCTAGAGTGTATTAAGCTAAGCAAAATCATTGAGGAAAGACAAATATCCTATGCTCTCATGCCTGTGGAACTTCAGAAAGAAAACAGATGAACAGAGTTGAGGAGTGATGAGAGAGGCAAACAAGGAAATAGACTCAACCTTGGAGAACAAACTGAGTGTTGCTGCAGGACAGGGGCATGGGGGGAAGAGTTAAATGGGTGAGGGGTATTAAGGAGGGCACTTGTGATGAGCACCGAGTTCTGTATGCAGGTGAGGAATCACTAAATCCTACCCCTGAAGCGAATATTCCATGGCATGTGAACTAACTGGAATTTTAGTAAGAGGAGAAAGGTAAAAGTGTTCTGCTTCATGAAGAGTGAGGTAAAATTGTAGTGATTTGGACTGTACTACTCTATAGATGAGAGTTGTAAATCACCCTGTTGTAGGATACACTAGTTTCTTATCACATAAGGAGTCCTCAGAAAGCTGCAATGAAAGATTCAGGTCTCAGAGCATGTTCATGTTCCACTGATATGTTACAGTTTGCACAGGTAGGAAAGAAGGTGGAGAGAAAGGCAACAGAAGGGGAAAGTAGGTGTGAACCTTTCATTAGTTAGCGTTATAGCTTTCTCATGAAAGCCTTGCGCCAGTGTGATTTTGGAAGCAGAGAGGTAATCCGGGAGCTTTGCAGGAGATGGGGGAGTTCCAGGACTGGGTAAAGCTGACAGGGGTTCCAGAGGAGAGCTGAATGCATTGTGCAGCAGGGTGTGGGCAGGGTGGGCTCCAGGGGTGGCTGTGGGTCTCCTGGGTGAGACTTGTGACAGGTAAGGGCTGTGTGCAAGTTCCTGGCTGAGGACAAGTGAGGCACAGGCGGAGAGCTGGCAGAGAACCTTCTTCTGGGCCACCAGCCTCACCCAACACATACAGCCTCATCTTCTGTCCCTGTCACTCCAATTCAGACTTCTCCGAAGGTGAGTGAGAACACATCAGGAGCATTCTGAACAGAAGGGAAAGCATGTGCAATGGCTCTGGGGCAGGAAAATTCCAGCTATGTCCTGGAGTAGCAAGATGGCCCTGTGGCCACAGGAGACAGCTTAGGACATGACCTCAGAGAGGTGACAGAAAGCCATTCCAGGGCTATAACCCCATGAGACCCTGTTTCACTGGGCCATCCTGGCTACAGTGTTGAGAACAGATGACAGAGGGTTGAAGATGGCAAGGCAGGTCAATGACGAAGCTTTTCCAGGAACTCAGGCACTGTGGTCCAGACAGGTGGCCTTGGATGGAGTGGTTAGACCTATTCTGGGTCCATTTTGAAGATGGAGCTCACAGGATTTGCTGATGGGTTAGCTATTAGGAGCAGGAGAACAGAGGAATTGGGGTAACTCCCAGCTGTTGTGGGTTGTCCTGATCGAGGGGAAGGAGAGGGTTTCTCGGGTGGTAGGAGGTAGTCCGTGTTCCACATGCTGAGGAAGGTGCCTTTCCCAGTGGATCTGCTGAGGTTTGTGTCTGAGAGAACCTTTCACATCTCCTCCCTCAGCAATGCTCAAGTACAAGTATCCCCCACTTTTTAAACGTTCACAGTAAGACACTGGGCTTTCTTGAAAGAACTACGTTATTACCCAGCTTCAGTAAGAGGAAGAGACCTGACGAGGATTTCCCTCTTATGAAAAAAGGTGAACAGTGAGAATCGCATTCAGCATCTGTTTTGGGGAGAAGCACGACAGAGGCGTCGTGCACCCCAACCTGCTCCTTCCGCTGGGAACTGCTCTCCGCATCCAGCCACCAGCACTTTGAATGGTGTCTGTGAGCCTCTGCTGTGCTTTGTCTTCATTTATGCTGGGCCTCCATTAGAAACTTGTGTCCTGAGGCCTAAGAAAAGCCAAAGAGAAGGAATTTTGGAGTCTGAGGACACTATCTAATTGTGCCGTGTAAATTAATGGCCATTCCTTCTTGAACACCATTTCTGCTGTGCAAGGTTTCTCAGAAGCCCTGTACTTTCAAAGAGCAGGGAAACCTATACCCCATGCTGCGGGTTTAGTTTTAGTCTCCATACTGGACGGAACATTTCATGACTGTCGGATTTTCTCACTCAAACATTGAGACTTTGACCACCTTCACCCATTTCTAACACCCCATCCCCGAATCTGGCACCTACCAATCTGCTATCAGTATCTATGCATTCAGTAATTGTTTATTCCACGTGGAATGTACATGAGAGCATCTGAGATTGGTCTTTCTGTGTCTGAGTTACTTGGCATAAGGCCCCCAAGGTCTGTGTTTCCATGTCTGGTTCTTGTGAATAATGCTGCAGTGAACGTGGAAGTGCATCTGTCTTTTTTAGGCAGTATTTTTGTGTTCTCCAAATCAATACTCAGTAGAGCCATTAATGGGTCATGTGGTAGTCGCATTTATTTTTTCAGGAACCTCCATACCGTTTGTCACAGTGGCTGCACCAATTTCCATTCCCACCAACACTGCACAGTGTCTCCTCATCTGCACACCCTTGACCCCACCTGGTGTCTGTCTCTGGGACAATTGCTGTTCCAACTGTTGTGAGGGGATAGCCGATTGTGGGTTTGACTGATGTTTCCCTGATGATGATGAGTGATGTCTAACAACTTTCTCTGTCTGTTGGCACCTGTGTGCCATCTTTAGAAAGTATCTATTCACATATTCCCCACATTTTTTATACAATTTTTTTGTTTTGATTTGTATGAGTGTTGTGTGTATTTTGGATATTAGCCTCTTCTCACACATATGATTCGCAGATATTTTTTTTCTTATTGGGTCAGTGGCCTTTTAAGTTTTTGCTGGTTTCTTTTGCTGTGTGGAAGATTTCAGTTTGATGTTGTTCCACTTGTTTATTTTTGCTTTTGTTGCCTTTGCATTTGGTGTCCGATCTGAAGACACTTTGCCAAAACTAATGTCGAGAGACTTAGTACCTGTGTCTTCTTGGAGGTTTATGGATTCAGGTCTTATGTTCAAATCATTCATCCATTAAAAATTTTGTGTGTGGTGTAAGAAAGTGGACCAGTTATATTCTTCTGCATTTAGTGTCCAGTTTGCCTGTTACCGCTCACTGAAGAAACAGTCCTTCCCTCATGGCATATCTTCTGCTGCTGTGTCGTAAGTTAGGATCATCTACGTGTGGTAAGTTTCTGAGGTTTCTGTTCTGTTCCACTGACCTGGTGTCTGTGTTTATGCCAGTACCATCCTGTTTTGATGACAACAGCTTTGTAATCTAGCTTGAAATCCAGGAGTGTGTTGACTGCACCTTTCTTTCTCCAGGTTGCTTTGGGTATTTGGGGTCTTTTGTGATTCCATACAAGTTTGAGGACTGTTTTCTATTTGCTCGAATAATGCCGCTGGAATTCAGATAGGGATTTCATCATATCTGTCGATTGCTTTGGGTACGATGGACATGTTCAAATAATTAAATCTTCCAGTTAAGGAGCATGGCGTATGCTTCCATTTGTTTGTGTTGCCTTCCAAATCTTTGACCCATACATTCCGCCCCCCTCGACACACATGTTTTTCATTTCTTTTCTGCCATGTGTTGAGTGTACTATGTCTTTCTCATTTTTGGTTACTTTTATTCCTAGATTTTTTTTTGATGCAATTATAAATGGCATTGCTTTTTGAATTTCTCTTTGCAAAAGTGTGTCATCAGTATGCAGAAATGCAAGAAGTTGGGTCACCTGGGTGGCCCCATAGGTGAAGCTTCTGCCTTCATCTCAGGTCATGAACTCAGAGTTCTGACATTGAGCCCTGTGTTGGGCTCCCCGTTTAGCGAGGGTCTGCTTCTCCCTCTTTCGGACACTCCCCCTGCCCTTGCTTTTTCTCTTCCTCTCAAATAAATAAATAAAATATGAAAAAAAAAGAGAACAGGTCTCTGTATATTGACTTTATATCCTGCAGCTTTCTAGAATTTGTTTATTCTAACAGTTTTTTTTGTGTGTGTGTGTGTGTGTAATCTTTCGGGATTTCATGTCATTTGCAAATAGTGACAGTTTTCCTGTATGAATTTCATATCCTTCTATTTTTTTAAAATGATGTTAATCACCCTACAGTACTTCATTTGTTTTTGATGAAGTGTTCCATGATTCATTGTTTGCATATAACACCTAGTGCTCATTATGACACGTGCCCTCCTTCTTTTTAAAAAGAATTTATTTATTTATTCGACAGATAGAGACAGCCAGCGAGAGAGGGAACTCAAGCAGGGGGAGTGGGAGAGGAAGAAGCAGGCTCACAGCGGAGGAGCCTGTTGTGGAGTTCGATCCCCTAATGCCGGGATCACGTCCTGAGCCGAAGGCAGATGCTTAACCGCTGTGCCACCCAGGTGCCCCAACACGTGCCCTCCTTAATACCCATCACCAGGATAACCCATTCCCCTACCCTCCCTTTCTGCAACCTTCAGTTTGTTTCCCAGTGTCAGTAGTCTCTCATGTTTCATTTCCCCTCTCATTACCTCACTTCACTTTTCCCTTCCTTCTTCTAATGTCCTCCATGCTATTCCTTCCATTCCACATAGGAGTGAAACCATATGATAATTGTCTTTCTCTGCTTGCTTTAATTTCACTTAGCATAATCCCCTCCTGGTCCATGCACGTTTGTGCAAGTGGTGGGTATTCATCCTTCTGACGACTGAGTAATAGTCCATTGTATAGATGAACCACATCTTCTTTGTCCATTCATCTGCTGAAGGACATCTTGGCTCCTTCCACAGTTTGGCTATTATGGACATTGCAGCTATGAACATTGGGATACAGGTGCCGCTTCTTTTCATTACTCTGTGTCTATGGGGTAAATACCCAGTAGTGCAATTGGTGGGTCGTAGGATATCTCTGTGGTTAACGTCGTGAGGAACCTCCATATTGTTTTCAAAAGTGGCTGTACCAGCTTGAATTCTCACGAGTAGTGTAAGAGGGCTCCCCTTTCTCCACATCCTCTCTGACATTTTTTTTTATTTCTGTCTTGTTAATTTTTTTTTCAAGATTTTATTTATTTATTCCACAGAGATAGAGACAGCCAGCGAGAGAGGGAACACAAGCAGGGGGAGTGGGAGAGGAAGAAGCAGCATCATAACGGAGGAGCCTGATGTGGGGCTCGATCCCATAATGCCAGGATCATGCCCTGAGCCGAAGTCAGACGCTTAACCGCTGTGCCACCCAGGTGCCCCCTGCCTGGTTAATTTTAACCATTCTATCTGGTGTAAGGTGGTATCTCATTGTCGTTTTGATTTGTATTTGCCTGATGGCAAGTGATGTGGAGCATTTTTTCATGTGTCTGTTGTCCATTTGTATGTCTTCTCTGGAGAAGTATCTCTTTGTGCCTTCAGCCCATTTTTTGGGTGTCGAGTTTGAGGGGTTCTTTATAGATCTTGGAAACCAGCCCTTTATCTGTAATATCATTTGCAGATATCTTCTTTTATTCCATAGGTTGCCTTTTTGTTTTTTGATCATTTGCTTTGCCAAGCAGAAGCTTTTTATCCTGATGAAGTGCCAATAGTTCATTTTCGCTTTTATTTCCTTTGCCTTTAGAGACGTGGCTTGCAAGAAGTTGTTGTGTCCAAGGTTGAAGAGTTCTTTTGATTTTGATATGAGACAGGAATCCATTATCTTATTTTCCTGATTGTATTCGAGTCCTCTGTCTTTCTTGGTGAGTCTAGCTAAGTTTGTCAGTTTTGTTTATCTTTCCAAAAAAGGCCAATCTCATTTTCATTGTTTTTTTTTTGTCTTTTTAGTATCCATTGGATTTATTTATGCATTCCTTTTTGTTATTTCCTTATTTCTACTAATTTGGGGCTTTGTTTGTTGTTTTTTTTTTCTACTTCTTTACCACATAAATCAGGTTGTTTATTGGAGACCATTCTCATGAAATGATGAAGACTTGAATTGCTATGAATGTCCCCCATAAAGCTACTTCTGCTGCATCCCATAAGTTTTTGTAGGCTGTCTTTTTCATCAGTGTCAAGGTACTTCTAAAATTTTTTTGATTTGTTCTTTGACTGTTGGTTGTTCAGTAGCATGTTGTTAAATCTCCACATATTTTTTTAAGATTATTTAAGTATCTGACAGAGAGTGAGACAGCGAGAGAGTGAACACAAGCAAGGGGGTGGGAGAGGGAAAAGTGGGCTTCCCACTGAGCAAGGAGCCTGATATGGGGCTAGATCCCAGGATCCTGGGATCAAGACCAGAGCTGAAAGCAGATCCTTAACGACTGAGCCACCCAGGCCCCAAAAATCTCCACCTATTTTTGACTGTCCCATTTTTTTCTTGAGACTGATTTCTAGTTTCATATCATTGTGGTTGGACAAGATTTGAAGCAGAAGGTGAAAAGAGCATTCAGATGAAAGGTTTGTTTCCTGGAGGGTTTTCTGAGGGCAGACCATGAGTTCAGTGGGGATGGAGGAAGGTTTTGTGAGACGGGGGGTGGGGTTAACCCTTGTTAGAATTACTGACTACTACCATAAAAGCTGTGTGCTACCGTTCACACCATAGTCCTGATGGACTTGTACTTCATTAGAAATATTTTCTAGGAGGTGTAGGCATAGCCTTCACTTAAAGAAAGGTGCTATGTGGGTTCATGGCATGACCCCAGGTCAGCAACCAGGATGTATGGTATTGTGGGGGATCATAACCAGGCTTTCTGTAGTAAGTGACAGAAATAGGGTATGGTGAGCTCCATGACCATAGGTGAGGTCCCGAGTGATCCACTGGGTGTTGGTTTCTGTGGATCTGTCTCATCAGGTCCTGTGGAATTCAGGGACACCCTCCTGTCTGTGGATTTGTATGGAGACAGGTAGACATCAGTGTCTTGCCAGGCACAAGGGTCGCACTGGACCAACACCAGAGGTGCAGCGTGTGCGGGAGCCACTGCTTGCTTTCCACGAAAGCTGACCATTGTCTGTGAACGTGATTCCTAGCAGCTGCAAGGGGAGAGGAGGACGGGGGTGGTGCACACTTCCTAGAGTTGTGGTCAGGACTAGTCTGGAGCCCACCGACGTCAGCCACACCTGGCACAGAAGACACCCATTCAGTGAAGCTGTGGGCGCTGCTCCCATGATACTTTCGGGACGGCTCCATGCTGCCACCTCCTGCTTTTCATCATCATCTTCAAGGTCATGTGCCTCTGCTCTTACCCATGGCCTCCGGGGTATTGTCCGTCCTCCATCTGGCCCTCGTCCCTGGTACCCTGTGCAGTCCAATGCCAGGGTAGCCTTCTCGAGACAAACATCTGGCCCTGATGGAACACTTCCATGGATCTCTTTTGATGTGAGGATGATGCCCTGCCCTGGAAGGGGGCTGCAGGTCCCCAATCAGGAGAGCCATGTCTCCCTTTTCAGCATGGCCTGCCCTCCCCTCAGTCTTCTTCAGGGAAGCTCTCCCCACTTCCTGAGATGACAGCTCTGAACTTAAAAATGAATGTTATTTTACATATCTCTATGCTTTAGTTCATCCATGGCAAGTCTTTCAACCCCGTTAGTGGGTTTTTTTAGCAGTTCTGAAGGGCTGTTTGCTCAAAGATAGGGTGACCAGGGTGGGGCAGCTTTCCCTCTCATCTCCCTCAGCATGTCTCTGAGCCCTGGGGGACAGCTGTCCCACTGAGGATTGAGGGACGCGAGCCAGCCCATCCTGAGCCCAGGCTGTGTCAGCTGTGTCGACTGATGCGTGTGGGAGTGGTGGGCAGCTGGCATGGGCCAGGAGCAGGCAGTGTCTCCTTCTCATTCCATCCCTCCCTTCCTCCCAGAGGTAGCTCAGAGCAGCCTTCAACCGCTGCATCTCCAGATCCCTTGACCTGTGCCTCCTGTGTTCAGCTGGTGACCTTGGAGTTTCCCATGAATTCTCCCACCTGTACCCTCTCCCATAGCAGTTCCTGGATCAGGGGAGGGGTCGGACCCTTGTCTGTTTTTGGTCTTCTTCCTGTCCCGCACCAAGCCCACCCACCTTTGCATCTTCCATGTAAGTGCTTGGAAGCAAGCCCATCCACAGGGAACCTATTAGCCAAATGGATCCAGGCAATGAACATTGAAGTAGAGATCCAGGATCCATAATAAACCTGCTCTGAAACCTGTCCCAAAGTCTGTGACTCTCTCACACTGAAACAGAAACAATAATAGCTTTCTGGAATGTGAAGTGACATGTGTCTCTACTTCCAATCTTGAATGCATAGGTGCTGAGCCTTGACAGAAAAGGACCACGGCTCCCGTGGGCTGGAATCCACGGTAAGAACTCAGTGAAATATGAATTTGAGGCATGGAGTGAATAATTACTGTAGAGTGAATCCTCCCAAGTAGGGCTTATGCACAGTGCACAGGAAAAGCTTTTTCAAAGAGGTTCCTGAAAGAAAAATTTTTTTAAAATTTATTTTAATCCCAGTAGTGCTAACATACAGTGTTACATTCATTTCAGGTGTACAAGAGAGTGATTTAGTAATTCTATATATTACTCAGTGGTCATCAAGAAAAGCGTCCTCTTAATCCCCTTCATCTATTTCACTCATCCCTCTATCCACCTCCTCTCTGGTAACCATCCCTTTGTTCTCTATTGTTAAGAGTTTGTATTTCGGTGTGTCTCCTTTTTCTCTTTTAGTTACTTATTTTGTTTGTTTTGTAAATTCCCCATTAGAATGACATCGTATGGGATTTGTCTTTCTCTGACTGACTGATTTTAGTTAGGATAATACTCTCTAGCTCCATCCATGTGTCTGCAAATAGCAAGGTTTCATTCTTTTTCAAGCCGAGTAATACTCCATTGTGTGTGTCTGTGTGTGTGTGTGTGTGTGTGTGTGTGTGTGTGTGAATACACACACCTATCATCTCATTTGTCAATTTTTCTACAGACACTTGGGTTGCTTCCATATGGTGATATTGTAAATAATGGTGAAAGAAACATAGGGGTGCACGTATCCTTTTACATTACTGTTTTCCTATTCTTTGGGTAAATACGAGTAGTGTGATTGTTGGATCCTAGGGTAGTTCTATATTTAATTTTTTGAGGAACCTTCATACTGTTTTCCACGGTGGCCAACACAGTTTGCATTCCCACCCACAGTTCGCGAGGATTCCCCTTTATCCACATCCTCCCAACACCAGCTCTTTGTTGTGCTTTTGATGTTAGCCATTCTGACAGGTTTGAGGTATTACCTCATTGTCCTTTGGATTTACATTTTCCTGATGATGGGTGATGGTGAACATCTTTTCACGGGACTGTTGGCCATTTGTATTTCTTCTTTGGAGAAATGTCTGTCCATGGCTTCTGCCTATTTTTTAACTGGAGTATTTGTTTTTTGGGGGGTCGAGTATTATCAGTTGTATATGTTTTGGACACTATCCCTTTATTGCATATGATCTTTGCAAATATCTTCTCCCTTTGAGTAAGTTGTCTTATTATTTTTACGTTTTCATTGTTCTTCTGCCATGTGGAAACTTTTTATTTTGCTGTATTCCCAATAGTTTATTTTTGCTTTCATTTCCTTTGCCTCAGGACACAGTCTAGAAAAACATTGGTATGGTCCATGTCAAGAAGTTACTGTCTTCCCTCCTGTAGGATTTTTATGGATTCAGGTCTCATATTGAGGTCTTGAAACTGTTTTGTGTTTGTCTGTATTGTGTAAGAAAGCAGTCTAATTTCATTCTTTTGTCCATAGCTGTCTAGTTTTCCCAACACCATTTGTTGTAGAGACTGTCCATTTCCCTTTTGATATCGTTGCTTGCTTTGTGAAAGATTCACGAACCACATAATTGTGGGTTTCTGTCTGAACTTGTATCCTGTTCCTTTGGTCGCTGTGTCCAGTTTTGTGCCGTACTGTCTTGTTAGGATGACTGCAGCTTTGTAGTATAACCTGAAATCTGAAATTGTCAGTCCTCCAGCTTTGTTTTTCTTTTCCACATTGCACTGGCTGTTCGGAATCTTTAGTGGTTCCATACAAATGTGTAGGATTGTTTATTCGAGGTCTTTTGTTCTTTAATTTAAATTCAATTAGCCAACTTAGAGTACATCATTCGTTTCAGATGTAGTCTTCAATAAATTTTCAGTCATGTGTAACACCCAGTGCTCATTGTATCGTGTGACCTCCTTAATGCTACTCACCCAGTTACCCCCCCCCCAACTTCTCCTCCAACAATCATCAGTTTCTTGTGATAGTTAAGCATCCATTATGGGTTTTCTCCCTCTCTGATGACTTCCCTTTCTATTTTCCCTTCCTTGTCCTATGGTCTTCTTCCTTGTTTCTGATATTCCACATAGGAGTGAAAGCATATGATCATTGTCTTTCTTTCATTGGCTTATTCCACTCAGCATAATACCCTCCAGCTCCACCCAGGTCGGTGTGATGGTAAGTACTCATCCTTTCTGATGGCTGAGTAATATTCCATTATATATATGATCCACATCTTCTTTATCCATTCATCTATCCATGGTCATCTGCACTTCTTCCACAGCTTGTCTATTATGGTTATTGCTGCTATGAACACTGGGGTGCATGTGTCCCGTCTTCACTACCTCTGTCTCTTTGGGGGTAAATAGCCAGTAGTGCAATTGCTGGGACATAGGGTAACTTTATTTATAACTTCTTGAGGAAACTCCGTACCATTTTCAAGAGTGGCTGTACCGGACTGCATTCGTACAGGGGTGTAAGAGGGTTCCTGTTTCACCACATCCTCTCCAACATGTATAGTTTCATGTCTTCTTATTTTTAGATATTCAGCCTCGTGTGATATGGCATCTATAGGGGTTTAGATTTGCATTTCCCTAAAGCCAAGTGATATGAAGCATTTATGCATGTATCTTTTGGTCACCAGTACGTCGTCATCAGTGAAGTGACTTCCCATTTTAATCCATCTCAAGACCTAAAGCTGGGTAAGGCACTGAAGCTGGATGATGCCATCGGTTGGAAGTGTGGAGAATTTCAAAAGATCTCTGTGGAGAGCAAGTTTAAAGGTCAGTGTGAAGCTACTAATTGGATCCGGGGAGATCTCTGAAAGTGGGGGTTGCCTGGGATGGGCTGAAGGGGGCCCTCCTATTTTCCTATGAATTCTTGCTGCAGCCCAAAATGGACAGTTTCCTGCTGTGGGGCAGGCTGAGTCCTCTAGTCGTGCTGAGGTGAGCCCAATGCCTGGTGCCTTGGAGGCAGGCAAACGGGGAGGGACCCTCAGCAGAAGACCCAGGGTTAGGTTAGGCCTCAAGAGACAGCAGATCTGAACTGCCCAGTGCTCAGAGAACTCTCATGCCGAGTGAGATGAGGGCACAAGGGCGGGTGAGTGTGAGCCTTGGGGTTTCATCTGGAAGGGCCCACAAAGGTCGGGGTTCACCAGAAGGGGCTCTCAGGGGGTGCCCCAAATCTCTTGCCCTGAATGCTCTGTTGTGTCCCAAAATGGTACAGTTTACTGTGGGTTGCAGGCTGAGTCCTGCGGTGGGGCTTTGGTGTCCCCATCCCCTGGAGTTGGTTGCCAGGACCCTGGGGAGGGGCCCCTGTCTGCCCAACCTAGGGTAAGAGTTAGGGTCCCGGAGCCCAGCAGGGACAATCTGCAGGCTGTTAGGCGAGCTCTGTGGAGGGCTGAGAGGAGGCCATGGGGGAGGGTGAGCATGGGCCTCAGGGTTGGGGCATGGGGGGCTGCCAAAGGATGTGGATGGGCTCCGGGGGCCTCCCCAAGTTCTCGTGCCCTGTAGGCTCCTTAGAGCCCCAAGGGGCAATGTTTCCTGTCGGGTCGCAAGCTGAGTCCTGCAGTGGGGCACAGGTATCCCAATTCCCCGGGGCTGCGGTGTAAGGCTCCTGGGGAGGCCCCCATACCCACGGCCAACCTAGGGCTAGGGTTAGGCCCAGGAGCCCCGCAGGCCCGATTTGCTGGCTGTATGGCGAGCTACACGGGCTGAGGTGAGGGTGTGGGGAGGGTGAGCATGGGCCTCAGGGTTCCGGTGCGGGAGGCCGCCGAAGTTCGCTGGTGGCTCAGGAGGGCCCTCCTGGTTCTCCCGCCCTGAATGCTCTATGGCCTCCCAAGGGGCACGGTTTCCTGCGGGGTGGCAGACTGAGTGCTGCTGTGGGGCTCAGGTGTCCCAAATGCCCACAGCTGCGGCTCCAGGCTCCTGGGGAGGGGCCCCTCCACAGATGAACGAGGGTTAGGGTTGGCGCCCAGGAACCCCGCAGGCCAGATCTGCCCACTATGTGGCGAGCTCCGCCATGGGCTGAGGTGAGGGTGTGGGGTGGGGTGAGCATGGGCTTCAAGGTTGGGTTTAGGGATTGCCGATGTTCGCTGGGGGCTCTGGGGGCCCTCCTGGTTCTCCCGCCCTGAATGCTCTACAGCCTCCCAAGGGGCACAGTTTCCTGCGGGCTGGCAGGCTTTGTCCTGCAGTGGGGCTCAGGTGTCCCCAGTCCCTGGGGCTGCGGCACTGGGCCCCAGGGGAGGGGCCCTACCCAGCTGACCTAGGGTCAGTTCTAGGCCCCAGGAACCCGGCAGGCCTGATCTGCTGGCTCTGCGACGAGCTCGGTGGCAAGCTGAAGGGAAGGTGTGGGGCGGGATGAGCGTGGGCCTCAGGGTTGGGGTGTATGGGGCCGCCGAGGATCGCTGGGGGCTCAGGGGGGCCCTACCAGTTTTCCTGCACGGGATGCTCTGTGGCGCCCCAAGGGGCATGGTTTCCTGAGGGGTGGAAGGCTGAGTCCCATGGTGGGGCTCAGGTTTACTAATCCCCGGGGTTAGGGTACGGTTTAGGGTATGGGTTAAGGTTAGGGTATGGGTTACGGTTAGGGTATGATTGAGGGTAAGGGTTAGGGTTAGGATAAGGAGAGGGTACGGGTTAGGGTTGGGTTTAGGGGTTACAGTTTAGAGGTTACGAGTTAGGGTACAGATTAGGGTTTAGGGTAAGGGTTAGGGTTTAGGGTTAGGGTTAGGGTTGGAGTACGGGTTAGGTTTAGGATACGGGTTAGGGTTAGGGTATGGGTTAGGGTACACATTAGGGTACAGTTTAGGGTACGGGTTAGGGTACGGTTTAGGGTAAGTGTTGGTGTACGGATTTGGGTACGGCTTAGGGTACGGGTTAGGGTTAGGGTTAGGGTACGGGTTAAGGTACAGATTAGAGTATGTGTTAGGGTTACGTTTAGGGTTAGGGTACAGGTTAGGGTAGGATTAGGGTTAGGCTTAGGGTTAGGTTATGGGTTAGGGGTAGGGTTAGCTGAAGGGGTAGGTTTAGGGGTAGGGTTAGGGGTATGGTAGGGCCGGGTAGGGTTAGGGTTTAGGGTTAGGGTTTGGGGTTTGGAGTTAGTGGTTAAGGTTAGGGTTTAGAGTTTAAGGTTTCGTGATTAGGGTTAGGGGTTAGGGTTTAGGGTTTAGTGTTAATGTTAGGGTTTAGGGTTTAAGGATTAGGGTTTATTGTTAGGTTTAGAGTAGGGTTATGGTTAGGGTAAGGGTTAGAAGTTAGAGTTAGGGTTAGGTTTAGGGGTTAAGGTTTAGGGTTTAAGGTTAGGGGTTAGGGTTTAGGGTTAGGGTTAGACCCAGTAGGCCAGCAGGACCCATGTGCCAGTTGTGCGGGGAGTGGAGGAGTGGGATGAGGTGAGTGCGCTGGCGAGCAGGAGTATGGTATCTAGCGTTTTGGCGCAGGGGGCCTTTGAAAGTCGCTAGAGGCTCGGAGGGCCCTGTCCGTTCTCCCGCCCTGAATGACTGGCGGCGCCCCTAGCGCCTGGGTGGTGGCAGGTTGGCAGTGTGAGTCTGGCTTTGCGGTTTGGGGGTCCCCAATGCCATGCATTGCAGCGCAAGGCCCCTTGGGAGGGGCCCCTCTGGGGCCATCCTAGGGTTACTGTTAGCACCCAGGATTCCAGTAGACATTATCTGCCAGCTGTGCGGTAGCGGAGGGCCAGGCCGAGGTGAGGGCGCCGGCGAACTGGAGCGTGGGCCCAAGCATTTTGTCACGGGGGGCCTTGGAAGGTCGCTGGGGTCTCGAGGGCCCTGCCTGTTCTCCCACCCTGAATGAACAGTAATGCCCCAGCGTGCCCGGTGTCAGCGGGGCGGCACGGAGAGTATGGTGCTGGGGCTCGGGGGTCCCCAATCCCTGGCGTTGCTGTGCCAGGCCCCTTGGGAGGTTCCCCTTGGGGGCCAACCTAAGGTTAGGGTTAGCCCCCAGGAGGCTGGCAGACCTGATCAGCTGGCTGTGCGTCGAGCAGAGGGGCGGGTCGAAGTGAGGGCGCTGCTTAGCGGGAGCATGGGCCCAAGCATTTTGGAACATGGGCCCTTAGAAGTTCACCAGGACTCAGAGGGCCCTGCCCATTCTCCCGCCCTGAATGACCAGTGGCGCCCCTAGTGGCCTGGGTGCCAGCGGGGCAGCAGGGTGAGTCCAGCGCTGGGGCTTAGGGGTCATCAATCCCCGGTGTTGCGGCGACAGGCCCCTTGGGAGGGGCCCCTTGGGGGCCAACCTAGGGTTAGGTTTAGCCCCCAGTAGCCCGGCAGGCCCGATCCACCTGCTGAGTGGCGAGCAGTGGGGCGGGCCGAGGTGAGTGTGCTGGCGAGCGGGAGCGTGGTCCCAAGCGTTTTGGAGCAGGGGGCCTTCGAAAGTCACTGGGGACTCGGAGGGCCCTGCTCGTTCCCTCACCTGGATGACCGGCGGCGCCCCTAGCGGCCCGGGTGATGGCGGGGCGGCAGGGTGAGTCCAGTGCTGAGGCTCGGGCTTCCCTATACCCGACGTTGCAGTGCGAGGCCCCTTGGGAAGGGCCCTTCTGGGGCCAAGGTAGGGTTAGAGTTAGCCCTCAGGAGGCCGTCAGGCTCGATCCACCATCTTGAGGTGAATGGAGTCGCGGTCCGAGGTGAGGCCACTGGCGAGCGGAGCGTGGGCCCCAGCGTTTTGGTGCTGGGGCCTTCAAAGTTCACCGAGGCTCAGAGGGCCCTGCCCGTTCTCCCGCCCAAAACGATCTGTGGCGCCCTAGCACCACTGGTGTCAGCGGGGCAGCAGGGTGAGTCCGGCATTACGACTCGAGGGTCCCCAATCCCCGGCGTTGTGGCGGCAGGCCCCTTCAGAGGGGCCCCTCTGGGGCCAACCTAGGATTAGAGTTAGCCCCCAGGAGGCCGGCAGGCCTGATCTGCCAGCTGTGCAGAGGGCGGAGGGGCAGGCTGAGGTGAAGGCGCTGGCGAGCTCCAGCATGGGCCCCAGCATTTTGGCGCGGATGGCCTTCAAAATTCACCGGAGTCTCGAGGGCCCTGCCCATTCTCCCACCCTGAAGGACCAGTGATGCCCCAGAGAGCCTGATGTCGACAGGATGGCAGGGTGAGTCCGGCGCTGCGGCTCGGCTGTCCCCAATCCCCAGCTTTGGTCACAAGTCCCCTTGGGAGGGGCCCCTCTGGGCCAACCTAGGGTTAGGGTTAGCCCCCAGGAGGCCGGCAGGCCCGATATGCCAGCTAGACTGTGAGAAGAGGGGCGGGCCAAAGTAAAGGTGCTGGCGAGCAGGAGCCTGGGCACCAGCATTTTAACTTGGGGCTTTCAAAGGTCGCCGGGGTCTCGAGGGCCCTGCCTGTTCTCCCACCCTGCATGAACGGCGGTGCCCCTAGCGGCCCGGGTGGTGAGGGGTGGCAGGGTGAGTCAGGCCCTGAGGCTCAGGTATCTCCAATCCCCAGCGATGTGGCACCAGGCCCCTTGGGAGGGGCCCCTCGGATGACAACTTAGGGTTAGGTTTAGCCCCTAGGAACTCGGCAGTTCCTATTCGCCAGCTGTGTGGAGAGTGGAGTGGCGGACCTAGGTGAGGGTGCTGGTGTTTGGGAGCGTGGGCCCAGGCATTTTGGCGCGGGGGGGATTCGAAGGACACCGTGTATCGGAGGGCCCTGCCCGTTCTCCCGCCCTGAATGAACGGCAGCACCCCAAGCCCCTGGGTGGCGGCTGGGTGGCAGGGTGAGTCAGGTGCTGAGGCTCAGGGTCCCCAATCCCCTGTGTTGCAGCGCCAGGCCCCTTGGGAGGGGCCCCTCAGGGGTCGATCTAGGGTTACGGTTAGCCCCCCGGATGCCGGTGGACCCGATCAGCGTCTGTGCGGCACGCAGCAGGGTGGGCCGAGGTGAGGGCGCTGGCGAGCCTGAGCATGAGCCCAAGCATTTTAGCGTGGGGGGCTTTCGAAGGTCAGTGGGGGCTCGGAGGGACCTGCCCGTTCTCCCGCTCTGAATGACCAGCGGGGTCCCTAGTGGCTCAGGTGGCTGAAGGGCAGCAGGGTGAGTCTGGCACTTGGGCTCGGTTGCCCCATCCCCAGCGTTGGGGCGCCAGGCCACTTGAGAAGGGCCCCTCAGGGGCCGACCTACAGTTAGGGTTAGCCCCCAGGAGGCCGGCAGGCCCTATACACCGCCTGTGCGTGGAGCGGAGAGTTGGGCCGAGGTGAGGGTGCTGGTGAACATGAGCCTGGGCACAAGCATGTTGGTTCTGGGAGCCATTGAAGGTGGGTGGGGGTTCGGAGGCCCCTGCCAGTTCTCCCGCGGAGAATGAATGGCGGCGCCCCTAGCGGCCCGTGTGGGGCGGGATTGCAGGGTGCACCCGGCGCTGGGGCTTGGGGGTCGCCAATCCCTGGCGTTGCACCGCAAGGCTCCTTATGAAGGGACCCTCAGGGGCCGTCCTAGGGTTAGGGTTAGCGCCCAGGAGGCCGGCAGGCCCGAGTCGCCGACTGTGCGAGTAGCGGAGGTGTGGGCTGAGTTGAGGGTGATGCAGAGCGGGAGCGTGGGCCCCAGCGTTTTGGCGCCCTGGGCCTTCGAATGTGCCATGTCTCGGAGGGCCCTGCCCATTCTCCTGCTCTGAATAACCGGTGACACCCCTAGCGGCTCTGTTGGCAGTGGGGTGGCAGGGTGAATCCCACGCTGTGGCTCGGGGATCCCCAATCCCCGGTGTTGCGGTGCCAGGCCCCTTGGGAGGGGCTCCTCCTGGGCCGACTTAGGGTTAGAGTTAGCCCCCATGAGGATGGCAGGCCTGATCCTCTGGCTGGGCGGCGAGAGGTGGGTGGGCCGAGCTAAAGGCGCTGGGGAGCGGGATTGTGGGCCCCTGCATTTTGGCGCTGGAGGCTTCAAATGTCCCGGTTTCTCCAGGGCTCTGTCCATTCTCCCGCCCTGAATGACCGGCGGCGCCCCTCGCGGCCCGGGAGGCAGCGTTGTGGGAGGGTGAGTCTGGCTCTGGGGCTTGGGGTCCCAGATCCCCGGTGTAGTGGCACCAGGACCCTTGGGAGGAGCCCCTGGGGCGCCGACCTAGGGTTAGGGTTAGCCCCAAGGAGACCTTCAGGCCCAATCCGCACACTGTGCGGCGAGCGGAGGTGCAGGCCGAGGTGAGGGCGCTGGGGAGGGGGAGCGTGGGCACCAGTGTTTTGGCACGGGGAGCCTTTGAATGTCACTGGTGGCTCAGAAAGCCCTGCCCTTCTCTTGCCCTCTATGACCTGCGGCGCCCCTAGCGGCCTGGGTGGGGACAGTGCGGCAGGGTGAGTCTGGCTCTGGGGCTCTGAGTCACCAATCCCCAGCATTGCAGAGCCAGGCCTCTGGGGATGTCCCCACAGGGCCAACCTAGGGTTTTGGTTAGCTGCCAGAAGCACAGCAGGCCCTATCCACCAGCTCTGAAGCAAGCAGAGGGGCGGGACGAGGCGAGGGCGCTGGTGAGCAGGATCCTGGGAGCCAACGTTTTTGCTCAGGGAGCCTTCAAAGGTCAGCGTGGGCTCGGAGGGCCCTGCCCGATCTGCCCTGATTGACCGGCGGGGCCTCTAGCGGCTCGGGTGGCTGAAGGGCAGCAGGGTGAGTCCGGCACATGGGCTCAGGATCCCCATCCCCAGCATTGTGATGCCAGGCCCCTTGGGTAGAGCCCCTCGGGGGCCGACCTATGGTTAGGGTTAGCCTCAAGGAGCCCCACAGGCCCGATACACCACCTGTGCGTCGAGCAGAGAATTGAGGCGAGGTGAGGGTGGTGGTGAACATGAGCCTGGGTCCAAGCTTTTTGGTTCGGTGCGCCTTCGAATGTCGGCAGGGGTTCGGAGGGCCCTCCAGTTCTCCCACCCTGAATGAATGGCGGCGCCCCTAGCAGCATGTGTGGGGCGGGCGGCAGCATGCATCTGGCGCTGGGGCTTGGGGGTCCCCAATCCCTGGTGTTGCGTCGCCAGGCCCCTTAGGAAGGGACCTTCAAGGGCTGTCCTAGGGTTAGGGTTAGCGCCCAGGAGGCCGGCAGGCCCGAGTCGCTGGCTCTGCGAAGAGCGGAGGTGCGGGCCAAGGTGAGGGTGATGCAGAGTGGGAGCGTGGTCCCCAGCGTTTTTGCACCCTGGGCTTTTGAATGTTGCCATGTCTCAGAGGGCCCTGCCCATTCTCCTGCCCTGAATAACCAGCGGCGCGCTTTGCGGCTCCGTTGGAGGTGGGGCGGCAGCGTGAGTTCCGCACTGCGGCTCAGGGATCCCCAATCCCCAGCATTGAGGGTCCAGGCCCCTTGGGAGGGGCTCCTCATGGGCGGACCTAGGGTTAGAGTTAGCACCCAGGAGGCCGGCAGGCCCAATCCTCTGGCTGGACGGCGAGAGGTGCACGGGCCGAGGTAAAGGCTCTGGGGAGCAGGAGCCTGGGCCCCTGCATTTTGGCGCAGGAGGCTTCAAATGTCGATGGTTTCTCCAGGGCCCTGTCCGTTCTCCCACCCTGAATGAGCGGCGGCGCCCCTAGCGGCCTGGGTGGGAACAGTGCGGCAGGGTGAGTCTGGCTCTGGGGCTCTGAGTCACCAATCCCCAGCGTTGCAGAGCTAGGCCCCTTGGGTTGTGCCCCACGGGGCCGACCTAGGATTTCAGTTAGCCCCCAGGATCCTGGCAGGCACTATCCACTGGCTCTGCAGCAAGCGGAGGGGCGGGCTGAGGTGAGGGCGCTGGCGAGCAGGAGGATGGGAACCAGTGTTTTTGCACGGGGGGGGGCTTCGAAGGTCAGCGGGGGTTCCGAGGACCCTGCCCATTCTCCCGCCCTGATTGACCAGTGGTCTCTAGCAGCTCAGGTGGCTGAAGGGCAGCAGGGTGAGTCTGGCACTTGGACTCGGGGTCCCCATCCCCAGCGTTGTGATGCCAGGCCCCTGGGAAGTGCCCCTCGGGGGCCGAACTATGGTTAGGGTTAGCCCCCAGGAGGCCGGCAGGCCCGATACACCACCTGGGCGTTGAGCGGAGAGTTGGGCTGAGGTGAGGGTTCTGGTGAATATGAGCCTGGGCCCAAGCATTTTGGTTCGGGGTGCCTTCGAAAGTTGGCGGGGATTCGGAGGGCCCTGTCCATCCTCCCATGCTGAATGAATGGCGGCGCCCCTAGCGGCCTGGGTGGGGAGGGGCGGCAGGGTGCATCTGGCACTGGGGCTTGGGGGTCCCCAATCCCCGGCGTTGTGGCACCAGGCCCCTTGGGAGGGGCCCTTCGGGGCCCAACCTAGGGTTAGGTTTAGCCCCTAGGAGGCCAGCAGGCCCTATTCACCAGCTGTGTGAAGAGAGGAGTGGCAGACCTACGTGAGGGCGCTGGTGAGTGGGAGGGTGGGCCTGGGCGTTTTGGCGCGGGAGGCCTTTGAAGTTCACCGTGTCTCCGAGGGCCCTGCCCGTTCGCCCGCCCTGAATGAACGGCAGCACCCCAAGCCTCCGAGTGGCGGCTGGGCGGCAGGTGAGTCAGGTGCTGGCGCTCGGGGTCCCCAATCCCCGGCGTTGTGGCGCGAGGCCCCTTGGGAGGGCCCCCTCAGGTGCTGACCTAGGGTTAGGGTTACCCCCAGGAGGCCAGGAGACCCAATCTCCCGGCTGTGCGGTGAGCGGAGGGGCAGGTTGAGATGAGGGTATTGGCGAGCAGGAAAGTGGGCCCAAAGTTTTGGAGCGAGGGGCCATCGAAGGTCACCAGGGGCTCAGAGGGTCCTGCCTGTTCTCCCGCCCTGAATGACCGGGGGTGCCCCTTGTGGCCCAGGTGGCGGTGGGGGGCATGGTGAGTCCGGCGCTGGGGCTCAGGAGTCCCCAATCCCCGTCGTTGAGGCTCCAGGCACCTTGGGAGGGGCCACTAGGGGGCTGACCTAGGGTTTGGGTTAGCCCCCAGAAGGCCCGCAGGCCCAATCAGCCAGCTGTGCGGCGAGCAGGGGGGAGGGCCGAGGTAAGGGCGCTGGCCAGCGGGAGCGTGGGCCCAAGCGTTTTGGTCGGGGGGCCTTCGAAAGTCGCAGGTGACTTGGAGGGCCCTTGCCATTCTCCCTCCCTGAATGAAAGCGGCGCCCCTAGCGGCCCAGGTGGCGGTAGGGCAGGAGGGTGAGTTGGGCGCTGGGGCTCGGGAGTCCCCAATCCCCGGTGTTGCGGCAATAGGAACCTGGGATGGGCCCCTCGGGGGCCCACCAACGGTTAGGGTAACACCCAGGAGGCTGGCAGTCCAGATCCACCGGCTGTTCAGCGAGCGGAGGGGCAGACCGAGGTGAGGGTGCAGGCGAGCGGGAGCATGGGCCCAAGCGGTTTGGCACGGGGGGGCCTTCGAAGGTCGCCAGGGGCTCGGAGGGATCTGCCCATTCTCCCTCCCTGAATGACCGACGGTGCTCCTAGGGGCCCGGGTGGTGGCGGGGCAACATAGTGAGTCTGGCACTGGGGCTCGAGGGTCCCCAATCCCAGGCATTGCGGTGCCAGGCCCCTTCGGAGGGGCCCCTCAGGGGCCAACCTAGGGTTATGTGTAGCCCCAGGAGGAGGGCAGTCCTCATCCCCCAGCTCTGCAGGGAGTGGAGGAGTGGGCCAAGGTGAGGGTGCTGAGGATGGGGAGCATAGGCTCAAGCGTTTTGGATGTGTGGGCCTTCGAAGGTCGCCGTGGGCTCGGAGGGCCCTGCCATTCTCCCGCACTGAATGACCAGGGACACCCTAGCGGCCCGGGTGGTGGTGGGGCAGCACGGTGAGTCCGGCGCTGGGGCTCGGCAGTCCCTGATACCCAGCGCTGCGGCGCCAGGCCCCTTGGGACGGGCCCCTCGGGGACTGACCTAGGGTTAGGGTTAGCCCCCAGGAGACTGGCAGGCTCGTTCCGCCCATGTGCAGTGAATGGAGGTGTGGGTCGAGGTGAGGTAGCTGGTGATCGGGAGCGTAGGCCATAGCATTTGGCTTTGGCTCGGGGTGCCTTCGAAGATTGCAGGTGGCTCAGAGGGTCCTGCCCATTCTGTCGCCCTGAAGGACTGGCGACGCCCCTAGCACCCCAGGTGGCGGCGGGGTGGCAGGGTGCGTCTGGCGCTGGGACTTGGGGGTCCCCAATCAATGGCATGCGGCGCCAGGCCACTTGGGAGGGGCCCCTCGGGGGCGACCTAGGGATAGGGTTAGCCCCCAGCTAGCCAGCAGGCCTGATCCGCCAGCTCTGCAGCAAGCTTAGGCATGGGCCGAGGTTAGGGCGCTGGCGAGCAGGAGCATGGGAGCCATAGTTTTTGCACGGGGGGCCTTCGAAGGTCGCAGGGGGATCGGAGGGCCCTGCCCGTTCTCCCTTCCTGAATGACTGGCAACCCCCCTAGTGCCCTGGGTGCTTGCGAGGTGGCAGAGTGAGTCCAGCACTGGGGCTCGGGGGTCCCAAATCCCCGGCATTGCGGTGCCAGGCCCCTTCGGAGGGGCCCCTCAGGGGACAACCTAGGCCCCTCAGGGGACACCCTAGGAGGGCAGGCCTCATCCGCCGGCTCTGCGGCGAGCGGAGGGGAGGGCCGAGGTGAGGGCGCTGAGGAGCCGGAGCGAGGGCTCAAGTGTTTAGGATGGGGGGCCTTCGAAGATTGCCATGGGCTCGGAGGGCCCTGCCCATTCTCCCGCCCTGAATGACCAGCGGCGCCCCCAGCGGCCGGGTTGGCGGCGGGGCAGCAGGGTGAGTCCGGCGCTGGGGCTTGGGTGTCAGCCATCCCAGGCGTTGTGGCACCAGGCCCCATCGGACGGGCCCCTCGGGGGCCGACCTACGGTTAGGGTTAGCCCCCAGGAGGCTGGCAGGCCTGATCCACCAGCTGTGAGGTGAGTGGAGGGGCGGGCCGAGGTAAGGGCACTGGCAAGCGGGAGCGTGGGCCGAAGCATTTTGTCGCTGGGGGCCTTCAAAGGTCTCCGGGGGCTCAGAGGGCCCTGCCCATTCTCCCACACTGAATGACTGGCGGTGCCCCTAGCGGCCCGGGTACAGTGGGGCGGCAAGGTGAGTCCGGCGCTGCGGCTCGGGGGTCACCAATCTCCAGCGTGCAGTGCCAGGCCCCTTGGGATGTACGCCTCGGGGGCTGTCCTAGGGTTAGGGTTAGACCGCAGGAGGCTGGCAATCCCGAAATGTCAGTTGTGCGGCGAGCGGATCGGTGTTCTGAGGTGAGGGCGCTGGCGAGGGGGACCATGGGAGCATTTTGGGGCGGGGCACTTTCGAATGTCGCCTTGGGCTCGAAGGGCCCTGCCTGTTCTCCCACACTGAATGAACGGCGGCTCCCCTAGCAGCCCGGGTGGCGACGGGACGACAAAATGAGTCCTGGCTGGGGCTCTGGGGTCCCCAATCCCCGGCATTGTGGGGCCAGGCCCCTTAGTAGGCTAACACTAACCTAGGGTTAGTGTTAGCCCCCAGGAGGCCGGCAGGCCCGGGAGCCTGGGCCCAAATGTTTTGGTGCAGGGGGACTTCGAATGTCGCCGGGGGCTAGGAGGGCCCTGCCCATTCTCCCGCCCTGAATGACAGGCTGTACCCCTAGCGGCCCGAATGGCGGCGGGGCGGCAGGGTGAGTCCAGCGCTGCAGCTTGGGTGTCCCCAATCCCCGCGTTGCGGCGCCAGGCCCCTTGGCAGGGGCCCCTTGGGTCTGACCTAGGGTTAGGGTTAGCCCCCAGGAGGCCGGCAGGCCCGATCCTCCGGCTGTGCACGAGCGGACGGGTGGGATGAGATGAGGGCGCTGGCGAGCGGGAAGGTGGGCCCAAGCATTTTGGCGTAAGGGGACTTCAAAGGTTGCCAGGGGCTCGGAGGGCCCTGCCTGTTCTCCTGCCCTGAATGACCGACAGCGCCCCTCGCGGCCCGTTTAGCAGCGGGGCGGCAGGGAGAGTCTGGCGTTGGGGCTCGGGGGTCCCCAATCCCCGGTGTTGCAGCACCAGGCCCTTTGGGATGGGCCCCTAGGGGGCCTACCTAGGGTTAGGGTTAGCCACAAGGAGGCTAGGATGCCTGATTCGCCGGCTGTGTGGCGAGCGGAGGGGCAGGCCGAGGTAAGGGTGATGGGAGCGGGAGCATGGGCCCTAGTGCTTTGGTGCAGGGGGCCTTCGAAGGTCCCCGTTCGCTGGGAGGGTCTTGCGCGTTCTCCCGCCCTGAATGACCGGCGGTGCCCCTAGTGGCCCGGGTGGCGGCGGGGGGCATGGTGAGTCCAGCGCTGGGGCTCAGGAGTCCCCTTTCCCCATCGTTGCAGCGCCAGGCCCCTTGGGAGGGGCCACGAGGGGGCCAACCTAGCTTTAGGGTTAGCCCCCAGAAGGCCCCCAGGCCCGATCCGTCAGCTGTGCGGCGAGCGGAGGGGAGGGCCGAGGTAAGGGCGCTGGCCAGCGGGAGCATGGGCCCAAGCATTTTGGTGCGGGGGGCCTTCGAAGTCGCCGGTCGCTGGGAGGGCCCTGCCCGTTCTCCCTTCCTGAATGAACGGCGGTGCCCCTAGCGGCCCAGGTGGCGGTAGGGCGGGAGGATGAGTCTGGCGCTGAGGCTCCGGAGTCCCCAATCCCCAGTGTTGCGGCAATAGGAACCTGGGATGGGCCCCTTGGGGGCCCACCAAAAGTTAGGGTAACACCCAGGAAGCCTGCAGTCCCGATCCACGGGCTCTACAGTGAGCGGAGGGGCGGACCGAGATGAGGGCGCAGGTGAGCGGGAGCATGGGCCCAAGCGTTTTGGCGCGGGGGGCCTTCGATGGTCACCAGGGGCTTGGAGGGATCTGCCCATTCTCCCTCCCTGAATGACCGACGGTGCTCCTGGCGGCCCGGGTGGCGGTGGGGCGATAAGGTGAGTCCGGCGCTGGGGCTCGGGGGTCCCCAATCCCAGGCATTGCAGTGCCAGGCCCCTTCGGAGGGGCCCCTCAGGGGACAACCTAGGGTTCTGGGTAGCCCCCAGGAGGAGGGCAGGCCTCATCCGCAGGCTCTGCGGCGAGTGGAGGGGCGGGCCGAGGTGAGGGTGCTGAGGAGTGGGAGCATGGGATCAAGCATTTTGGATGGGGGGGCCTTCGAAGGTCCCGCGGGCTCGGAGGCCCCTGCCCGTTCTCCCGCCCTGAATGACCAGTGGCACCCCTAGCATCCCGGGTGGCGGCGGGGCAGCAGGGTGAGTACGGCGCTGGGGATCGGGGCTCCCTAATACCCGGTGTTGCGGCCTCAGGCCCGTTGGGACGGGCCCCTTGGGGGCCGACTTAGGGTTAGGGTTAGCCCCCAGTAGGCTGGCAGGCTCGTGCCGCCCATGTGCGGTGAATGGAGGTGTGGGTCGAGGTGAGATAGCTGGCAAGCAGGGGCGTGGGCCAGAATATTTTGGCTTTGGCTCGGGGTGCATTTGAAGGTCGCAGGTGGCTTGGAGCGTCCTGCCAGTTCTGTCGCCCTGAAGGACTGGTGACACCCCTAGCGCCCCATGTGGCGGCCGGGCGGCAGGGTGCTTCCAGTGCTGGGACTTGGGGGTCCCCAATCCCTGGCATGCGGCGCCAGGCCACTTGGGAGAGTCCCCTTAGGGGCGACCTAGGGATAGTTTTAGCCCCCAGGAAGGCAGCAGGCCCGATCCACCAGCTCTGCAGCGAGAGGAGGGGTGGGCCGAGGTTAGGGCGCTGGGGAGCAGGAGCGTGGGAGCCAGAGTTTTTGCGCGGGGGGCCTTTGAAGGTAGCAGGGGAATCAGAGGGCCCTGCCTGTTCTCCCTTCTTGAATGACTGGCAACACCCCTAGCACCCTGGGTGCTTGTGGGGTGGCAGAGTGAGTCCAGCACTGGGGCACGGGGGTTCAAAATTCCCCGGGATTGCGCTGCCAGGATCCTTGGGAGGGGCCCCTCGGGGGCCAACCTAGGTTAAGTTTTAGGCCCCAGGAGTCCAGCAGGCCCCTTCTGCCAGCTCTGCGGCAGGCGGAGGGGCAGGCCGAGGTGAGGGCGCTGGCGAGAGGGAGTGTGGGCCCAAGCATTTTGGCGCGGGGGGCCTTCGAAGGTCACCGGGGGCTTGGAGGGCCCTGCCCATTCTCTCGCCCTGAAAGACTGGCGGCGCCCCTAGCAGCCTGGGTTGCTGCGGGGCGGCAGGGTGACTCCGGCGCTGGGCTCGGGGGTCCCCAATCCCCGGCGTTGTGGCACCAGGCCCCTTGGAGGGGCCCCTCGGGGGCCGACTAGGGTTAGGGTTCGTTCCCAGGAGGCCGGCAAGCCCAACGCTAAGTGGTTCTGGCAATGTAACAAAAATGCCATACACTTATCTGTAAGAAATAACAGTGTACAGGAACCCTCATAGCCCTAACATCATCCTTTGTGAATATGGAAGCCAGCCCCAAAGTGGTCGTGGAAGTCTGACGAAAGGGTTAAGCACTTTTCTCTGAGTCACCACACTATACAGGGAAAGACCAATGTACATCATCTTTCACGAGTAGGAAGCATTAATGAAAAGGTTCTGGAATTTCGAGGACTCTGACCCATCCTTATTGGTAATAAACCACCGTGTACAGGAAAACACCTTCAACTCTCATCACCTCCTCAATCCTGATTCCGATTCAACTTTGGGTGTGTAGGACTAGGGAAATGTCCACATCTTATTAAGCTAAGAAAGAACGATGTCAGGGTAATGCCCTTCAAGTCACCTCAGCCTTCCTGAAGACGGAAGCAGGAATCAAGGTGGTTATGTTACCATGAGGTAAGGAAGATGAGCATATAAGTGAGAAACAACAGTGGGCAGGACCTCTCTTCCAAGGAATATTATCTTTGCTTAATGTTGAATCCCTATGGTAAGTGGTTGTGGGCATTTGTGAGGTCAAAATCTTAAGCGTTTTGTAAAACTTCTTGGCCATTCACAGATAAGACTAAGGTAGTTGGGGACTCCTAGGCAGTGATTTGTCCACTGTCAAAAATATGAAAAGATAAAAGAGACAGATGAGGTCTCCTCAGGCATTGTCCTTTATCCTCATCCTCTGTGAGGATGGCCATCTCTGGACAGCTCAGTGGCAGGGTCTCATTCACAGTGGGGGCATCTGTTCCTCACAGACATCAGGCAGGGAAATGGATTTGGTTCTCTGTGCCAGCCCAGCCACAGCTGAGTGTCACAGCACCCTCTCGTGGGCTCATAAGAGTTTCACTGTCACCAGGCAGGTCATTGTATTTGATAAACCACTGTGAGAGTTTGCAATTGCCTTCATCTGCAACCTCCTAG
Source organism: Ursus americanus (assembly GCF_024610735.1). Lineage (NCBI taxonomy): Eukaryota > Metazoa > Chordata > Mammalia > Carnivora > Ursidae > Ursus > Ursus americanus. The sequence continues at coordinate 234,890 of NW_028273707.1, read as the reverse complement.
AGGCAAATTCAGATCTCTGGTACCATGTGAAGTCATGTGAAGGCATTGTGAGAAAGTGTCCTTTTGCTTAAGAAAAACATGGCTGGGGCTCCTGGCTGTCTCACCAGTTAAACATGTGCCTTTGGCTCAGGTTATGATCCCAGGGTTCTGGGATCGAGCCCGGGCTCCCTGCTCAGCAGGAAAGGAGGTTGGGAAATAGCTTAGAACCCACAGAGAATGTGAATAAAGGGGAGTGAAATGGAACTTGGTCTGTGTTTGGCTTTAGGGATTGGAAGTTAGTTTTTTCTCAATTGTGATTGTTCTTGAAACAGAACAGCTGTATTTTTTTTTTACCTTTAATTTTTTTCTAATAATTTTTTATTATGATATGTTAGTCACTATACAGTATTTCCTTAGTTTTTGATGTAGTGTTCCGTGATTCATTATTTGCATATAATACCCAGTTCTTCATGCAATATGTACCTTCCTTAATACCCATCACTGGCCCATCCCAAGCCCCCACCCCTCTCCCCTCTGAAGCCCTCAGTTTGTTTCCCAGAGTCCATAGTCTCTCGTGGTTCATTCCCCCTTCTGTTTAGGGTCCATTGTCTAAAGGGACAAACAGTGGAAGTTCACCAAATATAAGATCGAAATTGAATTGTTCATTATAGATGCCACCACGTAGTTCCCAGACATTTCATTCTACTGTAGTAATTCATTATACCTGTGCAGGTGCACGTGGAAGACAATTGATGCATGCAGAGTGGTAATAAAACACGCCCCTCAGTAGTAGAATAATAGGGGATGCATATGTGTAAAATTATTCGACTACAGCTTCCATGCTTTCCCTTTGGTTCCTTATTATCTATGAAATTGGACAATTCTTGTTCTCTAGGCTTAAACCTCATTGTCAGTATTTAGAGTTTTTCAATGCTGATCTTCTCCTGTATAAGTTACCAAAAACCTAAAATATGTATGAACTTTAAAAAACGCTATATTGAAAATGACAGCAGGGAAGTTCCATTTTGTGAATATTGTGTCAATGGATCTCTATTTTGCCATCAGTGTTCATTAGAAATGATGACATTTCATGTGAGTATAAATATCAATGTGAAAAAGAAAAGGTAGGAAGAACCTTGAATGTTTAAGTAATTGGTGAAATGACAGGTGTGTGTGTGTGTGTGTGTGTGTGTGTGTGTGTGTGTGTGTGTGTAATTGATTTTCAGTGAATGGTTCAGCTACTTGTAGGGCCTCCGAGAGAGCCCAGGTGAAGCTTTCAATGAGTTGGTATCTGTTTTCAGAACATGGGAATCTCTTAGTCCAATAGTCAATCCGGCAAGCTTTGAGGTCTTGAAGAGTTTCAGTCCTCAGCGATGGTGTTGCAGACCCTTGTGAGCAAACCCTAGGATATGCTCAGAGCCCTCATTAGCTGGTACCAACGTGTGACGATTTCAGACAACATTTCCCAAAGAAGTACCTCTTGAGTCTCTGTCCTTCTCAGTTCCTTACACTTCCTTACACTAGTTATGTGATCAGTGTGTTTCAGGATAATCCCCACATGTGATTTTTGCTATTTCCTACTAGTCCTATCTGTTTCTCATCTTCTTCTTTTATGATAGGGGTTGGGAAGCAACCTGTGTGGTGGAGGAAGGGGTGTGGTAGTTGTCTGCCTTCAGAGGACCGAATGATGCCTAGAAATTGTACTGTAGTTTGAGGTCAATTGTCCATCCATCCTCTGAGTGTCAGGAATTCCATCACTTTACTTTGATGCTAGTCTGTTCTTCAAGCTGTCCTCAGAAATAAGGACGTCATCCATCTAGGGAATAGTGGTTTCTGTGTATGTTTTCATTTTAGGAAAGGCCTTGCTGTTCCTGAAAATAATACTGTAGAGCACCCTTTCCTGTTCATATTGGCCATCAGTCGATCTTTTGTGAAGTATTTGTTTATAAATAGACTTTTTATGGTTGATGAGCAGGAATTCTTTATTGACAAGTCTTTGTCAGTGTGTGTATTGCAAATCTGTACTTCCCAGCCTGCGGTTCACCTTTTCATTTTCTTGTGGTCATAAGATAAGGAGAAATGTCACATTTTTATGAAGTCCCACTGAATTCTTTTAAATGGTTAGTGCACCCTATGTCCTACCCCAAGATTGACAGGTTCTACGTTTTCTTTCAGAAACTGTCCAATGGGAAGCTACAATCCATCTCAAATTTATAAATTGCATTTTTAATTCTAATAGGGTATTTATAGACTGTTTTGGATTTTCTATGTACACAATCGTATTATCTGTGAATAGTCACAATTATCCCCTCAATTCGTTATACTTTTTGTTTCTCTTGCCTTCTAACACTGGTAGATTCTCTGATGCAACGTTGAATAGAGCAGCGTTGTTTGAAGATTTTAATATACCTTTCTCAATATCTGACAGAAAAAGCAGACAAAACATTGGTAAAAATGTGACCTAATTGACATATAGGGAACATTCCATAATAAGTGCAGAATACATTATTTCAAGTGGTCATAGACTCTTTACCCAAATAGATGATAGGTGGGGCCACGAATCAAGGCTACAAATGTTAAACCCTGAAATTAACTAGATTCTATTCTTAGACCACAGGGGAATTGAGCCACAGTCATAGCGAAAATAAAACTAGGAAGTCCTTCAATGTTTAAAAATTAAATGGAACTTTGCTACATATCCTAAAGGTCAGAGAAGGAATCTCAATGGAAATTCTGAACCTTTTCTACATGAGGGCTCACACACAATGGCACTTTCTTTGTGAAGAGCATTATAATAACCTAGACAGGAGTTGAGCCTTAAGTCAGAGTTCTGCCTGCCCCAGCCACACCTGGCAGCCTTGGCCTGTGGTACCCCTCAGCTGTCCTTTCTGGTGGCCCTGAGCTAAGGGGGTCAACATGGCCATATGGAAATGGGAAGCTCCCCTCTCATAATGATGACGGTGCCCCCTCCCCAGCTGCCCTTTCTGGTTGCTCTGAGCTAAGGGGGTCAACATGGCCGTATGGAAATTAGAAGCTCCCCACTCTTAGTGATGACGTTGCTATGGTATCGTCCTCACCAGTCCAACAACATGATTTCTGAGTGAAATATGACACAAGAGCGACTTCTTGGCCTTCCTTCAGGTTTGAAAATCATCTGGTGAGTCATCTATTAGGAATATGGATTCAACATGTGTTCTTTCTTCTGGAAAAGAAATAGACCCAATAGCAATTATGGCTTCCTGAGCACCTGTTCCTGAGAGACATCATACTGGCTCTTTGTAGCATTCTGCCTCTTAAACTTCTCAACTAGGGTGTAGATATTTTTAGGCACATTTTCAGGTGGTTAGACAGGGACTCGGATGATATGAGTCACAGAGGATTTTAGTGTCAGAAACCTAAGTGGGATCCCCAAATTGACTCCAAATCCCTTGTTGTTCCATACAGGGTACTATTTCCCTCTTATCTCTGGTCTTCTCGATCTGGAAACCTATCAAGTATCAGGATTTTCTTGTCATGTGGAAAACTGGAACGAATTCAGCGGGCCTTTTCACCTCTGCCCATGGTGATCATTAAGATCATTATCTCAGTGGAGGACTCTGGGTAAGATACTCAAAGATCCTTAGGAATAGAGACAGTATAATATTTTTCTGGTATTGAAGTCACTGAAACCAACTATCTTTTTTAGTCCATTCAGGCTCTGGTATGTTCAGAGGGTGCTGTAAAACAGGTCTGAAATAGTATTTAAAAACACTCAGCTCAGCCTCTTCTACAACGTGAGCCAATGCTTATAAACATGGCTAAAATATTGCCTTACCTACGATGACTTCCCAGCCATCGTATTGTTTATATGGTATGACTGTGACTTACATTAGTCAACATTTGCAGAGAAAGAACTTAGTGCATCCAGGGGGCACTTCATGTTGAAATTAGTTTGTGACAATGAGCTACTGTGTTTTATTCTGCAGTCCAAGGGAATGGTGCCAGACATCTCTAAGGTGTCTAGCAGTTCTACAATTCTGATTTTAAGTGGTCTGTGTGCTTCAGCGATTTGGGCAGGAGAAGGGCAGGAGTCCAGAGACTGTGAACACTTCTGTTACCTGTGCTGACCATGGAGCAGGTAGCCTTCTGTGGGCATCATTTTGATTTCTTGGTACTCTTCTGAAAGGTGCTTTTGTCTCAAATTCCTCCATTTAGGAGTAATTATAATGATGAAAGTAATTTTTATCTTATATCATCTGTGGGCCCTGATCCTGGGATCCCAGGGAAGCTATCCTTTAACATTTTACCCAGCTCAAAATGATTGGGCAAAAACTCAAAGCATGGGCCCTATTTCTGCCCCAAGCACATGTTTTACATCTGCTTCGAGAAGAAAACAATAACCAAAATGCCAACATGAAGTTAAGAAAATATAAAGAACCTCTTTGGCTCCCATAAGATTAAAGTCATACTGACATGTACATACTGAAAATGCATGAAATCATTGCATTTCCTAAAGACCAAGCCTTGGATGTTGGGAGAGCCACTGACCTTGCCCAGAACCAGGCACACCCCAGCAGGGAGGGCTGGTGCAGAAAGGGAAGGGGCAGGACTCTGAGGGTGGTCTGCAGCCAGAGGGGTTCCTGGAAGGGGCCAGGTGTGTGGAGGGAGCCCGGCCCAGAACCCCACCCATGCCTGAGCTGGGTGTTGTGTAGAGGAGGCGCCTTTTGGACCCCCTGCACTTTCAGGGTTCCAGGGGCTTGAGGGCGGGTTGCCTGGCATCCCAGTGGCTGGGGTACCACGTTGCCTGACCAATCACCGCTTGGGGGTGAGCTACGTCTCTGTGGGCTCTTCCAGAGTTGCAGTGGGGTGCAGACCTGGGGCAGAAGAAGGGGCACTGGGAGAGAGAGAGTAGCCCTGCGGAAGTCACTGCTGGTTAGTGAGCAGCGTGCACCGAGGGTGGGGGGGGGGTCCAGGGGTAGGGTGCGCCCCAGGTGGGAGGCAGGGTTCTGGAAGGGCACCTGGAGAGGGTTCATTGTGGGCACTCTTTATCCCTTTAAAGTCTCTTCTGCCCCATGTCCTCAACTGGCCTTATTCCCCATACCCGTGAACTCCAGGGCGCCCACTCACTTGAGCTTTTGTGGGATTGGTTGCAGAATTTCAGGGTTTCCCCTGTTCCCCGGGAAGAGTGCGGGTAAGGACCTCACAGAGTCCCCACCTTCAGTGATGTGTCCCCCAGTTCTCTGACACAGTGCAGGTGATGCATCTTGAGCAGTACCCCAAGTTCAGCAGGGTGTGCCCTGGTCCCCCAGGCACAGGTGTGGCAGTAGCAAGCCCCAGAGACATCCCCCAACTTCAGCATTATGGCCCGTGTGCCCGCAGGTTAGTGGTAATTGGCTGTTAGAATCATGCAGGAAAATCCTCCAATTCGGGGCCTGAAGGAGGGTGTAAACCAGACCCCACTCTAATTGCATTGGGAATAGATGAATTGAGGGTTTCTTTAGAAGAGTAAGTCTGCTTTCCAGAAAAGGCAAGGTCATTGGTCTATTGAGAATGAAGATAATTACTGATAAACAACAAGTATGTGTTGCCCCTTCACCCAGAAACCGAAGCAGGTGTGCAGGCTTTAGTTCAAAGGTGCCTTCTTCTCCCCACCTGACAGCACTTCTCTGCTCTGGCTCCAAGAAACATGAGGTTTTGAACGTCAGCATCGGAGGCAGCGAGGCAGCTTGTCACAGGACGCCAGTGTTCAGAGAAAGCACAGGTATGTTTGGCAAAATGTCCTAACTATATCAGGGCTGGAGGTAAAACCTCTCATTATCCCAAAACCTCCTGGGCTTTTCTCTTTTCTCTAGTTGAGCCACAAAGAAAAATTGAAGTAGCTGTCAGCATTCTGGGTTTGGTGCAAGAATTACTTAATTTCCCTGCAGGTAGAACTTTGCAGGGGATCACAATTTCTCTGTCCATTTATTGCTTACAAATGTATTTTGACCATCTGTTTCCTAGGAACCCTCTTTTATTAGAAAGGGAAGGTGAGATTCACTCTGTGCCTGTTTGTAACATCTAATTTGTTCCTTCATCTAACAGTGTTTATTCAATTGGGCCTAAGATATGGTTGAGTGGCCAGCATCTAGAGTTGGGTGGCTTTTTTCATCTGATACAGACTTGGATGATGTCATTTGACAAAGGTGATGTTTCATCATTGATTAGTTTATTCATCAGAAGAGTTAAAATTAGGGTGGAGGGGAAATTCAAAATTATCCAAACCGGCCTGTTCCTGTTTAAAAGTTCAGTTTGACTTTCTAGTTTTACTAAATGTATTATCTCGATATTTTGAGGTGCCATATTCTCTCTGTAGTTTCTTTGGTGGTGGAGTCAGAAGGATAGTCTGGGAATTCTTTTGGATAGTGGCATGCTGGTGGCTTCAAGGGGCTTTGCGTTAGGAGCCTTGGGCTGAAGTCTGCAACTGCTTGCCTGACCCTGGGTGCATCTCACAGAGGTTTTGTTTCCTCTTATGAAATTGCCGGCAGATAATGTTCTGATTAAAGGGGAACCCTCCCATCCTGTTGGTGGCAATGCAAAGTGGTGCAGCCAGTCTAGGAAACAGTGTGGGGATTCCTTAAAAAGTTAAACATTGAACAACCCCATGATCCAGCAATTGCTCTCCTAGGTATTTACCCAAAGGATTAAAAAATGCGGATTCAAAGGGGGTACATGCACCATGATGTTTATAGCAGCAATGTCCACAGTAGCCAAACTATGGAGAGAATCCCAATGTCCATGCACTGATGAATGGATAAAGCAGATGTGGGATACATATATATACTGGAATATGACCCAGCTTCAAAAAGAATGAAATCTTACCATTTGCAAGGATGTGCATGGATCTAGAGTGTATTAAGCTAAGCAAAATCATTGAGGAAAGACAAATATCCTATGCTCTCACACTTGTGGAATTTCAGAAAGAAAACAGATGAACAGAGTGGAGGGGTGATGAGAGGCAAACAAGGAAATAGACTCAACCTTGGAGAACAAACTGAGTGTTGCTGCAGGACAGGGGCGTGGGCGATGAGTTAAATGGGTGAGGGGTATTAAGGAGGGCACTTGTGATGAGCACCGGGTACTGTATGCAGGTGAGGAATCACTAAATCCTACCCCTGAAGCGAATATTCCATGGCATGTGAACTAACTGGAATTTAAGTAAGAGGAGAAAGGAAAAAGTGCTCTGCTTCATGAAGAGTGAGGTAAAATTGTAGTGAATTGGGCTGTAGTCTTCTATAGATGATATTTGTAAAACACCCTGTTGTAGGATACACTAGTTGCTTATCACATAAGGAGTCCTCAGAAAGCTGCAATGAAAGATTCAGGTCTCAGAGCATGTTCATGTTCCACTGATATGTTACAGTTTGCACAGGTAGGAAAGAAGGTGGAGAGAAAGGCAACAGAAGGGGAAAGTAGGTGTGAACCTTTCATTAGTTAGCGTTATAGCTTTCTCATGAAAGCCTTGCGCCATGTGATTTTGGAAGAAGAGGGGAATCCGGGAGCTTTGCAGGAGACGGGGGAGTTCCAGGTCTGGGTAAAGCTGACAGGGGTCCCAGATGAGAGCTGAATGCATTCTGAAGCAGGGTGTGGGCAGGGTGGGCTCCAGGGGTGGCTGTGGGTCTCCTGGATGAGAGTTGTGACAATTGAGGGCTGTCTGCAAATTCCTGGCTGAGGACAAGTGAGGCACAGGCAGAGAGCTGGCAGAGAACCTTCTTCTGAGCCACCAGCCTCACCCAACACACACAGCCTCAACTTCTGTCCCTGTCACTCCAATTCAGACTTCTCAGAAGGTGAGTTAGAACACATCAAGAGCATTCAAAACAGAAGGGAAAGCATGTGCAAAGGCTCTGGGGCAGGAGAATTCCAGGTATGTCCAGGAGCAGCTAGAAGCCCCTGTGGCCACAGGAGACAGCTTAGGACATGAGCTCAGAGAGGTGAAAGAGGGTGACAGAAAGCCATTCCAGGGCTATAACCCCATGAGATGCTGTTTCACTAGGCCATCTTGGCTACAGTGTTGAGAACAGATGACAGAGAGTTGAAGATGGCAAGGCAGGTCAATGATGAAGCTTTTCCAGGAACTCAGGCACTGTGGACCAGACAGGTGGCCTTGAATGGTGTGGTTAGACTTATTCTGGGTCCATTTTGAAGATGAAGCTCACAGGATTTGCTGATGAGTTAGATATTAGGAGCAGGAGAACGGAGGAGTTGGGGTAACTCCCAGCTTTTGTGGGTTGTCCTGATCGAAGGGAAGGAGAGGGTTTCTCGGGGCATAGGAGGTAGTCCGTGTTCCGCATGCTGAGGAATGTGCCTTTCCAGGTGGATCTGCTGAGGTTTGTGTCTGGGAGAACCTTTCACATCTCCTCCCTCATCAATGCTCAAGTAAAAGTATCCCCCACTTTTTAAACGTTCACAGTAAGACACTGGGCTTTCTTGAAAGAACTACGTTATTACCCAGCTTCAGTAAGAGGAAGAGACCTGAAGAGGATTTTCCTCTTATGAAAAAAGGTGAACAGTGAGAATCACGTTCAGCATCTGTTTTGGGGAGAAGCACGACAGAGGCGGCGTGCACCCCAACCAGCTCCTTCCTCTGGGAACCACTCTCCACATCCAGCCACCAGCACTTTGAATGGTGTCTGTGAGCCTCTGCTGTGCTTTATCTTCATTTATGCCCGGCCTCCCTTAGAAACTTGTATGCTGAGGCCTAAGAAAAGCCAAAGAGAAGGAATTTTGGAGTCTTAGCACACTGTCTACTTGTTCCGTGTAAATTAACGGCCATTCCTTCTTTACACCATTTCTGCTGTGCAAGGTTTCTCAGAAGCCCTGTACTTTCAAAGAGCAGGGAAACCTATACCCCATGCTGCGGGGTTAGTTTTAGTCTCCATGCTGGACAGAACATTTCATGACTGTCAGATTTTCTCACTCAAACATTGAGAGTTTGAACACCTTCACCCGTTTCTACCACCCCATCCCTGAATCTGGAACCTACCAATCTGCTCTCAGTATCTATGCGTTCAGTATTTGTGTATTCCTCGTGGAATGTACATGACAGCATCTGGTATTGGTCTTTCTGTGTCTGAGTTACTTGGAATAAGGCCCCCAAGGTCTGTGTTTCCATGCCTGGTTATTGTGAATAATGCTGCAGTGAACGTGGGAGTGCTTCTGTCTTTTTGAGGCAGTATTTTTGTGTTCTCCAAATTAATACTCAGTAGAGCCATTACTGGGTCATGTGGTACTTGTATTTATTTTTTTCAGGAACCTCCATATCGTTTGTCACAGTGGCTGCACCAATTTCCATTCCCACCAACAGTGCACAGTGTCTCCTCGTCTGCACACCCATGACCCCACATGGTGTCTGTCTCTGGGACAATTTCTGTTCCAACAGTTGTGAGGGGATAGCCGATTGTGGGTTTGACTGATGTTTCCCTGACGAAGATTAGTGATGTCGAACATCTTTTTCTGTCTGTTGACACCTGTGTGCCATCTTTGGATTGTTTCTATTCACATATTCCCCCCATTTTTTAAAGATTTTTTTTATTTATTCATTTGACAGAGATAGAGACAGCCAGCGAGAGAGGGAACACAAGCAGGGGGAGTGGGAGAGGAAGAAGCAGGCTCCCAGTGGAGGAGCCTGATGTGGGGCTCGATCCCAAAACTGGGATCACGCCCTGAGCTGAAGGCAGACGCTTAATGACTGCACCATCCAGGCGCCCCTCCCCCCATTTTTTATACAGTTTTTTTAATTTGTATGAGTGTTGTGTGTATTTTGGATATTAGCGTCTTCTAACACATATGATTCGCAGATACTTTTTTCTTATTCAGTCAGTGGCCTTTTAAGTTTTTGCTGGTTTCTTTTGCCGTGTGGAAGATTTCAGTTTGATGTTGTTCCACTTGTTTATTTTTGCTTTTGTTGCCTTTGCATTTGGTGTCCGATCTGAAGACTCTTTGCCAAAACCAATGTCGAGAGACTTAGTACCTGTGTCTTCTTGGAGGTTTATGGATTCAGGTCTTATGTTCAAATCATTCATCCATTAAAAATTTTGTGTGTGGTGTAAGAAAGTGACCCAGTTATATTCTTCTGCATTTAGTGTCCAGTTTGCCTGTTACCACTCACTGAAGAGACAGTCCTTCCCTCATGGCATATCTTCTGCTGCTGTGTCGTAAGTTAGGATCATCTACGTGTGGGTAAGTTTCTGAACTTTTTGTTCTGTTCCACTGACCTGGTGTCTGTGTTTATGCCAGTACCATCCTGTTTTGATGACAAGAGCTTTGTAATCTACCTTGAAATCCAGGAGTGTGTTGACTGCACCTTTCTTTCTCCACGTTGCATTGGGTATTTGGGGTCTTTTGTGATTCCATACAAGTCTGAGGACTGTTTTCTATTTGCTTGAATAATGCCACTGGAATTCAGATAGGCATTTCATCACATCTGTCAATTGCTTTGGGTACGATGGACATGTTCACATAATTAACTCTTCCAGTTAAGGAGCATGTCGTATGCTTCCATTTGTTTGTGTTGCCTTCCAAATCTTTGACCCATACATTCTTCCCCCTCGACACACATGTTTTTCATTTCTTTTCTGCCATGTGTTGAGTGTACTATGTCTTTCTCATTCTTGGTTACTTTTATTCCTAGATTTTTTTTATGCAATTGTAAATGGCATTGCTTTCTTAATTTCTCTTTGCGAAAGTATGTCATCAGTATACAGAAATGCAAGAAGTTGGGTCATCTGGGTGTCCCCATAGGTGAAGCGTCTGCCTTCAGCTCAGGTCATGATCCCAGAGTTCTGGGATTGAGCCCCGTGTTGGGCTGCCCGCTTAGCGAGGGTCTGCTTCTCCCTCTTTCTGACACTCCCCCTGCTTGTGCTTTTTCTCTTCCTGTCAAATAAATAAATAAAATCTGAAAAAAAATAAAGACAACAGGTCTCTGTATATTATATCCTGCAGCTTTCTTAAATTTGTTTATTCTAACATTATTTTTGTGGAATCTTTCGGGATTTCGTGTCAGTTGCAAATAGTGACAGTTTTCCTGTATGGATTTCATATCTTTCTCTTCTTTTAAAATTATGTTACTCACCCTACAGTACTTCTTTTGTTTTTGATGTAGTGTTCCATGATTCATTGTTTGCATATAACACCTAGTGCTCATTATGACACGTGCCCTCCTTAATACCCATCACCAGGATAACCCATTCCCCTACCCCTCCCTTTCTGCAACCTTCATTTTGTTTCCGAGTGTCAGTAGTCTCTCATGGTTCATGTCCCCCTCTCATTCCCCCTCTTCACTTTTCCCTTCCTTCTTCTAATGTCCTCCATGCTATTCCTTCCATTCCACATAGGAGTGAAACCATATGATAATTGTCTTTCTCTGCTTGACTTAATTTCACTTAGCATAATCCCCTCCTGTCCATCCACCTTGGTGCAAATGGTGGGTATTCATCCTTTCTGATGACTGAGTAACATTCCATTGTATAGATGAACCACATCTTCTTTGTCCATTCATCTGCTGAAGGACATCTTGGCTCCTTCCACAGTTTGGCTATTATGGACATTGCTGCTATGAACATTGGGATACAGGTGCCCCTTCTTTTCATTACTCTGTGTCTATGGGGTAAATACCCAGTAGTGCAATAGGTGGGTCGTAGGATAGCTCTGTGTTTAATGTCTTGAGGAACGTCCATATTGTTTTCAAAAGTGGCTGTACCAGCTTGAATTCTCACGAGTAGTGTAAGAGGGTTCCCCTTTCTCCACATCCTCTCTGACTTTTTTAAATTTCCTGCCTTGTTAATTTTCTTTTCAAAATTTTTTATTTACTCCACAGAGATGGAGACAGGCAGCAAGAGAGGGAACACAAGCAGGGGGAGTGGGAGAGGAAGAAGCAGGCTCATAGTGGAGGAGCCTGATGTGGGGCTCGATCCCATAACGCTGGGATCACTCCCTGAGCTGAAGGCAGATGCTTAACTGCTGTGCCACCCAGGCACCCCGTCTTTGTGTCTTCTGCCCATTTTTTGGGTGTCGAATTTGAGGAGTTCTTTATAGATCTTGGATACCAGCCCTTTATCTGTAATATCATTTGCAGATATCTTCTTCGATTCCAAAGGTTGCCTTTTTGTTTTGTTGATCGTTTGCTTTGCCGAGCAGAAGCTTCTTATCTTGATGAAGTGCCAATAGTTCATTTTTGCTTTTATTTCCTTTGCCTTTAGAGACGTGGCTTGCAAGAAGTTGTTTGTCCAAGGTTGAAGAGTTCTTTTGATTTTGATATGAGACAGGAATCCATTATCTTCCTTTCCTCATTGTGTTGGAGTCCTCTGTCTTTCTTGGTGAGTCTAGCTAAGTTTGTCAGTTTTTTTTTTATCTTTCCAAAAAAGGCAACTCTCATTTTTATTGGTTTTTTTTTTTTTTTGTCTTTTTAGTCTCCTTTGGATTTATTTATGTATTCATTTTTGTTATTTCCTTATTTCTACTAATGTGGTGCTTTGTTTTTTGTTTTATTTTCTACGTCTTTACCACATAAATCAGGTTGTTTATTGGTGAGCATTCTCATGGATTGATGAAGACATGAATTTCTATGAACGTCCCCATAGAGCTACTTTTGCTGCATCCCATAAGTTTTTGTAGGTTGACTTTTTCATCAGTGTCAAGGTACTTCCAAAAAATTTTTTTTTATTTCTTCTTTGACTGATGGTTGTTCAGTAGCATGTTGTTAAATCTCCACATATTTTTTAAGATTATTTAATTATCTGACAGAGAGTGAGACAGCGAGAGAGGGAATGCAAGCAGAGGGTGGGAGAGGGAGAAGCGGGCTTCCCACTGAGCAAGGAGCCTGATTCGGGGCTAGATTCTAGGATCCTGGGATCACGACCTGAGCTGAAGGCAGATCCTTAAGACTGAGCCACCCAGGCCCCCCAATCTCCACCTATTTTTGACTGTCCTATTTTTTTTTCTTGAGACTGATTTCTAGTTTAATATCATTGTGTTTGGACAAGATTTGAAGCAGAAGGTGAAGAGTACATTCAGATGAAAGGTTTGTTTCCTGGAGGGATTTCTGAGGGCAGACCATGAGTTCTGTGTCGACGGAGGAAGCTTTTGTGAGTCGGGGGATGGGGTTAACCCTTGTTGGAATTACTGACTACTACCATGCAGGCTGTGTGCTACCGTTCACAGTGTAATCCTGATGGACTTGTACTTCATTAGAAATATTTTCTAGGAGGTGTAGGCATAGCCTTCTCTTTAAAGAAAGGTGCCATATGAGTTCATGGCATGACCCCAGGTCAGCAACCAGGATGTATGGTATTGTGGGGGATCAGAACCAGGCCTTCTGTGCGAATTGACAGAAATTGGGTATGGGGAGCTCCATGACCATAGGTGAAGTCCCAAGTGACCCACTGGGTGTTGGGTTCTGTGGATCTGTCTCATCAGGTGCTGTGGAATTCAGGGACACCCTCCTGTCTGTGGATTTGTGTGGAGACAGGTAGACATCACTGGCCAGGCACGAGGGTCGCACTGGACCACCACCAGAGGTGCAGCGTGTGGGGTGGGTGGGGGGCACTGCTTGGATTCCATGAAAGCTGACCAGGGTCTGTGACCATGATTCCTAGCAGCTGCAAGGGGAGAGGAGGCTGGGGGTGGTGCACACTTCCTAGACTTGTGGTCAGGACTAGTCTGGAACCCACTGAAGTCAGCCACACCGGGCACAAAAGGCACCCAGTCAGTGTAGCTGTGGGCACTGCTCCCATGGCACTTTCGGGCCGGCTCCATGCTGCCACCTCCTGCTTTTCATCATCATCTTCAAGGTCCTGTGCCTCTGCTCTTGCCCCATGGCCTCCGGGGTATTGTCCGTCCTCCATCTGGCCCTCGTCCCTGGTGCCCTGTGCAGTCCGATGCCAGTGTAGCCTTCTCGAGACAAACATCTGGCCCTGATGGAACACTTCCATGGATCTCGTGTGATGCGAGGATGATGCCCTGCCCTGGAAGGGGGCTGCAGGTCCCCAATCAGGAGAGCCATGTCTCCCTTTTCAGCATGGCCTGCCCTCCCCTCAGTCTTCTTCAGGGAAGCTCTCCCCACTTCCTGAGATGACAGCTCTGAACTTAAAAATGAATGTTATTTTACATATCTCTATGCTTTAGTTCATCCATGGCAAGTCTTTCAACCCCGTTAGTGGGTTTTTTTTAGCAGTTCTGAAGGGCTGTCTGCTCAAAGAGGGGGTGACCAGGGTGGGGCAGCTTTCCCTCTCATCTCCCTCAGCATGTCTCTGAGCCCTGGGGCCAGCTGTCCCACTGAGGATTGAGGGACCCGAGACAGCCCATCATGAGCCCAAGCTGTGTCAGCTGTGTAGACTGATGCGTGTCGGAGCGGTGGTCAGCTGGCATGTGCCAGGGGCAGGCAGTGTCTCCTTCTCATTCCTTCCCTCCCTTCCTCCCAGAGGTAGCTCAGAGCAGCCTTCAACCCCTGCATCTCCAGATCCCTTGACCTGTGCCTCCTGTGTTCAGCTGGTGACCTTGGATTTTCGCATGGATTCTACCTCCGGTACCCTCTCCTGTGGCAGTTCCTGGATCAGGGGAGGGGTCGGACCCTTGTCTGCTTTTGGTCTTCTTCCTGTCCCGCACCAAGCCCACCCACCTTTGCATCTTCCATGTATGTGCTTGGAAGTAAGCCCATCCACAGGGAAACTATTAGCAAAATGGATCCAGGCAATAAACATTGAAGTAGAGATCCAGGATGCATAATAAACCTGCTCTGAAACCTGTCCCAAAATCTGTGACTATAGCACACTGAAACAGAAATAATAATAGCTTTCTGGACTGTGAAGTGACATGTGTCTTTACTTCCAATCTTGAATGCATAGGTGCTGAGCCTGGACAGAAAAGGACCATGGCTCCCGTGGGCTGGGATCCACAGTAAGAACTCAATGAAATCTGAATTCGAGACATAGAGTGAATAATTATTGTAGAGTGAACCCTCCCAAGTAGGGCTTATGCTCATTGCACAGGAAAAGCTTTTTCAAAGAGGTTCCTGAAAGAACAATCTTTTTAAAAATTTATTTTAATTCCAGTAGAGCTAACATACAGTGTTATATTCGTTTCAGATATACAATAGAGTGATTCAGTGATTCTATATGAATCTATAATTCAGTATATTCTATATTACTCAGTGGTCATCAAGAAAAGTGTCCTCTTAATCCGCTTCATCTATTTCACTCATCCCTCTATCCACGTCCTCTCTGGTATCCATCCGTTTGTTCTCTCTTGTTAAGAGTTTGTATTTTGGTGTGTCTCCTTTTTCTATTTTATTGATTTATTTTTGTTTGTTTCTCAAATTCCCCATCAGAGTGACATCGTATGGAAATTGTCTTTCTCTGACTGACTGATTTTAGTTAGGATAATACTCTCTAGCTCCATCCATGTGGCTGCAAATGGCAAGGATTCATTCTTTTTCAAGCCGAGTAATACTCCATCTTGTGTGTGTGTGTGTGTGTGTGTGTGTGTGTGTGTGTGTGCATGTGTGTGTGAATACACACATCTATCATCTCATTTGTCAATTTTTCTACAGACACTTGGTTTGCTTCCATATTGTGATATTGTAAATAATGGTGCAAGAAACATAGGGGCGCACGTATCCTTTTAAGTTACTGCTTTCCTAGTCTTTGGAGAAATACTAGTAGAGTGATTGTTGGATCGTAGCTTAGTTCTATATTTAATTTTTTGAGGAACCTTCATACTGTTTTCCACGGTGGCCACCGCAGTTTGCATTCCCACCCACAGTTCGCGAGGAATCCCCTTTATCCACATCCTCCTAACACCTGCTCTTTGTTGTGCTTTTGATGTTAGCCATTCTGACAGGTTTGAGGTATTACCTCATTGTCCTTTGGATTTACATTTTCCTGATGATGGGTGATGGTGAACATCTTTTCACGGGACTGTTGGCCATTTGTATTTCTTCTTTGGAGAAATGTCTGTCCATGTCTTCTGCCTATTTTTTAACTGGATTATTTGTTTATTTGGGGTCGAGTAGTATCAGTTCTATATGTTTTGGACACTATCTCTTTATTGCATATGATCATTGCAAATATCTTCTCCCTTTGAGTAGGTTGTCTTATTACTTTTACGTTTTCATTGTTCTTCTGCCGTGTGGAAACTTTTTATTTTGCTGTATTCCCAATAGTTTATTTTTGCTTTCATTTCCTTTGCCTCAGGAGACAGTCCAGAAAAACGTTGGTATGGTCCATGTCAAGAAGTTACTGTCTTCCCTCCTGTAGGATTTTTATGGATTCAGGTCTCATATTGAGGTCTTGAAACTGTTTTGTGTTTGTCTGTATTGTGTAAGAAAGCAGTCTAATTTCATTCTTTTGTGCGTAGCTGTCTAGTTTTCCCAACACCATTTGTTGTAGAGACTGTCCTTTTCCCTTTTGATATCGTTGCTTGCTTTGTGGAAGATTCATGGACCACATAATTGTGGGTTTCTGTCTGAACTTGTATCCTGTTCCTTTGGTCGCTGTGTCTATTTTTGTGCCATACTGTCTTGTTAGGATGACTGCAGCTTTGTAGTATAACCTGAAATCTGAAATTGTGAGTCCTCCAGCCTTGTTTTTCTTTTCCACATTGCACTGGCTGTTCAGTATCTTTAGTGGTTCCATACAAATGTTTAGGATTGTTTATTCGAGGTCTTTTATTCTTTAATTTAAATTCAATTTGCCAACTTGCAGTACACCATTAGTTTCAGATGTAGTCTTCAATAAATTATCAGTCGTGTGTAACACCCAGTGCTCATTGTATCGTGTGGCCTCCTTAATGCCACTCACCCAGTTACCCCCCCCCCAACTTCTCCTCCAGCAATCATCAGTTTGTTGCAATACTTAAGTGTCTATCATGGGTTTTCTCCCTCTCTGATGACTTCCCATTCTATTTCCCCTCCCTTCCCCTATGGTCTTCTTCCCTTTTTCTGATATTCCACATAGGAGTGAAAGCATATGATCATTGCCTTTCTTTCATTGGCTTATTCCACTCACTATAATACCCTCCAGCTCCACCCAGGTCGGTGTGATGGTAAGTGTTCATGCTTTCTGATGGCTGAGTAATATTCCATTATATATATGATCCACATCTTCTTTATCCATTCATCTGTCCATGCTCATCTGCACTCTTTCCACAATTTGTCTATTATGGATATTGCTGCTATGAACACTGGGGTGCATGTGTCCCGTCTTCACTACATGTCTCTTTGGGGTAAATACCCAGTAGTGCAATTGCTGGGATATAGGGTAGCTTTATTTATAACTTTTTGAGGAAACTCCGTACCATTTTCAAGAGTGGCTGTACCGGACTGCATTCGCACAGGGGTGTAAGAGGGTTCCCGTTTCTCCACATCTTCTCCACATGTATAGTTTCATGTCTTCTTATTTTTAGATATTCGGCCTCGTGTGATATGGCATCTATAGGGGTTTAGATTTGCATTTCCCTGAAGCCAAGTGATATGAAGCATTTATGCATGTATCTTTTGGTCCCTAGTGCGTCGTCATCAGTGAAATGACTTCCCATTTTAATCCATCTCAAGACCTAAAGCTGGGTAAGGCACTGAAGCTCGATGATGCCATCGGTTGGAAGTGTGGAGAATTTCAAAAGATCTCTGTGGAGAGTAAGTTTAAAGGTCAGTGTGAAGCTAGTAATTGGATCCAGGGCGATCTCTGAAAGTGGGGGTTCCCTGGGATGGGCTGAGGGGGGCCCTCCGATTTTCCTGCTATGAATCCGTGCGGTAGCTCCAAACGGACATTTTCCTGCTGTGGGGCAGGCTGAGTCCTCTAGTCGTGCAGAGGTGATCCCAATGCCTGGTACCTTGGAGGCAGGCAAACGGGGAGGGGACCCTCAGCAGAAGCCCCAGGGTTAGGTTAGGCCTCAAGAGACAGCAGGTCCGAACTGCCCAGTGCTCAGAGAACTCCCAGGCCGACTGAGATGAGGGCACAAGGGCGGGGTGAATGTGAGCCTTGGGGTTTCATCCGGAAAGGCCCACAAAGGTCAGAGGTCATCAGCAGGTGCTCTCAGGGGGTGCCCCAATTCTCTTGCCCTGAATGCTCTGTTGTGCCCCCAAACGGTACAGTTTCCTGTGTGCTGCAGGCTGAGTCCTACGGTGGGGCTTGGGTGTCCCCAATCCCCCGGAGTGGGGTGCCAGGACCCTGGGGAGGGGCTCCTCTCTGCCCAACCTAGGGTAAGGGTTAGGGTCCAGGAGCCCGGCAGGGACAATCTGCAGGCTGTGCGGCGAGCTCCGTGGAGGGCTGAGAGGAGGCCATGGGGGAGGGTGAGCATGGGCCTCAGGGTTGGGGCATGGGGGGCTGCCAAATGTGGGGATGGGCTCCGGGGGCCTCCCCAAGTTCTTGTGCCCTGTAGGCTCCGTAGAGCCCCAAGGGGCATGGTTTCCTGTCGGGTGGCAAGCTGAGTCCTGCGGTGGGGCACAGGTATCCCAATTCCCCAGGCCTGCAGTATAAGGCTCCTGGGGAGGCCCCCACACCCGCGGCCGACCTAGGGTTAGGGTTAGGTCTCAGGGGCCCTGCAGGCCCGATCTGCTGGCTGTATGTCGAGCTACATGGACTGAGGTGAGGGTGTGGGGAGGGTGAGCGTGGGCCTTAGGGTTGGGGTGCGGGAGGCTGCCGAAGTTCGCTGGTGGCTCAGGAGTGCCCTCCTGGTTCTCCCGCCCTGAATACTCTATGGCCTCCCAAGGCACATGGTTTCCTGTGGGGTGGCAGACTGAGTCCTGCTGTGGGGCTCAGGTGTCCCCAATCCCTGGGGCTGCAGCTCCAGGCTCCTGGGGAGGGGCCCCTCCACAGATGAACTAGGGTTAGGGTTGGGGTCCAGGAACCCCGCAGGCCAGATCTGCCCAATATGTCGCGAGCTCTGCCACGGGCTGAGGTGAGGGTGCGGGGTGGGGTGAGCATGGGCTTCAAGGTTGGGTTTAGGGATCGCCGAAGTTCGCCGGGGGCTCTGGGGGCCCTCCTGGTTCTCCCCCCCTGAATGCTCTACAGCCTCCCAAGGGGCCTGGTTTCCTGCGGGCTGGCAGGTTTTGTCCTGCAATGGGCCTCAGGTGTCCCCAGTCCCTGGGGCTGCGGCACCGGGCCCCAGGGGAGGGGCCCTACCCAGCCAACCTAGGGTCAGGTCTAGGCCCCAGGAACCTGGCAGGCCTGATCTTCCGGCTCTGCGTCGAGCTCGGTGGCAAGCTGAAGGGAAGGCGTGGGGTGGGATGAGCGTGGGCCTCAGGGTTGGGGTGTAGGGGGCTGCCGAGAATCGCTGGGGCTCAGGGGGGCCCTACCAGTTCTCCTGCACGGGATGCCTGCGGCGCCCCAAGGGGCATGGTTTCCTGAGGGGTGGCAGGCTGAGTCCTGTGCTGGGGCTCAGGTGTACCCAATCCCTGGGTTTAAGGTACGGATTAGGGTACGGGTTAAGTTTAGGGTATGGGTTAGGGTTAGGGTATGGGTGAGTGTAGGGGTTAGGGTTAGGGTAAGGAGAGGGTACGGGTTAGGGTTGGGTTTAGGGGTTACAGGTTAGAGGTTAGAGGTTATGGGTTAGGGTACGGATGCGGGTTTAGGGTACGGGTTAGAGTTTAGGGTTTGGGTTTAGGGTTAGGGTTAGGGTTGGAGTACGGGTTAGGTTTACGGTATGGGTTAGGGTTAGGGTACGGGTTAGGGTATGCATTAGGGTATGGTTTAGGGTACGGGTTAGGGTACTGTTTAGGGTAAGTGTTGGCGTACGGATTAGGGTACGCTTTAGGTTACGGGTTAGGGTTAGGGTAAGGGTTAGGGTTAGGGTACAGTTTTTGGGTTATGGTACAGGTTAGGTTACGGTTTAGGGTTAGGGTTAGGGTACGGGTTAGGGAACGGGTTTGGGATAAGGATAGGGTACGGTTTAGGGTTAGGGTATGGGTTAGGGTATGGGTTAGGGTACAGGTTAGGGTTAGGTATGGGTTAGGGTATGGTATAGGGTCCGGGTTAGAGATAGGGTATGGATTAGGGTATGGGTTAGGGTACGGGATAGGGTACGGGTTAAGGTTAAGGTAAGGGTACTGGTTAGGGTTAGGGTACGGGTTACGGTTTAGGGTTTAGGGTTATGGTTAGGGTACAGGTTCGGGTTAGGGTATGGGTAGGGTTAGGGTACAGGTTATGTTACGAGTTAGGGTATGGGTTAGGGTCAGGGTTTAGGGTTTAGGGTTAAGGTTAGGGTACGGGTTAGGGTGCTTGTTAGGGCTACAGTTAGGTTTAGGGTACGGTTTAAGTTATGGGTTAGGGTACCGTTTATGGTTAGGGTAGGGTACGGGTTAGAGTATGGGTTAGAGTACGTGTTAGGGTTACGGTTAGGGTTAGGGTACATGTTAGTGTTAGGGTATGGGTTAGAGTTAGGGTTAGAGTATGGGTTAGTGTATGGGTTAGGGTTAGGTTTAGGGTTAGGTTACGGGTTAGGGGTAGGGTTAGCTGAAGGGGTAGGGATGGGGGTTAGGGGTATGG
Organism: Ursus americanus; assembly: GCF_024610735.1. Classification (NCBI taxonomy): domain Eukaryota; kingdom Metazoa; phylum Chordata; class Mammalia; order Carnivora; family Ursidae; genus Ursus; species Ursus americanus. The sequence goes on along the minus strand of NW_028273707.1, from coordinate 214,413 downwards.
TAGGGGTCGGGGTAGGGTTAGGGTTTAGGGTTAGGGTTTGGGGTTTGGCGTTAGTGGTTAAGGTTAGGGTTTAGTGTTTAGGGTATCGGGTTTAGGGTTAGGGTATAGGGTTTAGGGTTTAGGGTTAAGGTTAGGGTTTAGGGTTTAAGGATTAGGGTTTAGGGTTAGGTTTAGGGTAGGTATAGGGTTAGGGTAAGGTTTAGGGGTTAGGGTTAGGGTAGGGTTAGGGGTTAAGGTATAGGTTTTAAGGTTATGGGTTAGGGTTTAGGGTTAGGGTTACACCCCAGTATTCCAGCAGGACCATTCCACCAGCTGTGCGGTAGCGGAGGGCTGGGCCGAGGTGAAGGTGCTGGCAAGCTGGAGTGTGGGCCCAAGCATTTTGGCGCGGGGGGCCTTGAAAAGTCGCCAGGGGATCGGAGGGCCCTGCCGGTTCTCCCGCCCTGAATGGCCAGCTGTACCCCTAGCGGCCTGGGTGGCGGCGGGGCGGCACAGTGATTACGGCGCTGGGGCTCGGGGGTCCCCAGCGTTTCAGCCCCAGGCCCCTTGGGAGGGGCCCCTTGGGGGCCAACCTAGGGTAAAGGTTAGCTCCTGGAGGCCGGCAGGCACAATCCGCCGTCTGGGGCGAATGGAGGTGCAGTGAAGATCAGGGCGCTGGTGAGCGGGAGAGTGGGCGCCAGCGTTTTGGCGCTGGGAGCCTTCGAAGTCACCAGGGCAAGGAGGGTCCTGCCCATTCTCCCGCCCTGAATGATCGGCTGTGCCCTAGCGGCCTGCGTATGGTCGGGGCGGAAGGGTGAGTCCAGCGTTGCGACTCAGGGGTCCCCAATCCCTGGCGTTCGGCGGCAGTCGCTTTGGGAGGGGCCCCTTGGGGGCTAACCTAGGGTTAGGGTTAGCCCTCGGGAGGCCGGCAGGCTCGATTCACTGGCTCTGCGGCGAATGGAGGGGTGGGCCAAGGTGAGGTCGCTGACGAGCGGAAGCGTGGGCCCCAACATTTTGGCTCAGTGGGCCTTCGAATGTCACGGAGGGCCCTGCTTGTTCTCCCGCCATGAAGGACCGGCAATCCCCTAGCGCCCCGGGTGGCGGCGGAGTGGCAGGGTCAGTCCAGCAGTGTTGCTCGGTTTTCCCCAATCCCCAGCGTTGCAGCGCCAGGCCCCTTGGGAGGGGCCCCTCGGGGACTGTCCTAGGGTTAGGTTAACCCCCAGGAGGCCAGCAGTCCCGATTTGCCGGCTGTGCAGTGAGGGGAGGGATTGACCGTGGTAGGGCGCAGTCGAGCGGTAGCGTGGTACCCAGCATTTTGGCGTGTCGGGGGCCTTCGTATTTGACCGGAGGCTCGGAGGGCCCTGCCGGTTATCCCGCCCTGAATGCCCAGTGGCGCCGCTAGTGGCCCGCATGGCAGCGGGACGGCAGGGTGAGCCTGGCGCTGGGGCTTGCGGGTCCCCAATCCCTGCCATTGCAGCACCAAGCCTCTTGGGAGGGGCCACTCTGGGGCCCACCTAGGGTTATGGTTAGCCCCAAGGAGCCCGGGAGGCCGGATCCGCCAGCTGTGTGGCTAGAGGGGGGGTGGGCCGAGGTGAGGGCGCTGTAGAGCGGGAGCGTGGGCCTCAGCGTTTTGGCGCAGGGGACCTACGAATGTCGCCTGGGGCTCGGAGGGCCCTGCCTGTTCCCCCACCCTGAATGACAGGTGACACCCCAAGTGGCTCGGGTGGCGGCGGAGGGGCAGGTTGAGTACATCGCTGGGGCTTGGGGGTCCCCAATCTCCGGCGTCGTGGTGCCAGGCCCTTTGGTAGGGCCCTTCGGGGGCCGACCTAGGGTTAGAGTTAGCCCCCAGGAGGCCGGCAGGCCCGATAAGATGGCTGTGGGGCGAGTGGAGGTGTGGGCCGAGGTAAGGGTGCTGGCTAGTGGAATCGTGGTACCCAACATTTTGGCACGGGGGGCCTCCGAAGGTCGCCAGGGGTCTGAGGATCCTGCCCTTTCTCCCGCCTTGAATGACTGGCGGCACCCTTAGCGGCCTGGGTGGTGACGGGGAGGCATGGTGACTCTGTCGCTGCGGCTCAGGAATCCCCAATCCCAGGCGTTGCAGCACCAGGCCCCTAGGATGGGCCCCTTGGGGCCGACCTAGGGTTAGGTTTAGCCCCTAGGAGGCCTGCAGGCCTGATTCACCGGCTGTTGGAGAAGCGGAGGGTGGACTGAGGTGAGGGCCCAGGTGAGTGGGAGCATGGGCCCCAGCGTTTTGGCATGGATGGCCTTCGAAAGTTTCTGGGTTCTTGAGAGCCCTGCCCGTTTTCCCACCCTGAATGACCTGCGATGCCCCAGTGGGTCCGGTGTCGGCGGGGTGGCAGGGTGAGTCCAGTGCTGCAGCTAGGGTGTCCCCAATCCCAGGCGTTGCTGCTCCAGTCCCCTTGAGAGTGGCCCCTTGGGGGCTGACCTAGGGTAGCGTCAGCCCCCAGGAGGCCGGCAGGACCAATACGCCACTGTGGGGCAGCAGAGGGGCGGGCTGAGTTGAGGGTGCTGGTCAGTGGGAGCGTGGCCGCGGTGGTTTGGCTCGGGGGGGCCTTCGAATGTCCCGCGGCTCCGAAAGCCCTGCCCCTTCAACCGACCTGAATGACCGGCGGCGCCCCTAGTGGCCCGGGTGATGTGGGACGGCAGGGTGAGTCAGGCGTTAGGAATCGGGAGTCCCCAATCCCCGGCATTGCGGGATCAAGACCCTTAGGATAGGCCCCTCATGGGCCAATCTAGGGTTAGGGTTAGCTCCCAGGAGGCCGGCAGGCCTGATATGCCAGCTAGACTGCGAGAGGAGGGGCGGGCGGAAGTAAAGGTGCTGGCGAGCGGGAACATGGGCACCAGCGTTTTGACTTGGGGCTTTCAAAGGTCGCTGGGGTCTCGCGGGCCCTGCCCGTTCTCCCACCCTGAATGAACAGCGCCGCCCCAGCGTGCCTGGTGTCAGCAGGGAGGCAGAGTGAGTCTGGCGCTGGGGCTCGGGGGTCCCCAATCCCCGGCGTTGTGGCCCAGGCCCCTTGGGAAGCACCCCTCGTGTGCCGACCTAGGGTTAGGGATAGCCCCCAGGAGTCCTGCAGGCCTGATCCACCAGCTGTGTGGCAAACGGAGGGGGGGGTGGGCAGAGGTGAGGACGCTGGTGAGCGGGAGCGTGGGCACAAGTGTTTTGGCGCGGGGGGCCTTCGAGTGTCACCGGGGGCTCGGAGGGCCATGCCCGTTCTCCCGCCCTGAATGACCGGCGGTGCCTCTAGCGGCCCGGGTGGTGGAGGGGCGGCAGGTGAATCCGGCGCTGGGGCTCAGGGGTCCCCAATCCACTGTTTTGCGGCGCCAGGCCCCTTGGGAGGGGCCCCTCAGGGAATGACCTAGGGTTAGGCTTAGCCCCCAGGACGCCGGCAGGCTCAATCCGCCAGCTGTGTAGCGAATTGAGGGGTGGGTCGAGGTGAGGTCTCTGTGGAGTGGGAGCGTGGGCTCAAGCGTTTTGGCACCGGGGGCCTTCGAATGTTTCCGGGGACTCGACAGGCCCTGCCCATTCTCCTCCCTGAGTGACCGGCAGCGCCCCTAGCAGCCCAGGTGGCGGCGGGGCGGCAGGGTGAGTCAGGCACTGTGGCTCGGGTATCCCCAATCCCTGGCATTGTGGCGCCAGGCCCCTTGGGAGGGGCCCCTCGGGGGCCAAACTAGGGTTAGGTTTAGCCCCTAGGAGGCCGGCAGGCCCTATTCCCCAGCTGTGTGGAGACTGGAGTGACGGAGCGAGGTTAGGGCGCTGGTGAGCAGGACTGTGGGCCCAGGTGTTGTGGCACGGGGGGCCTTTGAAGGTCTCCGTGTCTCTGAGGGCCCTGCCCGTTCTCACGCCCTGAATAACGGCAGCACCCCAAGCCCCCGGGTGGCAGCTGGGGGGCAGGGTGAGTCCAGTGCTGAAGCTCGGGGGTCCACAATCCCTGGCGTTGTGGCGCCAGGCCCCTTGGAAGGGGCCCCTCGGCGGTCAATCTAGGGTTACGGTTAGCCCCCAGAAGGCCAGTGGACCCGATCAGCGGCTGTGCAACACGCTGAGGGTTGGGCCGAGGTGAGGGCACTGGCGAGACTAAGCATGAGCCCAAGTGTTTTAGCGCGGGGGGCCTTCAAAGGTTGGCGGGGGCTCGGAGGGCCCTGCTGGTTCTGTCGCCCTGAATGACCGGCGGTGCCCCTAGCGGCCCGGGTGGGGACAGTGCATCAGGGTGAGTCCGGCTCTGGGGCTCTGCGTCACCAATCCCCAGCGTTGCAGAGCCAGGCCCCTTGGGATGTGCCCCTCGGGCTCGACCTAGGGTTTCGGTAGGCCCCCAGGAGCCTGGCAGGCCCTATCCACCGGCTCTGAATCAAGCGGAGGCGTGGGCCAATGTGAGGGCACTGGCGAGCAGGAGCATGGGGCCAACGTTTTTGCGCGGGGGGCCTTCGAAGGTCAGCGGGGGCTTGGAAGGCCCTGCCTGTTCTCCCGCCCTGAATGACCGGCGGCGCCCCTGTGGCCCGGGTGGCGGTGGGACGGCTGGGTGAGTCCAGAGCTAGGGCTCGGGGGATCCCAAGCCCTGGCGTGGCGGCGCCAAGCCCTTTGGGAGGAGCCCCTTGGGCGCTTATGTAGGGTTTGGTTTAACCCCCAGGAGGCAGGTGGGCCTGATCCACCGGCTATGCGGTGTGTGGAAGGGCTCGCTGAGTTGAGGGCGCTGGTGAGTGGGAACGTGAACACAAGCGTTTTGGCGTGGGGTGCCTTCGAAGGTCACCGGGGGCTCAGAGGGCCCAGCAAGTTCTCCCGTCCTGAATGACCGCCGGTGCCCTAGCAGCCTGGGTGGCGGCGGGGCGGTAGGGTGAGCCCGGAGCTGGGGCTCGGGGATCCCCAATCCCCAGTGTGGCATCACCAGGCCCCTTGGGAGGGGTCCCTCTCGGCTGACGTACGGTTATAATTAGCTCAAAGGAGGCCGGCAGGCCGGATCTGCCAGCTGTGCGGCGAGCAGAGTGGTGGGCCGAGGTGAGGGCGCTGGTGATCTGGAGCGTGGTCCCAAGCATTTTGGCGTGGGGGGCCTTCGAAGGTCGCCAGGGGCTCGGAGGCCCTGCCCCTTCTCCCACCCTGAGGGACCGGCGGTGCCCCTAGCAACCCAGTTGGCGGTGGTGTGGCAGTGTAAGTCCGGCGCTGGGGCTCGAGGGTCCCCAATCTCCGGCATGGCGGTGCCAGTCCCCTTGGGAGGGGCTCCTCAGGGGCCGAGCTAGGGTTAGGGTTAGACCCCAGGAGGCCAGCAGGCCCGATCCGGCGGTTGTGCAGCTTGCGGAGGGGCTGGCCGAGGGGAGGGCGCTGGTGAGCAGAAGCGTGGGCCAAAGCATTTTGGCGCGGGAGGCCTTGGAATGTCGCCGGAGGCTCGGAGGGCCCTGCCCATTCTCCAACCCAGATGACCGGTGGCGCCCCTAGCAGCCCGGGTGGCGGCGGGGTGCGAGGGTGCGTCCCGCAGTTTGCTCTGGGGGTCCCCAATCCCCAGTGTGGCAGCGCCAGGCCCCTTGGGATGGGCCCCTCAGGAGCTAACCTAGGGTTAGGGTTAGCCCCCAGGAGGCCGGCAGTCCCGATCTGCCAGCTGTGCGGCGAGCGGAGGGGTGGCCTGAGGAGAGGGTGCTGGTGAGCAGGAGCGTAGGCCCAAGCGTTTTGGCGTGGGGGGGCTTCGAAGGTCTCCAGGGGCTCGGAGGTCCCTGTCTGTTCTCCCGCCCTAAATGACCGGCGGCGCCCCTAGCTGCCCGGGTGGCGGCGGGGTGGCAGGGTAAGTCCTGCGCTGAGGCTCGAGGGTCCCCAATCATCAGCTTCGCGGTGCCAGGCCCCTTGGGAGGGGCCCCTCGTGAGCAGACCTAGGGTTAGGGTTAGTCCCCAGGAGGCCGAGAGGCCCAATCTGCCTGCCTGTGGTGAGCGGAGGGACGGGCCGAGGTGAGGGCATTGGTGAATGTGAGCTTGGGCCCAAGCGTTATGGCGTGGGGGGCCATGGAAGGTCGACAGGGGCTCGGAAGGCCCTGCCCGATCTCCCGCCCTGAATGAGGACGGCATCCCTAGCGGGCCAGGTCATGGCGGGGCGGCAGGGTGAGTTCGGCGCTGGTGCTCGGGGGTCCCCAATCCCCAGCGTGGCAACGCCAGGCACTTGGGAGTGGTCCCTCGGGGACCGACCTAGGGTTATGGTTAGCTCCAGGCGGCTGGCAGGCCCGATCCGCAGCCTGTGCAGCGAGCAGAGGGGTGGGCCGAGGTGGGGGCGCTGGGGAGTGGGAGCGTGGGCCCAAGCGTTTTGGTGTGGGGGGTCTTCAAAAGTCGGTGGGGGCTTGGAGGGCCCTGCCCGTTCTCCCACCCTGAATAACCGGCGGCACCCCTAGAGCCCCGGGTTGCAGTGGGGCGGCCGTATGAGTCCACTGCTGGGGCTCGAGGGTCCCCAATCCCAGGCCTTGCAGCTCCAGGCTCCTTGGGAGGGGCCCATCAGGGGCCGACCTAGGTTTAGGGTTAGCCCCCAGGAAGCTGGCAGGCCCGATCCGCATGCTGTGTAGTGAGCAGAGGGGCAGGCCGAGGTGAGGGCGCTGTCAAGTGGGAGCGTGGGCCCAAGCGTTTTGGCGCGGGGGGCCTTCGAAAGTCATCGGGGGTTCGGAGGGCCCTTCCCGTTCTCACGCCCTGAATGACCGGCGGCTCCCTTAGTGGCCCGGGTGGCGGCAGGTTGGCAGGTTGAGTCCGGCGCAGGGGCTCAGGTGTCCTCAATCCCCGGCGTTGTGGCGCTAGGACCCTTGAAAGGGGTCCCTCCGGGGGGACCTGGTTTTAGGGTTAGCCCCAGGAGGCCAGCAGGCCCAATCCACAGGCTGTGCGGCATACGATGGGGCGGGCCTAGGTGAGGCCGCTGGCGAGTGGGAGCATGGCTCCAAGAATTTTTTAAAGTGGGCCTTCGAAGGTCGTCGAAGTCTCAGAGGGCCCTGCCCGTTCTACCGCCCTGAATAACCGGCAGCGCCCCTAGCACCCCGGGTGGCGGTGGGGCCCTGGGTGACTTCGGTGCTGGAGCTTGGGGGTCCCCAATCCCAGGCGTTGCTGCTCCAGGCCCCTTGGGATGGGCCCCTCGAGGACCGACCTAGGGTTACGGTTAGTCCCAGGTGGCCAGCAGGCCCGATCCGCCGGCTGTGTGGGGAGCGGAGGGGCGGGCCAAGTTGAGGGCGCTGGCAAGCGGGAACGTGAGCCCAAGCGTTTTGGCGTGGCGGGCCTTCGAAGGTCGCCGGGGGCTCGGAGGGCTATGCCCATTCTCCCGTCCTGAATGAGGATGGCGCCCCTATCGGGCGGGGTCGCGGCAGGGCGGCAGGGTGAATCCGGTGCTGGTGCTCAGGGGTCCTCAATCCGCGGCGTGGTGGTGCCAGGCCCCTTGGGAAGGGCCCCTTGGGTGCCGAAGTAGGGTTTGGGTTAGCCCCAGGAGGCCGGCAGGCATACAGAGGTGCTGGCCGAGGTGAGGATGCTGACGAGCAGGAGCGTGGGCCCAAGAGTTTTCGCACGTGGGCCTTCGAAGTTCGCTGGGGGCTCGGAGGGCACTGCACGTTCTCCCGCCCTGAATGACCAGCGGTACCCCTAGCGGCCAGTGTGGCGGTGGGGTTGCAGGGTGATTCTGGCGCTGGGGTCGGGGGTCCCCAAACCCCGGCGTGTTTTGCGCCAGGCACCTTGGGAGGGGCCTTCGGGGGCCGACCTAGTGTTAGGGTTAGACCAAAGGAGGTCGGCAGGCCCGATCTGCCGGGTGTGCGGCGAGCGGAGTGGTGGGCTGAGGTGAGGGCACTGGCGACAGGGATCGTGGGCCCAAGCGTTTTGGCACTGGGGGCCTTCGAAGGTCGCCAGGAGCTCTGAGGGCCCTGCCCGTTCTACCACCCTGAATGATCGGCGGCGCACCTAGCGGCCCGGGTGGTGGCGGGTCGGCAGGGTGAGTCTGGCGCTGGGGCTCTAGAGTCCCCAATCCCTGGCGTGGCAAAGCCAGGCCCCTTTGGAGGGGCCCTCGGGGACCGACCTAGGGTTAGGGTTAGCCCCGAGGAGGCCGGCAGGCCAGATCCGTCAGCTGTGTGGGGAGTGGAGAGGTGGGCCGAGGTGAGGGCGCTGGGGAGCGGGTGCGTGGGCCCAAGCATTTTGGCGCTAGGGCCTTCGATGGCCGCTTGGGGATCGGAGGGCTCTGATAGTTCTCCCGCCCTGAATGACCATCGGCGCCCCTAGTGGCCCGGGTTGTGGCAGTACGGCAGGGGGAGTCCGGCCTTGTGGTTGAGGGGTCCCCAATCCCTGGGGTTGCTGCGCCAGGCCCCTTGGGAGGGGCCCCTTGGGGGATGACCTAGGGTTAGGGTTAACCCACAGGACGCCTGCAGGCCCTATCCCCCGGCTGTGCAATGTGCGGAGGGGCGGACCGAGGTGAGGGCGCTGGAGAGCGGGAGCATGGGCCCAAGCGTTTTGTCAAAGGGGGCCTTCGAAGGTCATCGATGGCCCGGAGGGCCTTGCCTGTTCTCCCGCCCTGAATGACTGGAGGTGCCCCTAGCGGCCCGGGTGGTGGCGGGGCATCCGGGTGAGTCCGGCGCTGGGGCTCAGGGTTCCCCAATCCCCGGTGTTGCGGCTCTAGGCTCCTTGCTAGGGGCCCCTAGGGGACTGGCCTACGGTTAGATTTAGCCCCCAGGAGGCCGTCAGCCCGATCCGCCAGCTCTGTGGCGAGCGGAGGGCGGGCGGAGGTGAGGCCGCTGGCGAGCTGGAGCGTGGGCCCAGGCGTTTTGGCGCGGGGGTCCTTCAAAAGTCGCCGGGGGCTTTGAGGGCCCTGTAAGTTCTTCTGCACTGAATGATTGGTGGCTCCCCTAGCGGCCTGGATGGAGGAGGGGCGGTAGGGTGAGTCGGGCACTGGGGCTTGGGGGTCCCCAATCCTCGGCGTTGGGGAGCCAGGCCCCTTTGGAAGGGCTCTAGGGGGCCGACCAAGCGTTACTGTTAGCCCACAGGAGGCCGGCAGACCCGATCTGCTGGCTGTGTGGCGAGCAGAGGGGTGGGTCGAGGTGAGGGCGCTGGTAAGCGGGAGTGTGGGTCGAAGCGTTTTGGCGTGGGGGGCATTCGAATGTCGCCGGGGCTCAGAGCACCCTTCCCGTTAAACCACGCTGAATGCCCGATGGCGCACCTAGCGGTCCGGGTTGCAGAGGGGTAGCAGGGTGAGTCCGGTGCTGGGGCTCGGGGGTGCCCAAACCCCGGCCTTGCGGCACCAGGCCCCTTTGGATGGGCCCCTCGGGGGCCGACCAAGGGTTATTGTTAGCCCCCAGGAGGCCAGCAGGCCCGATCCGCCGGCTGTGAGGCGAGCAGAGGGGTGGACCCAGGTGAGGGCGCTTGAAAGCAAGAACGTTGACCCACGCGCTTTGGTGCGGGGGGCCTTTGAAGGTCATCGGAGGTTCGGAGGGCCCTACCCGTTCTCCTGCGATGAATGACCAGCGGCGCCCCTAGCAGCCGGGGGGGGGGCGGGGTGGCAGGGTGAGTCCGGCACTGGGGCTCAGGGGTCCCCAATCCATGGCGTTGTGGCGCCAGGCCCCTTGGGAGGGGCCCGTCGGGGGCCTACCTAGGGTTAGGATTAGCCCCCAGGAGGCCGGCAGCCCCAATCACCCAGCTGTGCGGCGAGCAGAGGGGTGGGCCCAGGTGAGAGCGCTTGAGAGCCAGAGCGTGGGCCCAAGCGTTTTGGCGCGGAGGGCCTTTGAATGTCTCCGGGGGCTTGGAAGCCCCTGCCAGTTCTCCCGCCCTGAATGACTGCAGCGCCCCTAGCGGCCCGGGTGGAGGCGGGAAGGCAGGGTGAGTTCGGCGCAGGGGCTCGGGTGTCCTCAATCCCTGGCGTTGTGGCGCTAGGCCCCTTGAGAGGGGCCCCTCAGGGGGGACCTGGGTTTAGGGTTAGCCCCAGGTGGCCGGCAGGCCCGATCCGCAGGCTGTGCGGCATACGGTCGGGTGGGCCGAGGTGAGGCCGCTGGCGAGCGGGAGCATGGCTCCACGCATTTTGCGAAGCGGGCCTTCGAAGGTCGTCGAAGTCTCGGAGGGCCCTGCCCGTTCTACCACCATGAATAATCGGCGGCGCCTCTAGCACCCCGGGTGTCGGCGGGGCTGCTGGGTGTGTCCGGTGCTGGAGCTTGGGGGTCCCCAATCCCAGGCGTTGCTGCTCCAGACCCCTTGGGATGGGATCCTCGAGGACCGACCTAGGTTTATGGTTAGCCCCAGGCGGCCGGCAGGCCCGATCCGCTGGCTGTGCGGCGAGAGGAGGGGCGTTCCGAGGTGGGGCCACTGGGGAGCGGGAGCATGGGCCCAAGCGTTTTGGCATGGGGGGCCTTCAAAAGTCGGCGGGGGCTCGGAGGTCCCTGCCCATTCTCCCGCCCTGAATAACTGGTGGCGCCCCTAGTGCCCCTGGTTGTGGTGGGGCGGCCAGGTGAGTCCGGCGCTGGGGATCAGGCGTCCCCAATCCCTGGCGTGGTGGCGCCAGGCCCCTTGGGAGGGGCCCCTCGGGGGCCGATCTAGGCTTATGGTTATCCACCAGGAGGCCAGCAGGACCGATCTGCCAGCTGTTCGGCGAGTAGTAGGGCAGGCCAGGGGAGGGCGCTGGCGAGCAGGAGCATGGGCGCAGCGTTTTGGCATGGCCAGCCTTCGAAAGTCGCCAGGGGCTTGGAGGGTTCTGCCCGTTCTCCCGCCCTGAATGACCAGCGGCGCCCCTAGTGGCCCGGGTGGTGGCGGGGTGGCATGGTGAGTCCGGCGCTGGGGCTCGGGCGTCCCCAATCCCTGGCGTGGTGGCGACAGGCCACTTGGGAGGGGCCCCTCGGGAGGGGCCCCTCGTGCGTCGACCTAGGGTTAGGGTTAGCCCCAAGGAGGCTGGCAGGCCGATCTGCCAGCTGTGCGGCGAGCGGAGGGGCGGGCCGATGTGAATGCGCTGGAAGCAGGAGCGTGGGCCCAAGCGTTTTGGCGCAGGGGGCCTTCGATGGTCGCCATGAGCTCTGATGGACTTGCCCGTTCCCCCGCCCTTAATGACCGGCGGCACCCTAGCGGCCAGGGTGGCGGCGGGGCAGCAGGGTGAGTCCAGCGCTGGGGCTCGGGGGTCCCCAATCCCGGCATTGCGGCGCCAGGCCCCTTAGGATGGGGCACTAGGGGGCTTACCTAGGGTTAGTGTTAGCCCCCAGGAGGCTGGGAGGCCCGATCTGCCGGCTGTGTGGCGTGCAGAGGGGAAGTACGAGGGAGGGCGCTGGCGAGCGGGAGTGTGGGCCCAAGCGTTTTGGCGCGGGAGGCCTTCGAAAGTCGCAGCGGCTTGGAGGGCACTGCCCGTTCTCCCGCTCTGAATGACCGGCAGCACCCCTAGCAGCCCTGGGGGCAGTGTGGCAGCAGTGTGAGCCCGGCGCTAGGGCTCGGGGGTCCCCAATCCCCAGCTTTGTGGCACCAGGGCCCATGGGAGGGGCCCCTTGGGGACGGACCTAGGGTTAGGTTTAGCCCCCATGAGGCCTGCAGGCCCGATCCACCGGCTGTGCGGCGAGCGGTGGGGCGGGCCGAGATGAGGGCACTGGCAAGCTGGAACATGGGCCCAAGCTTTTTGGCGCGAGTGGCCTTCGAAGGTCGCCGGGGGCTAAGAGGGCCCTGCCCCTTCTCCCTCCCTGTTTGACCGGCGGTGCCCCTACCTGCCCGGTTGGCGGCAGGGTTCAGGGTGAGTCCGGCGCTTTGGCTCGGGGGTCCACAATCCCCAGCGTTGCGGCGCCAGGTGCCTTGGGAGGGCTGACCTATGGTTAGGGTTAGCCCCCAGGAGGCCGGCAGGCCCGATCGGCCAGCTTTGCGGTGAGCGGAGGGGCGGGACGAGGTGAGGGCGCTGACAAGTGGGAGCGTACGCGCAAGCGTTTTGATGAGGGGTGTCTTCGAGGTCACCTGGGGCTCAGAGGGCCCTGCCTGTTCTCACGCCCTGAATGAATGGCAGCGCCGCTAGCGGCCCGTGTGGCAGCGGGGCGACACAGTGGGTCCGGTGCTGTGGCTCGGGGGTCAGCAATCCCAGGCGTTGTGGTGCCAGGCCCCATCGGACGGGCCCCTTGGGGGCCGACCTAGGGTTACGGTTAGTCCCCAGGAGGCCGGCAGGCCGGATCTTCCCACTGTGCGGCGAGTGGAGGGGCGGGCTGAGGTAAGGGTGCTGGCGAGCGGGAGTGTGGGCCCAAGCATTCTGGCGCGGGGGGCCTTTGAAGGTGGCCGGGGGCTCGGAGGGCCCTGCCCGTTCTGCACTGAATGACCAGCGGCACCCCTAGCGGCCTGGGTGGTGGTGGGGCAGCAAGTTGAGTCCAGCACTGGGGCTCGGGGGTCCCCAATCCCCGGCATTGCAGCGATAGGCCCCTGGGATGGGCCCCTCAGGAGCTGACCTTTGGTTAGGGTTAGCCCACAGGAGGCCAGCAGGTCCGATCCGCCAGCTGTGCATTGAGCGGAGGGGTAGGCTGAGGTGAGGGCGCTGGCGAGTGGGAGCGTGGGCCCAAGCATTTTGGCATGGGGGGCCTTCGATGGTTGCCGGGGGCTCGAAGGGCCCTGCCCATTCTGCCGTCGTGAATGACCAGCGGTGCCCCTACCAGCCCGGGTGGCATTGGGGCAGTAGGGTGAGTCCGGCGCTGGGGCTCGGGGGTCCCCAATCCCTGGCGTTGCGGTGCCAGGCCCCTTCGGAGGGGCCCCTCAGGGGCCAACCTAGGGTTATGGGGAGCCCCCAGAGGAGAGCAGGCCTCATCCGCCAGCTCTGCGGCAAGAGGAGGGGCAGGCCGAGGTGGGGGCGCTGAGGAGCGGGAGCATGGGCTCAAACGTTTTGGATGGGGGGGCCTTCAAAGGTCGCCAGAGGCTCGGTAGACCCTGCCCATTCTCCTGCCCTGAATGACCGGCAGCACCCGTAGCGGCCCGGTTACATCAGGGTGACAGGATGAGTCCAGCGCTGGGGCTCAGGGGTCCCCAATCCCCTGCATTGCAGAGCCAGGCCCCTTGGGATATACCCCTCGGGGGCCGACGTATGGTTAGGGTCAGCCCCTAGGAGGCCAGCAGGCCTGATCCGCTGGCTGTTTGGAGAGCGGAGGGGCGGGCCGAGGTGAGGGCGCTGGCGAGCGGCAGCATTGGTCCAAGCGTTTTGGCGTGGGGGGCCTTCGAAAGTCTCCGGGGACTCGGAGGGCCCTGCCCGTTCTCCCACCCTGAATGACCGGTGGCACCACTAGCGGTCCGGGTAGCAGCAGGGCGGCTCGGTGAGTCCGGCGCTGGGGCTCGGGGGTCAGCAATCCCAGGCTTTGTGGCGCCAGGCCCCATCAGACGGGTCCCTCGAGGGCCGACCTAGGGTTAGGGTTAGCCCACAGGAAGCCGGCAGGCCTCATCAGCTGGTTGTGCGGCTAGCGCAGGATCTGGCCAAGGTGAGGGCGCTGGTGAGCGGGAAGGTGGGCCCAAGTGTTTTAGTGCGGGAGTTCTTCGAAGGTCGCCAGGGGCTCAGAGGGCCCTGCCCCTTCTGCCTCTTTGAATGACCGGCGGCGCCCCTACTGGAGGGCCCTGCCCGTTCTCCTGCACTGAATGTCCTGCCGCGCCCCTAGCAGCCCGTGTGCTGGCGGGGCAGCAGGGTGAGTCCAGCGCTGGAGCTCGGGGGTCCCCAATCCCTGGCGTTGCGGCGCCAGGCCCCTTGGGAAGGCCCCCTTGGGTGTCGACCTAGGGTTAGGGTTACCCCCAGGAGGCCGGTAGGTCAGATCTGCCAGCTGTGCGGCGAGCAGAGGGGCAGGCTGAGATGAGGGCGCTGGCGAGCGGGAATGTGGGCCCAAGCATTTTGGCGCAAGGGGCCTTTGAAGTTCGCCAGGGGCTCGGAGGGCCCTGCCCATTCTCCTGCCCTGAATGACCAACGGCACCCCTCGTGGCCCGTTTGGCAGCGGGGCAGCAGGGAGAGTCTGGCGCTGGGGCTCGGGGGTCCCCAATCCCCGCCTTTTAGGCGCCTGGGCCCTTCGGAGTTTCCCCTTGGGGACAGACCTAGGTTTAGGTTTAGCCCCCGGGAGCCCAGCAGGCCCGATTCGCCAGCTGTGCGGCAAGCGGAGGGGCAGGCCGAGATGAGGGCACTGGCGAGCTGGAACATAAGCCCAAGCGTTTTGGCGCGAGTGGCCTTCAAAGGTCGCCGGGGGCTAAGAGGGCCCTGCCCGTTCTCCCTCCCTGAATGCCCGGCGGCGCCCCTACTGGCCCAGTTGGCAGCGGGGCAGCAGAGTGAGTCCGGCGCTGGGACTCGGGGGTCCATAATCCCCAGGGTTGTGGCGCCAGGTGCCATGGGAGGGGTCCCTCCTGGGCCGATCTAGGGTTAGGGTTAGCCCCCAGGAGGTCGGCAGACCCGATAGGCCAGCTTTGCGGCGAGCGGAGGCGCGGGCCGAGGCGAGGGTGCTGACAAGCAGGAGTGTGGGCGCAAGCGTTTTGATGTGGGGTGCCTTCGAAGGTCGCCCGTGGCTCAGAGGGCCCTGCCTGTTCTCACGCCCTGAATGACCGGCGGTGCAGCTAGCAGCCCGGGTGGTGGCGGGGCGGCATGGTGAGTCCGGCGCTGGGGCTCAGGTGTCAGCAATCCCAGGTGTTGTGGCGCCAGGCCCCATTAAGGGCCCCTCGGGGGCTGACCTAGGGTTGGGGTTAGCCCCCAGGAGGCCGGCAGGCCGGATCCACCAGCTGTGCGGCGAGTGGAGGGGCAGGCTGAGGTAAGGGCGCTGGCAAGCAGGAGTGTGGGCCGAAGCGTTTTATCGCGGGGGGCCTTCAAAAGTCTCTGGGTCTCAGAGGGCCCTACCTGTTCTCCCGCACTGAATGACGGGCGGCTCCCCTAGCGGCCCGGGTGGTGGCGGGGCGGCACAGTGAGTCCAGCACTGGGGCTCAGGAGTCCCCAATCCCAGGCATTGCGGATGCCAGGCCCCTTGGGATGGGCCCTTGGGGGGCCTACCTAGGGTTAGGGTTAACCCCCAGGAGGCTGGGAGGCCCGATCCGCCAGCTGTGTGGCGAGTGGAGAGGCGGGCCGAGGTGAGGGCGCTGGTGAGCGGGAGCGTGGGCCCAAGCGTTTTGGTGCGGTGGGCCTTCGAAGGACGATAGGGGCTCGTAGGGCCCTGCCCGTTCTCCTGCACTGAATGTCCTGCCGCACCCCTAGCGGCCCTTGTGGTGGCGGGGCGGCAAGGTGAGTCCGGCGCTGGTGCTCAGGGGTCCCCAATCCCCAGCGGTGCGACTCCAGGCCCCTTGGGAGCCGACCTAGGTTTAGGGTTAGCCCCAGGAGGCTGGCAGGCCCATTACGCAGGCTGTGTGGCAAGCGGAGGGGCGGGCAAGGTGAGGGCGCTGGCAAGAGGGAACATGGGCCCTAGCGTTTTAGCGTGGTAGGCCTTCGAAGGTCGCCGGGGGCTCAGACGGCCCTGCCCATTCTCCTGCCCTGAATGACCGACGGCACCCCTCGCAGCCTGGTTGGCAGCGGGGCGGCAGGGAGAGTCTGGTGCTGGGGCTCGGGGCTCCCATCACCGGCATTGCAGCACCAGGCCCTTTGGGATGGGCCCCTAGGGGCCTACCTAGGGTTAGGGTTAGCCCCCAGGAGGCTAGGGTGCCCGATCCGCCGGCTGTGTGGCGAGAGGAGGGGCAGGCCAAGGTAAGGGTGATGGCGAGCGGGAGCGTGGGACCTAGTGCTTTGGTGCGGGGGGCCTTCGAAGGTCGCTGGGGGCTTGGAGGGCCCTGCCCGTTCTCCCGCCCTGAATGACCGGCGGTGCCCCTAGTGGCTCGGGTGGCAGCGGGGGGCATGGTGAGTCTGGCGCTGGTGCTCGGGAGTCCCCTTTCCCCGTTGTTGTGGCGCCAGGCCCCTTGGGAGGTGCCACTAGGGGGCCGACCTAGGGTTAGTGTTAACCCCCAGAAGGCCCACAGGCCCGATCCGCCCACTGTGTGGGGAGCAGAGGGGAGGGCCGAGGTAAGGGTGCTGGCGAGCGGGAGCGTGGGCCCAAGCGTTTTGGTGCGGGGGGCCTTCGAATGTTGCAGGTGGCTCGAAGGTCCCTGTCCGTTCTCCCTCCCTGAATGACCAAGGGCGCCCGTAGCGGCCCAGGTGGTGGTAGGGCAGGAGGGTGAGTCCGGCGCTGGGGCTCGGGAGTCCCCAATCCCCGGTGTTGTGGCAATAGGAACCTGGGATGGGCCCCTCAGGTGCCCACCAACGGTTAGGGTAACACCCAGGAGGCCGGCAGTCCCGATCCACCGGCCCTGCAGCGAGCGGAGGGGTGGACCGAGGTGAGGGCCCAGGCGAGCGGGAGCACGGGCCAAAGCGTTTTGGCGCGGGGGGCCTTCGAAGGTCACCAGGGACTCAGAGGGATCTGCCCGTTCTCCCACCCTGAATGACCAACAGTGCTCCTAGCGACCCGGGTGGTGGCGGGGCGAGACTGTGAGTCGGGCTGGGCCTCGGGGGTCCCCAATCCCAGGCATTGCGGTGCCAGACCCCTTCAGAGGGGCCCCTCAGGGAACAACATAGGGTTATGGGTAGCCCCCAGGATGAGGTCAGGCCTCATCCGCTGGCTCTGTGGCGAGCGGAGGGGCAGGCCGAGGTAAGGGCGCTGAGGAGCGGGAGCGTGGGCTCAAGCATTTGCATGGGGGGGCCTTTGAAGGTCGCCACGGGCTCGGAAGGCCCTGCCCATTCTCCCGCGCTGAATGACCAGCGGCACCTCTAGCGGCCCAGGTGGCGGCGGGGTGGCAGGGCAACTCCGGCGCTGGGGCTCGGGGTCCCTAATACCCGGCGTTGTGGCGCCAGGCCCCTTGGGATGGGCCTCTTGGGGGCCGACCTCCGGTTAGGGTTAGCCCCCAGGAGGCTGGCAGGCTCATTCCGCCCATGTGCAGGTGGGGTAGGTGAGGTAGCTGGAGAGCGGGAGCGTGGGCCAGAGCATTTTGGCTTTGGCTTGGGGTGCCTTCGAAGGTCACAGGTTGCTCGGAGGGTCCTGCCCGTTCTGTCGCCCTGAAGGACTGGTGACGCCCTTAGCGCCCCATGTGGAGGCGGAACGGCAGGGAGCGTCTGGTGCTGGGACTTGGGGGTCCCGAATCCCTGGCATGTGGCGCCAGGCCATGTGGGGGGGGCCCCTTGGGGGCAACCTAGGGATAGGGTTAGCCCCCAGGAAGCCAGCAGGCCTGATCCGCCAGCTCTGCAGCGAGCGGAGGGATGGGCCGAGGTTAGGGCACTGGCGAGCAGGAGCGTGGGAGCCAGAGTTTTTGCGCGGGGGGCCTTCGAGGTCGCAGGGGGATTGGAGGGCCCTGCCCGTTCTCCCTTCCTGAATGACTGGCAACACCCCTAGCACCCTGGGTGCTTGCGGGGTGGCAGAGTGAGTCCAGCACTGGGGTTCGGGGGTCCCAAATCCCCGGCATTGTGGTGCCAGGCTCCTTGGGAGGGGCCCCTCGGGGGCCGACCTAGGGTAAGTGTTAGCCCCCAGGAGTCCGGCAGGCCCATTCCGCTAGCTCTGCGGCAGGCGGAGGGGGAACCCGAGGTGAGGGCGCTGGTGAGAGGGAATGTGGGCCCAAACGTTTTGGCGCGGGGGGCCTTCGAAGGTCGCCGGGGGCTTGGAGGGCCCTGCCAGTTCTCTCGCCCTGAAAGAGTGGCGGCGCCCCAGCAGCCCGGGTTGCTGCGGGGCGGCAGGGTGACTCCGGTGCTGGGCTCAGGGGTCCCCAATCCCCGGCGTTGTGGCGCCAGGCCCCTTGGGAGGGGCCCCTCGTGGGCCGACCTAGGGTTAGTGTTAGTCCCCAGGAGGCCGGCAAGCCCAGCGCTAAGTGGTTCTGGCAATGTAACAAAAATGCCATACACTTATCTGTAAGAAATAACAGTGTACAGGAACCCTCTTAGCCCTAACTTCATCCTTTGTGAATATGGAAGCCAGCCCCAAGGTGGTCGTGGAAGTCTGACGAAAGCGCTAAGCACTTATCTCTGAATCACCACACTATACAGGGAAAGACCAATGTACATCATCTTTCAGGAGTAGGAAGCATTAATGAAAAGGTTCTGGAATTTCGAGGACTCTGACCCATCCTTATTGGTAATAAACCACCGTGTACAGGAAAACACCTTCAACTCTCATCAGCCTCCTCAATCCTGATTCCGATTCAACTTTGGGTGTGTAGGACTAGGGAAATGTCCACATCTTATTGCTAAGAAAGAACGATGTCAGGGTAATGCCCTTCAAGTCACCTCAGCCTTCCTGAAGACGGAAGCAGGAATCAAGTTGGTTATGTTACCATGAGGTAAGGAAGATGAGCATATAAGTGAGAAACAACAGTGGGCAGGACCTCTCTTCCAACGAACAGTATCTTTGCTTAATGTTGAATCCCTATGGTAAGTGGTTGTGGGCATTTGTGAGGTCAAAATCTTGAGTGTTTTGTAAAATCTCTTGGCCATTCACAGATGAGACTAAGGTAGTTGGGGACTCCTAGGCAGTGATTTGTCCACTGTCAAAAATATGAAAAGATAAAAGAGACAGATGAGGTCTCCTCAGGCATTGTCCTTTATCCTCATCCTCCGTGAGGATGGCCATCTCTGGACAGCTCAGTGGCAGGGTCTCATTCACAGTGGGGGCATCTGTTCCTCACAGACATCAGGCAGGGAAATGGATTTGGTTCTCTGTGCCAGCCCAGCCACAGCTGAGTGTCACAGCACCCTCTCGTGGGCTCATAAGAGTTTCACTGTCACCAGGCAGGTCATTGTATTTGATAAACCACTGTGAGAGATTGCAATTGCCTTCATCTGCAACCTCCTAGAGGCAAATGCAGATCTCTGGTACCATGTGAAGTCATGTGAAGGCATCGTGAGAAAGTGTCCTTTTGCTTAAGAAAAACATGGCTGGGGCTCCTGGCTGTCTCACCAGTTAAACATGTGCCTTTGGCTCAGGTTATGATCCCAGGGTTCTGGGATCGAGCCCGGGCTCCCTGCTCAGCAGGAAAGGAGGTTGGGAAATAGCTTAGAACCCACAGAGAATGTGAATAAAGGGGAGTTAAATGGAACTTGGTCTGTGTTTGGCTTTAGGGATTGGAAGTTAGTTTTTTCTCAATTGTGATTGTTCTTGAAACAGAAAAGCTGTATTGTTTTTTTTTTAACCTTTTTTTCTAATAACAATTTTTTATTATGATATGTTAGTCACTATACAGTATTTCCTTAGTTTTTGATGTAGTGTTCCGTGATTCATTATTTGCATATAACACCCAGTGCTCCATGCAATATGTACCTTCCTTAATACCCATCACTGGCCCATCCCAATCCCCCACCCCTCTCCCCTCTGAAGCCCTCAGTTTGTTTCCCAGAGTCCATAGTCTCTCGTGGTTCTTTCCCCCTTCTGTTTAGGGTCCACTGTTTAAAGGGACAGACAGTGGAAGTTCACCAAATATAAGATCGAAATTTCATTGTTCATTATACATGCCACCAAGTAGTTCCCAGACATTTCATTCTACTGTAGTAATTCATTATACCTGTGCAAGTGCACGTGGAAGACAATTCATGCATGTATAGTGGTAATAAAACATGCCCCTCAGTAGTAGAATAATAGAGGATGCATATGTGTAAAATTATTCGACTAGAGCTTCTATGCTTTCCCTTTGGTTCCTTATTATCTATGAAATTGGACAATTTTTGTTCTCTAGGCTTAAAACTCATTGTCAGTATTCAGAGTTTTTCAATGCTGATCTTCTCCTGTATAAGTTACCAAAAACCTAAAATATGTATGAACTTTAAAAAACGCTATATTGAAAATGACAACAGGGAAGTTCCATTTTGTGAATATTGTGTCAATGGATCTCTATTTTGACATCAGTGTTCATTAGAAATGATGACATTTCATGTGAGTATAAATATCAATGTGAAAAAGAAAAGGTAGGACGAACCTTGAATGTTTAAGTAATTGGTGAAATGACAGGTGTGTATGTGTGTGTGTGTGTGTGTGTGTGTGTGTGTGTGTGTGTGTGTGTGTTTAATTGATTTTCAGTGAATGGTTCAGCTTCTTGTAGGGCCTCCGAGAGAGCCCAGGTGAACCTTTCAATGAGTTGGTATCTGTTTTCAGAACATGGGAATCTCTTAGTCCAATAGTCAATCCGGCAAGCTTTGAGGTCTTAAAGAGTTTCAGTCCTCAGCGATGGTGTTGCAGACCCTTGTGAGCAAACCCTAGGGTATGCTTAGAGCCCTCATTAGGTGGTACCAACGTGTGACGATTTCAGACAGCATTTCCCAAAGAAGTACCTCTTGAGTCTCTGTCCTTGTCAGTTCCCTACACTTCCTTACACTAGTTATGTGATCAGTGTGTTTCAGGATAATCCCCACATGTGATTTTTGCTATTTCCTACTAGTCCTATCTGTTTCTCATCTTCTTCTTTTATGGTAGGGGTTGGGAAGCAACCTGTGTGGTGTAGGAAGGGGTGTGGTAGTTGTCTGCCTTCAGAGGACCGAATGATGCCTAGAAATTGTACTGTAGTTTGAGGTCAATTGTCCATCCTCTGAGTGTCAGGAATTCCATCACTCTACTTTGATGCTAGTCTGTTCTTCAAGCTGTCCTCAGAAATAAGGATGTCATCCATCTAGGGAATACTGGTTTGTGTGTATGTTTTCATTTTAGGAAAAGCCTTGCTGTTCCTGAAAATAATACTGTAGAGCACCCTTTCCTGTTCTTATTGGCCATGAGTCAATCTTTTTTGAAGTATTCATTTATAAATAGACTTTCTATGGTTGATGAGCAGGAATTCTTTCTTGACAAGTCTTTGTCAGTGTGTGTATTGCAAATCTTTACTTCCCAGCCTGTGGTTCACTTTTTCATTTTCTTATGGTCATAAGATAAGGAGAAATGTCACATTTTTATGAAGTCCCACTGAATTCTTTTAAATGGTTAGTGCACCCTATGTCCTACCCCAAGATTGACAGGTTCTACCTTTTCTTTCAGAAATTGTCCAATGGGAAGCACAATCCCTCTCAAATTTATAAATTGCATTTTTAATTCTAATAGGGTATTTATAGACTGTTTTGGATTTTCTATGTACACAATCGTATTATCTGTGAATAGTCACAATTATCCCCTCAATTCTTATACTTTTTGTTTCTCTTGCCTTCTAACACTGGTAGTATTCTCTGATGCAACGTTGAATAGAGCAGCATTGTTTGAAGATTTTAATATACCTTTCTCAATATCTGAAAGAAAAAGCAGACAAAACATTGGTAACAAATGTGACCTAATTGACATATAGGGAACATTCCATAATAAGTGCAGAATACATTATTTCAAGTGGTCATAGACTCTTTACCCAAATAGATGATAGGTGGGGCCATGAATCAAGTCTACAAATGTTAAACCCTGAAATTAACTAGATTCTATTCTTAGACCACAGGGGAATTGAGCCACAGTCATAGCGAAAAGAAAACCAGGAAGTCCTTCAATGTTTAAAAATTAAATGGAACTTTGCTACATATCCTAAAGGTCAGAGAAGGAATCTCAATGGAAATACTGAACCTTTTCTACATGAGGGCTCACACACAATGGCACTTTCTTTGTGAAGAGCATTATAATAACCTAGACAGGAGTTGAGCCTTAAGTCAGAGTTCTGCCTGCCCCAGCCATACCTGGCAGCCTTGGCCTGTGGTCCCCCTCAGCTGTCCTATCTGGTGGCCCTGAGCTAAGGGGGTCAACATGGCCATATGGAAATGGGAAGCTCCCCACTCATAGTGATGGCAGTGCCCCCTCCCCAGCTGCCCTATCTGGTTGCTCTGAGCTAAGGGGGTCAACATGGCCATATGGAAATTAGAAGCTCCCCACTCTTAATGATGACGTCGCTATCGTATCATCCTCACCAGTCCAACAACATGATTTCTGAGTGAAATATGACACAAGAGCGAATTTCTTGGCCTTCCTTCAGGTTTGAAAAACATCTGGTGAGTCATCGATTAGGAATATGGATTCAACATGTGTTCTTTCTTCTGGAAAAGAAATAGACCCAATAGCAATTATGGCTTCCTGAGCACCTGTTCCTGAGAGACATCATACTGGCTCTTTGTAGCATTCTGCCTCTTAAACTTCTCAACTAGGGTGTAGATATTTTTAGGCACATGTTCAGGTGGTTAGACAGGGACTCAGATGATATGAGTCACAGAGGATTTTAGTGTCAGAAACCTAAGTGGGATCCCCAAATTGACTCCAAATCCCTTGTTGTTCCATACAGGGTACTATTTCCCTCTTATCTCTGGTCTTCTCGATCTGGAAACCTATCAAGTATCAGGATTTTCTTGTCATGTGGACAACTGGAACGAATTCAGTGGGCCTTTTCACCTCTGCCAATGGTGATCATTAAGATCATTATCTCAGTGGAGGACCTCTGGGTAAGATACTCAAAGATCCTTAGGAATACAGACAGTATAATATTTTCCTGGTATTAAAGTTACTGAAACCAACTATCTTTTTTAGTCGATTCAGGCTCTGGTATGTTCAGAGGGTGCTGTAAAACAGGTCTGAAATAGTATTTAAAAACACTCAGCTCAGCCTCTTCTACAACGTGAGCCAATGCTTATAAACATGGCTAAAATATTCCCTTACCTACGATGACTTCCCAGCCATCGTAGTGTTTATATGGTATGACTGTGACTTACATTAGTCAACATTTGCAGAGAAAGAACTTAGTGCATCCAGGGAGCACTTCATGTTGAAATTAGTTTGTGACAATGAGCTACTGTGTTTTATTCTGCAGTCCAAGGGAATGGTGCCAGACATCTCTAAGGTGTCTAGCAGTTCTACAATTCTGATTTTAAGTGGTCTGTGTGCTTCAGAGATTTGGGCAGGAGAAGGGCAGGAGTTCAGAGACTGTGAACACTTCTGTCACCTGTGCTGACCATGGAGCAGGCCGCCTTCTGTGGACATCATTTTGATTTCTTGGTACTCTTGGGAAAGGTGCTTTTGTCTCACATTCCTCCATTTAGGAGTAATTATAATGATAAAAGTAATTTTTATTTTATATCATCTTTGGGCCCTGATCCTGGGCTCCCAGGGAAGCTATACTTTAACATTGTACCTGGCTCAAAATGACTGGGCAAAACCTCAGTGCATGGGCCCTATTTCTGCCCCAAGCACATGTTGTACATCTGCTTCGAGAAGAAAACAATAACCAAAAATGCCAACATAAAGATAAGAAAAAATAAAGACCCTCTTTGGCTCCCATAAGATTAAAGTCATACTGACATATACATACTGAAAATGCATGAAAACATTGCATTTCCTAAAGCCCAAGTCTTGGAGGGTCTGAGAGTCACTGACCTTGCCCAGAACCAGGCACACCCCAGCAGGGAGGGCTGGTGCAGAAAGGGAAGGGGCAGGTCTTTGAGGGTGGTCTGCAGCTAGAGGGGTCCCTAGAAGGGGCCAGGTGTGTGTGGGGGCCCCAGCCCACGAGCCCACCCATGCCTGTGCCTGGTGTTGAGTAGAGGAGGCTCCTCTTGGGCCCCCTGTACTTTCAGGGTTCCAGGGGCTTGAGGGCAGGTTGCCCAGCATTCAAGGAGCTCAGGCACCACCCTCCCAGACCATTCACCACTTGGGGGTGTAGCTCCATCACTGTGGGCGGTCCCAGATTTGCAGTGGGTTGCAGTCCTGGGGCAGAAGAAGGGGCACTGAGAGAGAGAGAGTTGCCCTGTGGAGTTCCCTGCTGGTGAGTGAACAGCTTGCACTGGGGTGATGGTCCGGGGGTAGGGTGCGCCCCAGGTGGGAGGCAGGGTTCTGGAAGGGCACGAGGAGAGGGTTCATTGTGGGGACTCAGATGAGTTTTCTTTTTCCCTTTAAAGTCTGTTCTGTCCCATGTCCTCAACTGGCCTTATTCTCCATACCCGTGAACTCCAGGGTGCCCGCTCCCCTGAGCTTTGGTGGGATTGGTTGCAGAATTTCAGGGTTTCCCCTGTTCCCCTGGAAGAGTGCGGGAAAGGACCGCACATAATCCCCACCTTCAGTTCTCTGACACAGCGCAGGTGATGCCTCTTGAGCAGTACCCCGAGTTCAGCAGGGTGTGCCCTGGTCCCCCAGGCACAGGTGTGGCAGTAGCAAGCCCCAGAGACATCCCCCAACTTCAGCATTATGCCCCCTGTGCCCCCGGGTTAGTGGTAATTGGCTATTAGAATCATGCAGGAAAATCCTCCAGGTGGGGGCCTGGAGGCGTGCGTAAACCAGACCCCACTCTAGTTGCATTGGGAATAGACGAATTGACGGTTTCTTTAGAAGAGTAAGTCTGCTTTCCAGACAAGGTAAGGTCATTGGTCTGTTGAGAATGAAGATAATTACTGCTAAACAACAAGTATGTGTTGCCCCTTGCCCAGAAACCGAAGCAGGTGTGCAGGCTTTAGGTCAGAGGTGCCTTCTTCTCCCCAGCTGACAGCACTTCTCTGCTCTGGCTCCAAGACACCCAAGGTTTTGAACGTTAGCATCGGAGTCAGCGAGGCAGCTTGTCACAGGACGCCAGTGTTCAGAGAAAGCACAGGTATGTTTGGCAAAATGTCCTATCTATGTCAGGGCTGGAGGTAAAACCTCTCATTATCCCAAAACCTCCTGGGCTTTTCTCTTTTCTCTAGTTGAGCCACAAAGTAAAATTGAAGTAGCTGTCAGCATTCTGGGTTTGGTGCAAGAATTACTTAGTTTCCCTGCAGGTAGAACTTTGTAGGGGATCACAATTTCTCTGTCCATTTATTGCTTACAGATGTATTTTGACCATCTGTTTCCTAGGAACCCTCTTTTATTAGAAAGGGAAGGTGAGATTCACTCTGTGCCTGTTTGTAACATCTAATTTGTTCCTTCATCTAACAATGTTTATTCAATTATGCCTTAGATATGTTTGAGTGGCCAGCATCTAGAGTTAGGTGGCTTTTTTTCATCTGATACAGACTTGGATGATGTCATTTGACAAAGGTGATGTTTCATCATTGATTAGTTTATTCATCAGAAGAGTTAAAATTAGGGTGGAGGGAAAATTGAAAATTATCCAAAGCGGCCTGTTCCTGTTAAAAGTTGAGCTTGACTTTCTAGTTTTACTAAATGTATTATCTCGATATTTTGAGGTGCCATATTCTCTCTGTAGTTTCTTTGGTGGTGGAGTCAGAAGGAGAGTCTGGGAATTCTTTTGGATAGTGGCATGCTGGTGGCTTCAAGGGGCTTGGCGTCAGGAGCCTTAGGGTGAAGTCTGCAATTGCTTGCCTGACCCTGGGTGCATCTCACAGAGGTTTTTTTCCTCTTATGAAATTGCCGGCAGATAATGTTCTGATTAAAGGGGAACCCTCCCATCCTGTTGGTGGCAATGCAAAGTGGTGCAGCCAGTCTAGGAAACAGTGTGGGGATTCCTTAAAAAGTTAAACATTGAACAACCCCATGATCCAGCAATTGCTCTCCTAGGTATTTACCCAAAGGATTAAAAAATGCGGATTCAAAGGGGGTCCATGCACCATGATGTTTATAGCAGCAATGTCCACAGTAGCCAAACTATGGAGAGAATCCCAAAGTCCATGCACTGATGAATGGATAAAGCAGATGTGCGATACCTATATATAATGGAATATGACCCAGCTTCAAAAAGAATGAAATCTTACCATTTGCAAGGATGTGGATGGACCTAGAGTGTATTAAGCTAAGCAAAATCATTGAGGAAAGACAAATATCCTATCCTCTCACGCTTGTGGAATTTCAGAAAGAAAACAGATGAACAGAGTTGAGGGGTGATGAGAAAGGCAAACAAGTAAATAGACTCAACTGAGGAGAAAAAACTGAGTGTTGCTGCAGGACAGGGGCGTGGGGGGAAGAGTTAAACGGGTGAGGGGTATTAAGGAGGGTACTTGTGATGAGCACCGGGTACTGTATGCAGGTGAGGAATCACTAAATCCTACCCCTGAAGTGAATATTCCATGGCATGTGAACTAACTGGAATTTAAGTAAAAGAAGAAAGGAAAAAGTGTTCTGCTTCATGAAGAGTGAGGTAAAATTGTAGTGATTTGGGCTCTACTATTCTATAGATGAGAGTTGTAAAACACCCTGTTGTAAGATACACTAGTTTCTTATCACATAAAGAGTCCTCAGAAAACTGCAATGAAAGATTCAGGTCTCAGAGCATGTTCATGTTCCACTGATATGTTACAGTTTGCACAGGTAGGAAAGAAGGTGGAGAGAGAGGCAACAGAAGGGGAAAGTAGGTATGAACCTTTCATTAGTTAGCGTTATAGCTTTCTCATGAAAGCCTTGCGCCAGTGTGATTTTGAAAGAAGAGGGGGAATCCGGGAGCTTTGCAGGAGACGGGGGAGTTCCAGGACTGGGTAAACTGACAGGGGTCCCACAGGAGAGCTGAATGCATTCTGCAGCAGGGTGTGGACAGGGCGGGCTCCAAGGGTGGCTGTGGGTCTCCTGGGTGAGAGTTGTGACAGGTGAGGGCTGTGTGCAAGTTCCTGGCTGAGGACAAGGGAGGCACAGGCGGAGAGCTGGCAGAGAACCTTCTTCTGGGCTACCAGCCTCACCCAACACACAGAGCCTCATCTTCTGTCCCTGTCACACCAATTCAGATTTCTCAGAAGGTGAGTGAGAACACATCAAGAGCATTCAAAACAGAAGGGAAAGCATGTGCAATGGCTCTGGGGCAGGAGAATTCCAGGTATGTCCAGGAACAGCAAGAAGGCCCTGTGGCCACAGGAGACAGCGTAGGACATGACCTCAGAGAGGTGAAAGAAAGCCATTCCAGGGGTATAACCCCATGAGACCCTGTATCACTGGGCCATCCTGGCTACAGTGTTGAGAACAGATGACAGAGGGTTGAAGACGGTAAGGCACGTCAATGACGAAGCTTTTCCAGGAACTCAGGCACTGTGGACCAGACAGGTGGCCTTGGATGGAGTGGTTAGACCTATTCTGGGTCCATTTTGAAGATGGAGCACACAGGATTTGCTGATGGGTTAGCTATTAGGAGCAGGAGAACGGAGGAGTTGGGGTAACTCCCAGCTGTTGTGGGTTGTCCTGATCGAGGTGAAGGAGAGGGTTTCTCGTGGGGTAGGAGGTAGTCCGTGTTCCGCATGCTGAGGAAGGTGCCTTTCCCGGTGGATATGCTGAGATTTGTGTCTGGGAGAAACTTTCACATCTCCTCCCTCAGAAATGCTCAAGTACAAGTATCCCCCACTTTTTGAACGTTCACAGTAAGACACTGGGCTTTCTTAAAAGAACTATATTATTACGCATCTTCAGTAAGAGGAAGAGACCTGAAGAGGATTTCCCTCTTATGAAAAAAGGTGAACAGTGAGAATCACGTTCAGCATCTGTTTTGGGAAGAAGCACAACAGAGGCAGCGTGCACCCCAACCAGCTCCTTCCTCTGGGAACTGCTCTCCGCATCCAGCCAAGAGCACTTTGAATGGTGTCTGTGAGCCTCTGCTGTGCTTTATCTTCATTTATGCTGGGCCTCCCTTAGAAACTTGTGTGCTGAGGCCTAAGAAAAGCCAAAGAGAAGGAATTTTGGAGTCTGAGGACACTGTCTAATTATTCCGTGTAAATTAATGGCCATTCCTTCTTGACACCATTTCTGCTGTGCAAGGTTTCTCAGAAGCCCTGTACTTTCAAAGGGCAGGGAAAACTATACCGCATGCTGCAGCGTTAGTTTTAGTCTCCATGCTGGACAGAACATTTCATGACTGTCGGATTTTCTCACTCAAACATTGAGACTTTGACCACCTTCAACCGTTTCTACCACCCCATCCCCGAATCTGGCACCTACCAATCTGCTCTCAGTTTCTATGCGTTCAGTATTTGTTTATTCCTCGTGGAATGTACATGAGAGCATCTGGTAGTGGTCTTTCTGTGTCTGAGTTACTTGGCATAAGGCCCCCAAGGTCTGTGTTTCCATGTCTGTTTCTTTTGAATAAATCTGCAGTGACCGTGGGAGTGCATCTGTCTTTTTGAGGCAGTATTTTTGTGTTCTCCGAATCAATACTCAGTAGAGCCATTACTGGGTCATGTTGTAGTTGCTTTTATTTTTTCAGGAACCTCCATACCATTTGTCACAGTGGCTGCACCAATTTCCATTCCCACCAACAGTGCACAGAGTCTCCTAGTCTGCACACCCTTGACCCCACCTGGTGTCTGTCTCTGGGACAATAGGTGTTCCAACAGTTGTGAGGGAATAGCCAATTGTGGGTTTGACTGATGTTTCCCTGACGATATTTAGTGATGTGGAACAACTTTTTCTGTCTGTTGGCCCCTGTGTGCCATCTTTGGAAAGTATCTATTCACATATTCCCCACATTTTTTATACAGTTTTTTTTGGGGGGTTTTGATTTGTATGAGTGTTGTGTGTATTTTGGATATTAGCCTCTTCTCACACAT
This sequence comes from Ursus americanus, assembly GCF_024610735.1. NCBI lineage: Eukaryota > Metazoa > Chordata > Mammalia > Carnivora > Ursidae > Ursus > Ursus americanus. Next base: position 186,112 of record NW_028273707.1, on the reverse strand, counting down.
ATGATTCGCAGATATTTTTTTTCTTATTGGGTCTGTGGCCTTGTAAGTTTTTGCTGGTTATTTTTTCCATGTGGAAGATTTCAGTTTGAAGTTGTTCCACTTGTTTATTTTTGCTTTTGTTGCCTTTGCATTTGGTGTCCGATCTGAAGACTTTTTGCCAAAACTAATGTCGAGAGACTTAGTACCTGTGTCTTCTTGGAGGTTTATGGATTCAGTTCTTACGTTCATATCATTCATCCAGTAAAAATTTTGTGTGTGGTGTAAGAAAGTGACCCAGTTATATTCTTCTGCATTTAGTGTCCAGTTTGCCTGTTACTGCTCACTGAAGAGACAGTCCTTCCCTCATGGCATATATTCTGCTGCTGTGTCGTAAGTTAGGATCATCTACGTGTGGGTAAGTTTCTGAGCTTTCTGTTCTGTTCCACTGACCTGGTGTCTGTGTTTATGCCAGTACCATCCTGTTTTGATGACAACAGCTTTGTAATCTAGCTTGAAATCCAGGAGTGTGTTGACTGCACCTTTCTTTCTCCAGGTTGCTTTGGGTATTTGGGGTCTTTTGTGATTCCATACAAGTTTGAGGACTGTTTTCTATTTCCTCGAATAATGCCACTGGAATTCAGATAGGCATTTCATCACATCTGTCAATTGCTTTGGGTACGATGGACATGTTCACATAATTAACTCTTCCATTTAAGGAGCATGGCATAAGCTTCCATTTGTTTGTGTTGCCTTCCAAATCTTTGACCCATACATTCTGCCCCCCTCGACACACATGCTTTTCATTTCTTTTCTGCCATGTGTTGAGTGTACTATGTCTTTCTCATTCTTGGTTAGTTTCATTCCTAGATTTTTTTGATGCAATTGTAAATGGCATTGCTTTTTTAATTTCTCTTTGCGAAAATGTGTCATCAGTATACAGAAATGCAAGAAGTTGGGTCATCTGGGTGGCCCCATAGGTGAAGCGTCTGCCTTCAGCTCAGGTCATGATCCCAGAGTTCTGGGATCGAGCCCCGTGTTTGGCTCCCTGCTTAGCAAGAGTCTGCTTCTCCCTCTTTCTCATACTCCCCCTGCTCGTGCTTTTTCTCTTCCTGTCAAATAAATAAATAAAATTTGAAAATAAATAAAGACAACAGGTCTCTGTATATTGACTTTATATCCTGCAGCTTTCTTGAATTTGTTTATTCTAACAGTTGTGTTTTGTTTTTTTTGTTGTTGTTGTTTTTTGTTTTTTGTTTTTGTGGAATCATTTGGGATTTCATGTCATTTGCAAATAGTGACAGTTTTCCAGTACGGATTTCATATCTTTCTTTTTTTAAAATGATGTCACCCTACAGTACTTCATTTGTTTTTGATGTAGTGTTCCATGATTCATTGTTTGCATATAACACCTAGTGCTCATTATGACACGTGCCCTCCTTTTTTTAAAAAAAGAATTTATTTATTTATTCGACAGATATAGAGACTGCCAGCGAGAGAGGGAACACAAGCAGGGGGAGTGGGAGAGGAAGAAGCATGCTCACAGCGGAGGAGCCTGTGGTGGGGCTCGATCCCATAACACCGGGATCACGCCCTGAGCTGAAGGCAGATGCTTAACCTCTGTGCCACCCAGGCGCCCCAACACGTGCCCTCCTTAATACCCATCACCAGCATAACCCATTCCCCTTCCCCTCCCTTTCTGCAACCTTCAGTTTGTTTCCCAGTGTCAGTAGTCTCTCACGGTTCATCTTCCCCTCTCATTCCCCCCCTTCACTTTTCTCTTCCTTCTTCTAATGTCCTCCATGCTATTCCTTCCATTCCACATAGGAGTGAAACCATATGATAATTGTCTTTCTCTGTTTGACTTAATTTCACTTAGCATAATCCCCTCCTGGTCCATCCACGTTGGTGCAAATGGGGGGTATTCATCCTTTCTGATGACTGAGTAATATTCCATTGTATAGATGAACCACATCTTCTTTGTCCATTCATCTGCTGAAGGACATCTTGGCTCCTTCCACAGTTTGGCTATTATGGACATTGCTGCTATGAACATTGGGATACAGGTGCCCCTTCTTTTCATTACTCTGTGTCGATGGGGTAAATACCCAGCAGTACAATTGGTGGGTCGTAGGATAGCTCTGTGTTTAATGTCTTGAGGAACCTCCATATTGTTTTCAAAAGTGGCTGTACCAGCTTGAATTCTCACGAGTAGTGTAAGAGGGCTCCCCTTTCTTCACATCCTCTCTGACTTTTTTTTATTTCTGTCTTGTTAATTTTTTTCGAGATTTTATTATTTCATTCAACAGAGATAGAGACATCCAGCGAGAGAGGGAACAGAAGCAGGGGAGTGGGAGAGGAAGAAGCAGGCTCATAACGGAGGAGCCTGATGTGGGGTTCGATCCCATAATGCCAGGATCACACCCTTAGCCGAAGGCAGATGCTTAACCAGGTTAGCAACCAGGATGTATGGTATTGTGGGGGATCAGAACCAGGCTTTCTGTGGGAAGTGACAGAAATAGGGTATGGTGAGCTCCATGACCATACTTGAGGTCCCAGGTGACCCACTGGGTGTTGGGTTCTGTGGATCTGTCTCATCAGGTGCTGTGCAATTCAGGGACACCCTCCTGTCTGTGGATTTGTGTGGAGACAGGTAGACATCACTGTCTGGCCAGGAACGAGGGTCGCACTGGACCACCACCAGAGGTGCAGCGTGCGGGGGAGCCACTGCTTGGTTTCCACGAAAGGTGACCAGGGTCTGTGAACGTGATTCCTAGCAGCTGCAAGGGGAGACAAGGCCGGAGGTGGTACACACTTCCTAGACTTGTGGTCAGGACTAGTCTGGAGCCCACTGAAGTCAGCCACACCGGGCACAGAAGTCACCCAGTCAGTGTAGCTGTGGGCACTGCTCCCAATGCACTTTTGGGCCGGCTCCATGCTGCCACCTCCTGCTTTTCATCATCATCTTCAAGGTCATGTGCCTCTGCTCTTGCCCCATGGCCTCCGGGGTATTGTCCATCCTCCATCTGGCCCTTGTCCCTGGTGCCCTGTGCAGTCCGATGCCAGGGTAGCCTTCTCGAGACAAACATCTGGTCCTGATGGAACACTTTCATGGATCTCATGTGATTGAGGATGATGCCCTTCCCTGGAAGGGGGCTGCAGGTCCCCAATCAGGAGAACCATGACTCCCTTTTCAGCATGGCCTGCCCTCCCCTCAGTCTTCTTCAGGGAAGCTCTCCCCACTTCCTAAGCTGACAGCTCTGAACTTAAAAATGAATGTTATTTTACATATCTCTATGCCTTAGTTCATCCATGGCATGTCTTTCAACCCCGTTAGTGGGTTTTTTTTTTTTAGCAGTTCTGAAGAGCTGTCTGCTCAAGGAGGGGATGACCTTGGTGGGGCAACTTTCCCTCTCATCTCCCTCAGCATGTCTCTGAGCCCTGGGACCAGCTATCCCACTGAGGATTGAAGGATCTGAGCCAGCCCATCCTGAGCCCAGGCTGTGTCAGCTGTGTAGACGGATGCGTGTCGGAGTGGTGGGCAGCTGGCATGGGCCAGGGGCAGGCAGTGTCTCCTTCTCATTCCTTCCCTCCCTTCCTCCCAGAGGTAGCTCAGAGCAGCCTTCAACCCCTGCATCTCCAGATCCCTTGACCTATGCCTCCTGTGTTCAGCTGGTGACCTTGGAGTTTCGCATGGATTCTACCTCCCGTACCCTCTCCTGTAGCAGTTCCTGTATCAGGGGAGGGGTCGAACCCTTGTCTACTTTTGGTCTTCTTCCTGTCCCACACCAAGCCCACCCACCTTTGCATCTTCTATATATGTGCTTGGGAGCAAGCCCATCCACAGGGAACCTATTAGCCAAATGGATCCAGGCAATGAACATTGAAGTAGAGATCCAGGATCCATAGTATACCTGCTCTGAAACCTGTCCCAAAGTCTGTGACTCTCTCACACTGAAACAGAAACAATAATAGCTTTCTGGACTGTGAAGTGACATGTGTCTCTACTTCCAATCTTGAATGCATAGGTGCTGAGCCTGGACAGAAAAGGACCATGGCTCCCGTGGCCTGGGATCCATGGTAATAACTCAGTGAAATCTGAATTCGAGGCATAGAATGAATAATTATTGTAGAGTGAATCCTCCCAAGTAGGGCTTATGCACATTGCACACGAAAAGCTTTTTCAAAGAGGTTCCTGAAAGAAAATTCTTTTTTAAAAATTTATTTTAATTCCAGTAGAGCTAACATACAGTGTTACATTCTTTTCAGGTGTACAAGAGAGTGATTCAGTAATTCTATATATTACTCAGTGGTCATCTAGAAAAGTGTCCTCTTAATCTGCTTCATCTATTTCACTCATCCCTCTATTCACCTCCTCTCTGGTAACCATCCGTTTGTTCTCTCTTGTTAAGAGTTTGTATTTTGGTGTGTGTCCTTTTTCTCTCTATTTATTTTTGTTTGTTTCTTCAATTCCCCATAAGAGTGACATCGTATGGGATTTGTCTTTCTCTGACTGACTGATTTCAGTTAGCATAATACTCTCTAGCTCCATCTATGTGGCTGCAAATGGCAAGGTTTCATTCTTTTTCAAGCCCAGTAATACTCCATTGTGTGTGTGTGTGTGTGTGTGTGTGTGTGTGTGTGTGTGTGTGTGTTTGTTTGTGAATACACACATCTGTCATCTCATTTGTCAATTTTTCTACAGACGCTTGGGTTGCTTCCATATTGTGATATTCTAAATATGGTGCAAGAAACATAGGGGTGCACATATCCTTATAAGTTACTGTTTTCCTAGCCTTTGGGGAAATAGCAGTAGAGTGATTGTTGGATCGTAGAGTAGTTCTATATTTAATTTTTTGAGGAACCTTCATACTGTTTTCCACGGTGGCCACCACAGTTTGCATTCCCACCCACAGTTTGCGAGGATTCCCCTTTATCCACATCCTCCCAACACCTGCTCTTTGTTGTGCTTTTGATGTTAGCCATTCTGACAGGTTTGATGTAATACCTCATTGTCCTTTGGATTTAAATTTTCCTGATGATGCGTGATGGTGAATATCTTTTCACGGGACTGTTGGCCATTTGTATCTCTTCCTTGGGGAAATGTCTGTCCATGTCTTCTGCTTATTTTTTAACTGGATTATATGTTTTTTTGGGTTCAGGTAGTATCAGTTCTATACGTTTTGGACACTATCCCTTTATTGCATATGATCATTGCAAATATCTTTTCCCTTTGAGTAGGTTGTCTTATTATATTTATGTTTTCATTGTTCTTCTGCCATGTGGAAACGTTTTATTTTGCTGTATTCCCAATAGTTTATTTTTGTTTTCATTTCCTTTGCCTCAGGAGACAGTCCAGAAAAACGTTGGTATGGTCCATGTCAAGAAGTTACTGTCTTCCCTCCTGTAGGATTTTTACGGATTCAGGTCTCATATTGAGGTCTTGAAACTGTTTTGTGTTTGTCTGTATTGTGTAAGAAAGCAGTCTAATTTCATTCTTTTGTGCGTAGCTGTCTAGTTTTCCCAACACAGTTTGTTGTAGATAATGACCTTTTCCCTTTTGATATCATTGCTTGCTTTGTGGAAGATTCATGGACCACATAATTGTGGGTTTCTGTCTGAACTTGTATCCTGTTCCTTTGGTCGCTGTGTCTATTTTTGTGCCGTACTGTCTTGTTAGGATGACTGCAGCTTTGTAGTATAACCTGAAATCTGCAATTGTGAGTCCTCCAGCTTTGTTTTTCTTTTCCACATTGCACTGGCTGTTCGGAATCTTTAGTGGTTCCATACAAATGTTTAGGATTGTTTATTCGAGGTCTTTTATTCTTTAATTTAAATTCAATTAGCCAACTTACAGTACACCATTAGTTTCAGATGTAGTCTTCAATAAATTATCAGTCGTGTGTAACACCCAGTGCTCATTGTATCGTGTGGCCTCCTTAATGCCACTCACCCAGTTACCCCCCCCCAACTTCTCCTCCAGCAATCATCATTTTATTTGCGATAGTTAAGAGTCTATCATGGGTTTTCTCCCTCTCTGATGACTTCCCATTCTATTTTCCCTCCCTTCCCCTATGGTCTTCTTCCCTTTTTCTGATATTCCACATAGGAGTGAAGGCATATGATCATTGTCTTTCTTTCATTGGCTTATTCCACTCAGCATAATACCCTTGAGCTCCACCCAGGTCGGTGTGATGGTAAGTATTCATCCTTTCTGATGGCTGAGTAATATTCCAGTATATATATGATCCACATCTTCTTTATCCATTCATCTGTCGATGGTCATCTGCATTCTTTCCACAGTTTGTCTATTATGGATATTGCTGCTATGAACACTGGGGTGCATGTGTCCCGTCTTCACTACCTCTGTCTCTTTGGGGTAAATACCCAGTAGTGCAATTGCTGGGACATAGGGTAGCTTTATTTATAACTTCTTGAGGAAACGCCGTACCATTTTCAAGAGTGGCTGTAATGGACTGCATTCGTACAGGGGTGTAATAGGGTTCCCGTTTCTCCACATCCTCTCCAACATGTATAGTTTCATGTCTTCTTATTTTTATATATTCGGCCTCGTGTGATATGGCATCTATAGGGGTTTAGATTTGCATTTCCCTGAAGCCAAGTGATATGAAGCATTTATGCATGTATCTTTTGGTCACCAGTACGTCATCATCAGTGAAATAACTTCCCATTTTAATCCATCTCAAGACCTAAAGCTGGGTAAGGCACTGAAGCTGGATGATGCCATCGGTTGGAAGTGTGGAGAATTTCAAAAGATCTCCGTGGAGAGCAAGTTTAAAGGTCAGTGTGAAGCTACTAATTGGATCTGGGGAGATCTCTGAAAGTGGGGGTTCCCTGGAATGGGCTGAGGGGGGCCCTCCGATTTTCCTATGAATCCTTGCTACAGCCCCAAATGGACAGTTTCCTGCTGTGGGGCTGGCTGAGTCCTCTAGTCGTGCAGAGGTGAGCCCAATGCCTGGTGCCTTGGAGGCAGGCAAATGGGGAGGGGACCCTCAGCAGAAGACCCAGGGTTAGGTTAGGCCTCAAAAGACAGCAGTTCTGAACTGCCCAGTGCTCAGAGAACTCCCAGGCTGAGTGAGATGAGGGCACAAGGGCGGGTGAGTGTGAGCCTTGGGGTTTCATCCAGAAGGGCCCACAAATGTCGGAGTTCACCAGCAGGGGCTCTCAGGGGGTGCCCCAATTCTCTTGCCCTGAATGCTCTGTTGTGCCCCAAAATGGTACAGTTTCCTGTGGGCTGCAGGCTGAGTCCTATGGTGGGGCTGGGGTGTCCCCAATCCCCCAGAGTGCGGTGCCAGGACCCTGGGGAAGGGCCCCTCTGTGGCCAACCTAGGGTAAGGGTTAGGGTCCAGGAGACCGGCAGCGCTAATCCGCAGGCTGTGCGGTGAGCTCCGTGGAGGGCTGAGATGAGGTCATGGGGGAGAGTGAGCATGGGCCTCAGGGTTGGGGCATGGGGGCTGCCAAAGCTGAGGACAGGCTCCAGGGGCCTCCCCAAGTTCTCGAGCCCTGTATGCTCCATAGAGCCCCAAGAGGCACAGTTTCCTGCGGGGTGGCAGGCTTTGTCCTGCAGTGGGGCTCAGGTGTACCCAGTCCCTGGGGCTACGGCCTGGACCCCGGGGGAGGGCCCTCCCCAGCCGACCTAGGGTCAGGGCTACGCCCCAGGAACCCGACAGGCCTGATCTTCCGGCTTTGCGACAAGCTCGGTGGCAGGATGAAGGGAAGGCGTGGGGCGGGATGAGCGTGGGCATCAGGGTTGGGGTGTAGGGGGCCGCCGAGGATCGCTGGGGGCTCAGGTGGGCCCTACCAGTTCTCCTGCACGGGATGCTCTGTGGCGCCCCAAGGGGCATGGTTTCCTGTGGGGTGGCAGGCTGAGTCCTGTGGTGGGGTTCAGGTGTACCCAATCCCCAGGGTTAGGGTACAGATTAGGGTACGGGTTAGGGTATGGGTTACTGTTAGTGTACGGGTGAGGGTAGGGGTTAGGGTTAGGGTAAGGTGAGGGTACGGGTTGGGGTTGGCTTTAGGGGTTACAGGTTAGGGGTTATGGGTTAGGGTACGGATTAAGGTTTAGGGTACGGGTTAGGGATTAGGGTTTGGGTTTAGGGTTAGGATTAGGGTTGGAGTTCGGGTTAGTGTTAGGGTATGGGTTAGGGTTAGTGTATGGGTTAGGGTAGACATTAGGTAAGGTTTAGGGTATGGGTTAGGGTACAGTTTAGGGTACGGGTTAGCGTACGGGTTAGGGTACAGTTTAGGGTACGGTTTAGGGTTAGGGTACGGGTTAGGGTTATGGTACGGGTTTGGTTATGGTTTAGGGTTAGAGTTAGGATACGAGTTAGGGAACAGGTTAGGGATAGGGTACGGTTTAGGGTTAGGGTATGGGTTAGGGTACATGTTAGGGTTAGGTACGGGTTAGGGTATGGGTTACGGTCCGGGTTAGGGATAGGGTACGGTTTAGTGTATGGGTTAGGGTACGGGTTAGGGTACGGTTTAGGGTATGGTTTAGGGTTAAGGTATGGGTTAGGGTTATGGTACGGGTTTGGTTACGGTTTAGGGTTAAAGTTAGGACACGAGTTAGGGAACAGGTTAGGGATAGGGTACGGTTTTGGGTTAGAGTACAGGTTAGGGTACATGTTAGGGTTAGGTACGGGTTAGGGTATGGGTTAGAGTTCGGGTTAGGGATAGGGTACGGGTTAGCATATGGGTTAGAGTACGGGTTAGGGGTAGGGTTAGCTGAAGGTGTAGGGTTGGGGGTAGGGTTGGGGGTAGGGTAGGAGTTGGGGTAGGTTTAGGGTTTAGGGTTAGGGTTTGGGGTTTGGGGTTAGCGGTTAGGGTTAGGGTTTAGAATTTAGGCTTTTGGGTTTAGGGTTAGGGATTAAGGTTTAGGGATTAGTGTTAGCGTTAGGGTTTAGGGTTTAAGGTTTAGGGTTTAGGGTTAGGGTTAGGTTTAGGGTAAGGGTTAGGGTTTAGGGTTAGGGTTAGGGTTAGGGGTTAGGGTTTAGGGCTTAGGGTTAGGGGTTAGGGGTTAGGGTTAGAGTTAGACCCCAGTAGGCCAGCAGGCCCGATCCACCTGCTGTACCACGAGCAGATGGTCGTGCCAAGGTGAGGGCGATGGTGAGCGGGAGTGTGGGCTCCTGAGTTTTGGCGTGGGGGGCCTTTGAAGGTCGCCGGGGGCTCAGAGGGACCTGCCCATACTCCCGCCCTGAATGACCAGCGGCGCCCTTAGCAGACCGGGTGGCGCATGTCAGCAGGGTGAGGTGCTGGGGCTCGGTGTCCCCAATTCCTGGCATTGCTGCGCCAGGCCCCTTGTGAGAGGCCCCTCAGGGGCCCACCTAGTGTTAGGGTTAGCCCCCAGGATGCCGGCAGGCCCAATCCGCCAGCTCTGCAGCGAGCGGAGGGGTTGGCCGAGATTAAGGCGCTGGGGAGCAGGCGCATGCGAGCCAGAGTTTTTGGGCGGGGGGGGCCTTTGAAGGTCCCAGGGGGATCGGAGGGCCCTGCCCGTTCTCCCTTCCTGAATGACTGGCAACGCCCCTAGCACCCTGGGTGATTGCCCGGTGGCAGAGTGAGTCCAGCAGTGGGGCTCAGGGGTCCCAAATCTCCGGCATTGCGGTGCCAGGCTCTTTGGGAGGGGCCACGCGGGGGCCAACCTAGGGTAAGTGTTAGCCCGCAGGAGTCCAGCAGGCCCGTTCCGCCAGCTCTGAGGCAGGTGGAGGTGCAACCCAAGGTGAGGGCACTGGCGAGAGGGAGTGTGGGCCCAAGCGTTTTGGCGCGGGGGGTCCTTCGAAGGTCGCCGGGGGCTTGGAGGGCCCTGCCCGTTCTCTCGCCCTGAAAGACTGGCGGCGCCCCTAGCAGCCGGCATTGCTGCGGGGCGGCAGGGTGACTCCGACGCTGGGCTCAGGGATCCCCAATCCCCGGCGTTGTGGTGCCAGGCCCCTTGGGAGGGGCCCCTCGGGGGCCCACATAGGGTTAGTGTTAGTCCCCAGGAGGCCGGCAAACCCGGTGCTAAGTGGTTCTGGCAATGTAACAAAAATGCCATAAACTTATCTGTAAGAAATAACAGTGTACAGGAACCCTCTTAGCCCTAATATCATCATTTGTGAATATGGAAGCCAGCCCCAAGTGGTCGTGGAAGTCTGACGAAAGGGCTAAGCACTTTTCTCTGAGTCACCACACTATACAGGGAAAGACCAATGTACATCATCTTTCACGAGTAGGAAGCATTAATGAAAAGGTTCTTGAATTTCGAGGATTCTGACCCATCCTTATTGGTAATAAACCACCCTGTACAGGAAAACACCTTCAACTCTCATCAGCCTCCTCAATCCTGATTCCGAATCAACTTTGGGTGTGTAGGACTAGGGAAATGTCCACATCTTATTGCTAAGAAAGAATGATGTCAGGGTAATGCCCTTCAAGTCACATCAGCCTTCCTGAAGATGGAAGCAGGAATCAAGCTGGTTATGTTACCATGAGGTAAGGAAGATGAGCATATAAGTGAGAAACAACAGTGGGCAGGACCTCTCTTCCAAGGAACATTATCTTTGCTTAATGTTGAATCCCTATGATAAGTGGTTGTGGCCAATTGTGAGGTGAAAATCTTGAGTGTTTTGTAAAATCTCTTGGTCATTCACAGTTGAGACTAAGGTAGTTGGGGACTCCTAGGCAGTGATTTGTCCACTGTCAAAAATATGAAAAGATAAAAGAGACAGATGAGGTCTCCTCAGGCATTGTCCTTTATCCTCATCCTCCGTGAGGATGGCCATCTCTGGACAGCTCAGTGGCAGGGTCTCATTCACAGTGGGGGCATCTGTTCCTCACAGACATCAGGCAGGGAAATGGATTTGGTTCTCTGTGCCAACCCAGCCACAGCTGAGTGTCACAGCACCCTCTCGTGGGCTCATAAGAGTTTCACTATCACCAGGCAGGTCATTGTATTTGATAAACCACTGTAAGAGTTTGCAATTGCCTTCATCTGCAACCTCCTAGAGGCAAATGCAGATCTCTGGTACCATGTGAAGTCATGTGAAGGCATTGTGAGAAAGTGTCCTTTTGCTTAAGAAAAACATGGCTGGGGCTCCTGGCTGGCTCAGCCAGTTAAGCATGTGCCTTTGGCTCAGGTTATGATCTCAGGGTTCTGGGATCGAGCCCGGGCTCCCTGCTCAGCAGGAAAGGAGGTAGGGAAATAGCTTAGAACCCACAGAGAATGTGAATAAAGGGGAGTGAAATGGAACTTGGTCTGTGTTTGGCTTTAGGGATTGGAAGTTAGTTTTTTCTCAATTGTGATTGTTCTTGAAACAGAAAAGCTGTATTGTTTTTTTTTTTTACCTTTAATTTTTTTTCTAATAATAATTTTTATTATGATATGTTAGTCACTATACAGTATTTCCTTAGTTTTTGATGTAGTGTTCCGTGATTCATTATTTGCATATAACACCCAGTGCTCCATGCAATATGTACCTTCCTTAATACCCATCACTGGCCCATCCCAATCCCCACCCCTCTCCCCTCTGAAGCCCTCAGTTTGTTTCCCAGAGTCCATAGTCTCTCGTGGTATATTCCCCCTTCTGTTTAGGGTCCATTGTCTAAAGGGACAGACAGTGGAAGTTCACCAAATATAAGATCGAAATTTCATTGTTCATTATACATGCCACCAAGTAGTTCCCAGACATTTCATTCTACTGTAGTAATTCATTATACCTGTGCAAGTGCACGTGGAAGACAATTGATGCATGTATAGTGGTAATAAAACATACCCCTCAGTAGCAGAATAATAGAGGATGCATATGTGTAAAATTATTCAACTACAGCTTCTATGCTTTCCCTTTGGTTCCTTATTATCTATGAAATTGGACAATTTTTGTTCTCTAGGCTTAAAACTCATTGTCAGTATTCAGAGTTTTTCAATGCTGATCTTCTCCTGTATAAGTTACCAAAAACCTAAAATATGTATGAACTTTAAAAAACGCTATATTGAAAATGACAGCAGGGAAGTTCCATTTTGTGAATATTGTGTCAATGGATCTCTATTTTGACATCAGTGTTCATTAGAAATGATGACATTTCATGTGAGTATAAATATCAATGTGAAAAAGAAAAGGTAGGAAGAACCTTGAATGTTTAAGTAATTGCTGAAATGAAAGGTGTGTGTGTGTGTGTGTGTGTGTGTGTGTGTGTGTGTGTGTAATTGATTTTCAATGAATGGTTCAGCTACTTGTAGGGCCTCCGTGAGAGCCCAGGTGAACCTTTCAGTGAGTTGGTATCTGTTTTCAGAACATGGGAATCACTTAGTCCAATAGTCAATCAGGCAAGCTTTGAGGTCTTGAAGAGTTTCAGTCCTCAGCGATGGTGTTGCAGACCCTTGTGAGCAAACCCTAGGATATGCTCAGAGCCCTCATTAGCTGGTACCAACGTGTGACGATTTCAGACAACATTTCCCAAAGAAGTACCTCTTGAGTCTCTGTCCTTCTCAGTTCCTTACACTTCCTTACACTAGTTATGTGATCAGTGTGTTTCAGGATAATCCCCACATGTGATTTTTACTATTTCCTACTAGTCCTATCTGTTTCTCATCTTCTTCGTTTATGGTAGGGGTTGGGAAGCAACCTGTGTGGTGGAGGAGGGGGTGTGGTAGTTGTCTGCCTTCAGAGGACCGAATGATGCCTAGAAATTGTACTGTAGTTTGAGGTCAATTATCCATCCTCTGAGTGTCAGGAATTCCATCACTTTACTTTGATGCTAGTGTGTTCTTGTTCTTCAAGCTGTCCTCGGAAATAAGGACATCATCCATCTAGGGAATACTGGTTTGTGTGTATGTTTTCATTTTAGGAAAGGCCTTGCTGTTCCTGAAAATAATACTGTAGAGCACCCTTTCCTGTTCTTATTGGCCATCAGTCAATCTTTTGTGAAGTATTCATTTGTACATAGACTTTTTATGGTTGATGAGCAGGAATTCATTATTGACAAGTCTTCGTCAGTGTGTGTATTGCAAATCTTTACTTCCCAGCCTGCGGTTCACTTTTTCATTTTCTTATGGTCATAAGATAAGGAGAAATGTCACATTTTTATGAAGTCCCACTGAATTCTTCTCAATGGTTATTGCACACTATGTCTTACCCCAAGATTGACAGGTTCTACGTTTTCTTTCAGAAACTGTCCAATGGGAAGCTACAATCCATCTCAAATTTATAAATTACATTTTTAATTCTAATAGGGTATTTATAGACTGTTTTGGATTTTCTATGTACACAATCGTATTATCTGTGAATAGTCACAATTATCCCCTCAATTCTTATACTTTTTGTTTCTCTTGCCTTCTAACACTGGTAGATTCTTCGATTCCACGTTGAATAGAGCAGCATTGTTTGAAGATTTTAATATACCTTTCTCAATATCTGACAGAAAAAGCAGACAAAACATTGGTAACAAATGTGACCTAATTGACATATAGGGAACATTCCATAATAAGTGCAGAATACATTATTTTCAAGTGGTCATAGACTCTTTAGCCAAATAGATGATAGGTGGGGCCATGAATCAAGGCTACAAATGTTAAACCCTGAAATTAACTAGGTTCTATTCCTAGACCACAGGGGAACTGAGCCACAGTCATAGCGAAAAGAAAACCAGGAAGTCCTTCAATGTTTAAAAATTAAATGGAACTTTGCTACATATCCTAAAGGTCAGAGAGGGAATCTTAATGGAAATTCTGAACCTTTTCTACATGAGGGCTCACACACAATGGCACTTTCTTTGTGAAGAGCATTATAATAACCTAGACAGGAGTTGAGCCTTAAGTCAGAGTTCTGCCTGCCCCAGCCACACCTGGCAGCCTTGGCCTGTTGTTCCCCTCAGCTGTCCTTTCTGGTGGCCCTGAGCTAAGGGGGTCATCATGGCCATATGGAAATGGGAAGCTCCCCACTCATAGTGATGGCGGTGCCCACTCCCCAGCTGCCCTTTCTGGTGTCTCTGAGCTAAGGGGGTCAACATGGCCGTATGGAAATTAGAAGCTCCCCACTCTTAGTGATAACGTTGCTATCGTATCGTCCTCACCAGTCCAACAATATGATTTCTGAGTGAAATATGACACAAGAGCGACTTCTTGGCCTTCCTTCAGGTTTGAAAATCATCTGGTGAGTCATCTATTAGGAATATGGATTCAACATGTGTTCTTTCTTCTGGAAAAGAAATAGACCTAATAGCAATTATGGCTTCCTGAGCACCTGTTCTTGAGAGACATCATACTGCCTCTTAATAGCATTTTGCCTCTTAAACTTGAATCTAGGGTGTAGATATTTTTAGGCACATTTTCAGACGGTTAGAAAGGGACTCAGATGATATGAGTCACAGAGGATTTTAGTGTCAGAAACCTAAGTGGCATCCCCAAATTGACTACAAGTCCCTTGTTGTTCCATACAGGGTACTATTTCCCTCTTATCTCTGGTCTTCTCGATCTGGAAACCTATCAAGTATCAGGATTTTCTTGTCATGTGGACAACTGGAATGAATTCAGCGGGCCTTTTCACATCTACCCATGGTGATCATTAAGATCATTATCTCAGTGGAGGACCTCTGGGTAAGATACTCAAAGATCCTAAGGAATACAGACAGTATAATATTTTTCTGGTATTAAAGTTACTGAAACCAACTATCTTTTTCAGTCCATTCAGGCTCTGGTATGTTCATAGGGTGCTGTAAAACAGGTCTGAAATAGTATTTAAAAACACTCAGCTCAGCCTCTTCTACAACGTGAGCCAATGCTTATAAACATGGCTAAAATATTCCCTTACCTACGATGACTTCCCAGCCATCGTAGTGTTTATATGGTATGACTGTGACTTATATTAGTCAACATTTGCAGAGAAAGAACTTACTGCATCCAGGGAGCACTTCATGTTGAAATTAGTTTGTGACAATGAGCTACTGTGTTTTATTCTGCAGTCCAAGGGAATGGTGCCAGACATCTCTAAGGTGTCCAGCAGTTCTACAATTCTGATTTTAAGTGGTCTGTGTGTTTCAGAGATTTGGGCAGGAGAAGGGCAGTAGTCCAGAGACTGTTAACACTTCTGTTACCTGTGCTGACCATGGAGCAGTAAGCCTTCCGTGGGCATCATTTTGATTTCTTGGTACTGTTGTGAAAGGTGCTTTTGTCTCAAATTCCTCCATTTAGGAGTAATTATAATGATAAAAGGAATTTTTATCTTATATCATCTGTGGGCCCTGATCCTCGGCTCCCAGGGAAGCTATCCTTTAATATTTTACCCGGCTCAAAATGACTGGGCAACACCTGAAAGCATGGGCCCTATTTCTGCCCCAAGCACATGTTGTACATCTGCTTCGAGAAGAAAACAATAACCAAAAATGCCAACATAAATATAAGAAAAAATAAAGAACCTCTTTGGCTCTCATAAGATTAAAGTCATACTGACATGTACATACTGAAAACATAAGAAAGAATCTGTCACTTTCTGGAATCTAAGAAGATCCTCATTGTGGTGTGTAACTTTGTACCTGAAACAAAACAGAAAAAAATATATAAGCCTGCCCCAAATGTTCTTTCCCCGGAGCACTCCCTTCTTGGTGAAGATTGTGTCTCCCAGGCAGCTGTCCTGACTTGGGTTTGAATAAAGGTCTCTTCCTTTTTCTCTAAAATGTTTTTAACAGTTCATTCACGCAGTGTCGACAATAACAGTGTTTTCTATTTAAGTGAGAAATAAACGTTCCACTCTAGTTGCATTGGGAATAGACGAATTTAGGGTTTCTTTAGAAGAGTAAGTCTGCTATCCAGAAAAGGCAAGGTCATTGGTCTATTGAGAATGAAGATAATTACTGATAAACAACAAGTACGTGTTGCCCCTTCGCCCAGAAACCAAAGCAGGTGTGCAGGCTTTAGGTCAGAGGTGCCTTCTTCTCCCCAGCTGACGGCACTTCTCTACTCTGGCTACAAGACACCCGAGGTTTTGAACGTCAGCATTGCAGTCAGCGAGGCAGCTTGTCACAGGACGCCAGTGTTCAGAGAAAGCACAGGTATGTTTGGCAAAATGTCCTATCTATGTCAGGGCTGGAGGTAAAACCTCTCATTATCCCAAAATCTCCTGGGCTTTTCCCTTTTCTCTAGTTGGGCCACAAAGTAAAATTGAAGTAGCTGCCAGCATTCTGGGTTTGGTGCAAGAATTACTTAGTTTCCCTGCAGGTAGAACTTTGCAGGGGATCACAATTTCTCTGTCCATTTATTGCTTACAAATGTATTTTGACCATCTGTTTCCTAGGAACCCTCTTTTATTAGAAAAGGAAGGTGAGATTCACTCTGTGCCTGTTTGTAACATCTAATTTGTTCCTTCATCTAACAATGTTTATTCAATTGGGCCTAAGATATGGTTGAGTGGCCAGCATCTAGAGTTAGGTGGCTTTTTTCATCTGATACAGACTTGGATGATGTCATTTGACAAAGGTGATGTTTCATCATTGCTTAGTTTATTCATCAGAAGAGTTAAAATTAGGGTGGAGGGGAAATTCAAAATTATCCAAATGGGCCTGTTCCTGTTTAAAAGTTGAGCTTGACTTTCTAGTTTTACTAAAAGTATTATCTCGATATTTTGAGGTGCCATATTCTCTCTGTAGTTCCTTTGGTGGTGGAGTCAGAAGGAGAGTCTGGGAATTCTTTTGGATAGTGGCATGCTGGTGGCTTCAAGGGGCTTGGCGTCAGGAGCCTTGGGGTGAAGTCTGCAACTGCTTGCCTGACCCTGGGTGCATCTCCCAGAGGTTTTGTTTCCTCTTATGAAATTGCCGGCAGATAATGTTCTGCTTAAAGGGGAACCCTCCCATCCTGTTTGTGGGAATGCAAAGTGGTGCAGCCAGTCTGGAAAACAGTGTGGGAGTTCCTCAAAAAGTTAAACATTGAAAAACCACATGATCCAGCAATTGCTCTCCTATGTAATTACCCAAAGGATACAGAAATGCAGATTTGAAGGGGGTCCATGCACAATGATGTTTATGGCAGTAATGTCCACAGTAGCCAAACTATGGAGAGAATCCCAAAGTCCATGCACTGATGAATGGATAAAGCAGATGTGGGATACATATATATAATGGAATATGACCCAGCTTCAAAAAGAATGAAATCTTACCATTTGCAAGGATGTGGATGGATCTAGAGTGTATTAAGCTAAGCAAAATCAGTGAGGAAGGACAAATATCCTATACTCTAATGCTTCTGGAAATTCAGAAAAAAAAAAGGTGAACAGAGTGGAGGGGTGATGAGAGAGGCAAACAAGGAAATAGACTCAACCTTGGAGAACAAACTGAGTGTTGCTGCAGGACAAGGGTGTGGGGGGAAGTGTCAAATGGGGGAGGGGTATTAAGGAGGGCACTTGTGTTGAGCACCGGGTACTGTATGCAGGTGAGGAATCACTAAATCCTACCCCTGGAGCAAATATTCCATGGCATGTGAACTAACTGGAATTTAAGTAAAAGAAGAAAGGAAAAAGTGTTCTGCTTCATGAAGAGTGAGGTAAAATTGTAGTGATTTGGGCTGTACTATTCTATAGAGGATAGATGTAAAACAACCTGTTGTAGGATACAATAGAGTCTTATCACATAAGGAGTCCTCAGAAAGCTCCAATGAAAGATTCAGATCTCAGAGCATGTTCGTGTTCCACTGATATCTTACAGTTTGCACAGGTAGGAAAGAAGGTGGAGAGAAAGGCAACAGAAGGGGAAAGTAGGTGTGAACCTTTCATTAGTTAGCATTATAGCTTTCTCATGAAATACTTGCACCAGTGTGATTTTGGAAGCAGAGGGGGAATATGGGAGCTTTGCAGGAGACGGGGGAGTTCCAGGACTGGGTAAAGCTGACAGGGGTCCCAGAGGAGAGCTGAATGTATTCTGCAGAAGGGTGTGTTCAAGGTGGGCTCCAGGGCTGGCTGTGGGTCTCCTGGGTGAGAGTTGTGACAGGTGAGGGCTGTGTGCAAGTTCCTGGCTGAGGACAAGTGAGGCACAGGCGGAGAGCTGGCAGAGAATCTTCTTCTGAGCCACCAGCCTCACCCAACACAGACAGCATCATATTCTGTCTCTGTCACTCCAATTCAGACTTCTCAGAAGGTGAGTGAGAACACATCAAGAGCATTCTGAACAGAAGGGAACGCATGTGCAAAGTCTCTGGGGCAGGGGAATTCCAGGTATGTCCAGGAGCAGCAAGAAGGCCCTGTGGCCACAGGAGACAGCTTAGGACATTACCTCAGAGAGGTGACAGAGGGTGACAGAAAGCCATTCCAGGGCTATAACCCCATGAGACGCTGTATCACTGGGCCATCCTGGCTACAGTGTTGAGAACAGATGACAGTGGGTTGAATATGGCAAGGTAGGTCAATGACGAAGCTTTTCCAGGAACTCAGGCACTGTGGACCAGACAGGTGGCCTTGGATGGAGTGGTTAGACCTCTTCTGGGTCCATTTTGAAGATGGAGCTCACAGGATTTGCTGATGGGTTAGCTATTAGGAGCAGGAGAAGGGAGGAATTGGGGTAACTCCCAGCTGTTGTGGGTTGTCCTGATCAAGGGGAAGGAGAGGGTTTCTCGTGGGGTAGGAGGTAGTCTGTGTTCTGCATGCTGAGGAAGGTGCCTTTCCCAGTGGATCTGCTGAGATTTGTGTCTGGGAGGACCTTTCACATCTCCTCCCTCAGCAATGCTCAGGTACAAGTATCCCCCACTTTTTAAACGTTCACAGTAAGACACTGGGCTTTCTTGAAAGAACTACGTTATTACCCAGCTTCAGTAAGAGGAACATACCTGAAGAGGATTTCCCTCTTATGAAAAAAGGTGAACAGTGAGAATCGCGTTCAGCATCTGTTTTGGGGAGAAGCATGAAAGAGTCGGCGTGCACCCCAACCAGCTCCTTTCTCTGGGAACCACTCTCCGCATCCAGCCACCAGCACTTTGAATGGTGTCTGTGGGCTTCTGCTGTGCTTTATCTTCATTTATGTTGGGCCTCTGTTAGAAACTTGTGTCCTGAGGCCTAAGAAAATCCAAAGAGAAGGAATTTTGGAGTCTGAGCACACTGTCTAATTGTTCCGTGTAAATTAATGGCCATTCCTTCTTGACACCATTTCTGCTGTGCAAGGTTTCTCAGAAGCCCTGTACTTTCAAAGAGCAGGGAAACCTATACCCCATGCTGCGGGGTTAGTTTTAGTCTCCATGCTGGACAGAATATTTCATGACTGTCGGATTTTCTCACTCAAACATTGAGACTTTGACCACCTTTACCCGTTTCTACCACCCCAACCCTGAATCTGGCACCTACCAATCTGCTCTCAGGATCTATGCGTTTAGTATTTTTTTATTCCACGTGGAATGTACATGAGAGCATCTGGTAGTGGTCTTTCTGTGTCTGAGTTACTTAGCATAAGGCCCCCAAGGTCTGTGTTTCCATGTCTAGTTCTTGTGAATAATGCTGCAGTGAACGTGGGAGTGCATCTGTCTTTTTGAGGCAGCATTTTTGTGTTCTTCAAATCAATACTCAGTAGAGCCATTACTGGGTCATGGGGTAGTTTATTTATTTTTTCCGGAACCTCCTTTCCGTTTGTCACAGTGGCTGCACCAATTTCCATTTCCACCAACAGTGCACAGTGTCTCCTCATCTGCACACCCTTGACCCCACCTGGTGTCTGTCTCTGGGACAATTGCTGTTCCAACACTTGTGAGCGGATAGCCGATTGTGGGTTTGACTGATGTTTCCCTGACGATATTTAGTGATGTGGAACAACTTTTTCTGTCTGTTGGCACCTGTGTGCCATCTTTGGAAAGTATCTATTCACATATTCCTCCCATTTTTAATATAGTTTTTTTTTTTGTTTTGATATGTAGGAGTGTTGTGTGTATTTTGGATATTAGCCTTTTCTCACACATATGATTTGCAGATATTTTTTTCTTATTGGGTCAGTGGCCTTTTAAGTTTTTGCTGGTGTCTTTTGCCGTGTGGAAGATTTCAGTTTGATGTTGTTCCACTTGTTTATTTTTGCTTTTGTTGCCTTTGCATTTGGTGTCCGATCTGAAGACTCTTTGCCAAAACCAATGTCGAGAGACTTAGTACCTGTGTCTTCTTGGAGGTTTATGGATTCAGGTCTTATGTTCAAATCATTCATCCATTAAAAATTTTGTGTGTGGTGTAAGAAAGTGACCCGGTTATATTCTTCTGCATTTAGTGTCCAGTTTGCCTGTTACCGCTCACTGAAGACACAGTCCTTCCCTCATGGCATATCTTCTGCTGCTGTGTCGTAAGTTAGGATCATCTACGTGTGGGTAAGTTTCTGAGCTTTCTGTTCTGTTCCACTGACCTGGTGTCTGTGTTTATGCCAGTACCATCCTGTTTTGATGACAACAGCTTTGTAATCTAGCTTGAAATCCAGGAGTGTGTTGACTGCACCTCTTTCTCCAGGTTTCTTTGGGTATTTGGGGTCTTTTGTGATTCCATACAACTTTGAGGACTGTTTTCTATTTCCTCGAATAATGCCACTGGAATTCAGATAGGCATTTAATCACATCTGTCGACTGCTTTGGTTATGATGGACATGTTCACATAATTAACTCTTCCAGTTAAGTTGCATGGTGTATGCTTCCATTTGTTTGTGTTGCCTTCCAAATCTTTGACCCATACATTCTGCCCCCCTCGACACATATTTTTCATTTCTTTTCTGCCATGTGTTGAGTGTACTATGTCTTTCTCATTCTTGGTTACTTTTATTTCAAGATTTTTTTATGCAATTTTAAATGGCGTTGCTTTTTTAATTTCTCTGTGCGAAAGTGTGTCATCAGTATACAGAAATGCAAGAAGTTGGGTCATCTGGGTGGCTCCATAAGTGAAGCATCTACCTTTAGCTCAGGTCATGATCCCAGAGTTCTGGGATTGAGCCCCGTGTTGGGCTGCCCGGTTAGCGAGGGTCTGCTTTTCCCTCTTTCTGGCACTCCCCCTGCTCGTGCTTTTTCTCTTCCTGTCAAATAAATAAATAAAATCTGAAAAAAATAAAGACAAGAGGTCTCTGTATACTGACATTATATCCTGCAGCTTTCTTGAATTTTTTTATTCTAACAGGTTTTTTTTTGTGTGGAATCTTTCGGGATTTCATGACATTTGCAAATTGTGCCAGTTTTCCTGTATGGATTTCATATCTTCTCTTTTTTTAAAATTGTTATTCACCCTACAGTACTTCATTTGTTTTTGATGTAGGGCTCCATGATTCATTGTTTGCATATAACACCTAGTGCTCATTATGACACGTGCCCTCCTTTTTTTAAAAAAAAGAATTTATTTATTTATTCAACAGATATAGAGACTGCCAGCAGGAGAGGGAACACAAGCAGGGGGCGTGGGAGAGGAAGAAGCAGGCTCACAGCGGAGGAGCCTGTTGTGGGGCTCGATCCCATAACGCCGGGATCACGCCCTGAGCCGAAGGCAGACGCTTAACTGCTGTGCCACCCAGGCACCCCAACACGTGCCCTCCTTAATACCCATCACCAGGATAACCCATTCCTCTTCCCCTCCCATTCTGCAACCTTCAGTTTGTTTCCCAGTGTCAGTAGTCTCTCATGGTTCATCTCCCCCTCTCATTCCCCCCCTTCACTTTTCCCTTCCTTCTTCTAATGTCCTCTATGCTATTCCTTCCATTCCACATAGGAGTGAAACCATATGATAATTGTCTTTCTCTGCTTGACTTAATTTCACTTAGCATAATCCCCTCCTGGTCCATCCACGTTGGTGCAAATGGTGGGTATTCATCCTTTCTGATGACTGAGTAATATTCCATTGTATAGATGAACCACATCTTCTTTGTCCATTCATCTGCTGAAGGACATCTTGGCTCCTTCCACAGTTTGGCTATTATGGACATTGCTGCTATGAACATTGGGATACAGGTGCCCCTTCTTTTCATTACTCTGTGTCTACGGGGTAAATACCCAGTAGTGCAATTGGTGGGTGATAGGATAGCTCTGTGTTTAACGTCTTGAGGATCCTCCATATTGTTTTCAAAAGTGGCTGTACCAGCTTGAATTCTCACGAGTAGTGTAAGAGGGCTCTGCTTTCTCCACATCCTCTCTGACTTTTTTTTTATTTCCTGTGTTGCTAATTTTTTTTCAAGATTTTATTTATTTATGCCACAGAGATAGAGACAGCCAGCGAGAGAGGGAACACAAGCAGGGGGAGTGGGAGAGGAAGAAGCAGGCTCATAACGGGGGAGCCTGATGTGGGGCTCGATCCCATAATGCCAGGATCACGCCCTGAGCCGAAGGCAGATGCTTACCCACTGTGCCACCCAGGTGCCCCCTGTCTTGTTAATTTTAACCATTCTAACTGGTGTACGGTGGTATCTCATTGTCGTTTTGATTTGTATTTGCCTGATGGCAAGTGATGTGGAGCATTTCTTCATGTGTCTGTTGGACATTTGTATGTCTTCTCTGGAGAAGTATCTGTGTCTTCTGCCCATTTTTCGGTGTCGAGTTTGAGGAGTTCTTTATAGATCTTGGATACCAGCCCTTTATCTGTAATATCATTTGCAGATATCTTCTTCGATTCCATAGGTTGCCTTCTTGTTTTGTTGATCTTTTACTTTGCCGAGCAGAAGCTTTTTATCCTGATGAAGTGCCAATAGTTCATTTTTGCTTTTATTTCCTTCGCCTTTAGAGACCTATCTTGCAAGAAGTTGTTGTGTCTAAGTTTGAAGAATTTTTTTGATTTTGATATGAGACAGGAATCCATTATCTTTCCTTCCTGATTATATTCGAGTCCTCTTTCTTGGTGAGTCTGGCTAAGTTTGTCAGTTTTGTTTATCTTTCCAAAAAAGGCAGCTCTCATTTTCATTGGTTTTTTTCTTTTTTGGTCTTTTTAGTCTCCGTTGGATTTATGTATGCATTCCATTTTGTTATTTCCTTATTTCTACTAATTTGGGGCTTTGTTTGTTGTTTTATTTTCTACTTCTTTACCACATAAATCAGGTTGTTTATTGGAGATTATTCTCATGGATTGATGAAGATTTGAATTTCTATGAATGTCCCCCATAAAGCTACTTTTGCTGCATCCCATAAGTTTTTGTAGGTTGTCTTTTTCATCAGTGTCAAGGTACTTCTAAATTTTTTTTGATTTCTTCTTTGACTGTTGGTTGTTCAGTAGCATGTTGTTAAATCTCCACATATTTTTTTTAAGATTATTTATGTATCTGACAGAGAGTTAGACAGTGAGAGATGAACGCAAGCAGGGGGGTGGGAGAGGGTGAAGCGGGCTTCCCACTGAGCAAGGAGCCTGATTCGGGGCTAGACCCCAGGATCCTGGGATCACGACCTGAGCTGAAAGCAGATCCTTAACGACTGAGCCACCAAGGCCCCAAAAATCTCCACCTATTTTTGACTGTCCCATTTTTTTCTTGAGACTGATTTCTAATTTCCTATCATTGTGGTTGGACAAGATTTGAAGCAGAAGGTGAAAAGAGCATTCAGATGAAAGGTTTGTTTCCTGGAGGGTTTTCTGAGGGCAGACCATGAGTTCAGTGGGGACGGAGGAAGGTTTTGTGAGACGGGGGGTAGGGTTAACCCTTGCTAGAATTACTGACTACTACCATGCAGGCTGTGTGCTACCATTCACACCGTAGTCCTGATGGACGTGTACTTCATTAGGAATATTTTCTAGGAGGTGTAGGCATAGCTTTCACTTAAAGAAAGGTGCCATGTGGGTTCATGGCATGACCCCAGGTCAGCAACCAGGATGTATGGTATTGTGGGGGATCAGAAACAGGCTTTCTGTGGGAAGTGACAGAAATAAGATATGGTGAGCTCCATGACCATAGGTGAGGTCCTGAGTGACCCACTGGGTGTTGGGTTCTGTGGATCTGTCTCATCAGGTGCTGTGCAATTCAGGGACACCCTCCTCTCTGTTAATTTGTGTGGAGACAGGTAGACATCAGTGTCTGGCCAGGCACGAGGGTCGCACTGGACCACCACCAGAGGTGCAGCGTGTGGGGGAGCCACTGCTTGGTTTCCACGAAAGCTGACCAGGGTCTTTGACCTTGATTCCTAGCAGTTGCAAGGGGAGAGGAGGCCGGGGGTGGTGCACACTTCCGAGAGTTGTGTTCAGGACTAGTCTGGAGCCCACTGAAGTCAGCAACACCGGGCACAGAAGTCACCCAGTCAGTGTTGCTGTGGGCACTGCTCCCATGGTACTTTCGGGACGGCTCCATGCTGCCACCTCCTGCTTTTCATCATCATCTTCAAGGTCATGTGCCTCTGCTCTTGCCCCATGGCCTCCAGGGTATTGTCCGTCCTCCATCTGGCCCTCGTCCCTAGTGCCCTGTGCAGTCCGATGCCAGGGTAGCCTTCTTGAGACAAACATCTGGCCCTGATGGAACACTTTCATGGATCTTGTAGGTTGCAAGGATGATGCCCTGCCCTGGAAGGGGGCTACAGGTCCCCAATCAGGAGAGCCATGTCTCCTTTTTCAGCATGGCCTGCCTTCCCCTCAGTCTTCTTCAGGGAAGCTCTCCCCACTTCCTGAGATGACAGCTCTGAACTTAAAACTGAATGTTATTTTACATATCTCTATGCCTTAGTTCATCCATGGCGTGTCTTTCAACCCCGTTAGTGGGTTTTTTTTAGCAGTTCTGAAGGGCTGTCTGCTCAAGGAGGGGATGACCTGGGTGGGGCAGCTTTCCCTCTCATCTCCCTCAGCATGTCTCTGAGCCCTGGGACCAGCTCTCCCACTGAGGATTGAGGGACATGAGCCAGCCCATCCTGAGCCCAGGCTGTGTCAGCTGTGTAGACAGATGCGTGTCGGAGTGGTGGGCAGCTGGCATGGGCCGGGGCAGGCAGTGTCTCCTTCTCATTCCTTCCCTCCCTTCCTCCCAGAGGTAGCTCAGAGCAGCCTTCAACCCCTGCATCTCCAGATCCCTTGACCTATGCCTCCTGTGTTCAGCTGGTGACCTTGGAGTTTCGCATGGATTCTACCTCCTGTACCCTCTCCCGTAGCAGTTCCTGGATCAGAGGAGGGATCGGACTCTTGTCTGCATTTGGTCTTCTTCCTGTCCCGCACCAATCCTATCCGCCTTTGCATCTTCCATGTATGTGCTTGGAAGCAAGCCCATCCACAGGGAACCTATTAGCCAAATGGATCCAGGCAATGAACATTGAAGTAGAGATCCAGGATCCATAATATACCTGCTCTGAAACCTGTCCAAAAGTCTGTGACTCTCTCACACTGAAACAGAAACAATAATAGCTTTCTGGACTGTGAATCTTGAATGCATAGGTGCTGAGCCTGGACAGAAAAGGACCATGGCTCCCGTGGCCTGGGATCCACAGTAAGAACTCAGTGAAATCTGAATTCAAGGCATAGAGTGAATAATTATTGTAGAGTGAATCCTCCCAAGTAGGGCTTATGCACAGTGCACAGGAAAAGCTTTTTCAAAGAGGTTCCTGAAAGAAAAATCTTTTTTAAAAATTTATTTTAATTCCAGTAGAGCTAACATACAGTGTTACATTCTTTTCAGGTGTCCAATAGAGTGATTCAGTAATTCTATATATTACTCATTGGTCATCAAGAAAAGCATCCTATTAATCCCCTTCATCTATTTCACTCATCCCTCTATCCACCTCCTCTCTGGTAACCATCCGTTTGTTCTCTATTGTTAAGAGTTTGTATTTTGGTGTGTCTCCTTTTTCTCTTTTAGTTATTTATTTTTGTTTGTTTTTTAAATTCCCCATTAGAGTGACATCGTATGGGATTTTTCTTTCTCTGACTGACTGATTTTAGTTAGGATAATACTCTCTAGCTCCATCCATGTGTCTGCAAATGGCTAGGTTTCATTCTTTTTCAAGCCGAGTAATACTCCATTGTATGTGTGTATGTGTGTGTGTGTGTGTGTGTGTGTGAATACACACATCTATCATCTCATTTGTCAATTTTTCTACAGACACTTGGGTTGCTTCCATATGGTGATATTGTAAATAATGGTGCAAGAAACATAGGGGTGCACGTATCCTTTTACGTTACTGTTTTCCTATTCTTTGGGTAAATACAAGTAGTGTGATTGTTGGATCGTAGGGTAGTTATATATTTAATTTTTTGAGGAACCTTCATACTGTTTTGCACGGTGGCCACCACAGTTTGCATTCCCACCCACAGTTCACGAGGATTCCCCTTTATCCACATCCTCCCAACACCTGCTCTTTGTTGTGCTTTTGATGTTAGCCATTCTGACAGGTTTGAGGTATTACCTCATTGTCCTTTGGATTTACATTTTCCTGATGATGGGTGATGGTGAACATCTTTTCACGGGACTGTTGGCCATTTGTATTTTTTCTTTGGAGAAATGTCTGTCCATGTCTTCTGCCTATTTTTTAACTGGATTATTTGTTTTGGGGGTCGAGTAGTATCAGTTGTATATGTTTTGGACACTATCCCTTTATTGCCTATGATCTTTGCAAATATCTTCTCCCTTTGAGTAGGTTGTCTTATTATTTTTACGTTTTCATTGTTCTTCTGCTGTGTGGAAACTTTTTATTTTGCTGTATTCCCAATAGTTTATTTTTGCTTTCATTTCCTTTGCCTCAGGAGACAGTCTAGAAAAACGTTGGTATGGTCCATGTCAAGAAGTTACTGTCTTCCCTCCTGTAGGATTTTTATGGATTCAGGTCTCATATTGAGGTCTTGAAACTGTTTTGCGTTTGTCTTTATTGTGTAAGAAAAGAGTCTAATTGCATTCTTCTGTACGTAGCTGTCTAGTTTTCCCAACACCATTTGTTGTAGAGACTGTCCTTTTCCCTTTTGATATCGTTGCTTGCTTTGTGGAAGATTCATGGACCACATAATTGTGGGTTTCTGTCTGAACTTGTATCCTGTTCCTTTGGTTGCTGTGTCTATTTTTGTGCCGTACTGTCTTGTTAGGATGACTGCAGCTTTGTAGTATAACCTGAAATCTGAAATTGTCAGTCCTCCAGCTTTGTTTTTCTTTTCCACATTGCACTGGCTGTTTGGAATCTTTAGTGGTTCCATACAAATGTTTAGGATTGTTTATTTGAGGTCTTTTGTTCTTTAATTTAAATTCAATTAGCCAACTTACAGTACATCATTCGTTTCAGATGTAGTCTTCAATAAATTATCAGTCGTGTGTAACACCCAGTAATCATTGTATCGTGTGGCCTCCTTAATGCCACTCACCCAGTTACCCCCCCAACTTCTCCTCCAGCAATCATCAGTTTGTTGCAATACTTAAGTGTCTATCATGGGTTTTCTCCCTCTCTGATGACTTCCCATTCTATTTCCCCTCCCTTCCCCTATGGTCTTCTTCCCTTTTTCTGATATTCCACATAGGAGTGAAAGCATATGATCATTGTCTTTCTTTCATTGACTTATTCCACTCAGCATAATACCCTCCAGCTCCACCCATGTCGGTGTGATGGTAAGTATTCATCCTTTCTGATGGCTGAGTAATATTCCATTATATATATATATATTCCACATCTTCTTTATCCATTCATCTGTCCATGCTCATCTGCACTCTTTCCACAATTTGTCTATTATGGATATTGCTGCTATGAACACTGGGGTGCATGTGTCCCAACTTCGCTACCTCTGTCTCTTTGGGGTAAATACCCAGTAGTGCAATTGCTGGGACATAGGGTAACTTTATTTATAACTTCTTGAGGAAACGCCGTACCATTTTCAAGAGTGGCTGTAATGGACTGCATTCGTACAGGTGTGTAAGAGGGTTCCCGTTTCTCCACATCCTCTCCAACATGTATAGTTTTATGTCTTCTTATTTTTAGATATTCAGCCTCGTGTGATATGGCATCTATAGGGGTTTAGATTTGCATTTCCCTGAAGCCAAGTGATATGAAGCATTTATGCATGTATCTTTTGGTCTCCAGTACGTCATCATCAGTGAAATGACTTCCCATTTTAATCCATCTCAAGACCTAAAGCTGGGTAAGGCACTGAAGCTGGATGATGCCATCGGTTGGAATTGTGGAGAATTTCAAAAGATCTCCGTGGAGAGCAAGTTTAAAGGTCAGTGTGAAGCTACTAATTAGTTCTGGGGAGATCTCTCAAAGTGGGGGTTGCCTGGGATAGGCTGAGGGTGGCCCTCCGATTTTCCTATGAATCCTTGCTGCAGCCCCAAATGGACAGTTTCCTGCTGTGGGGCAGGCTGAGTCCTCTAGTCGTGCAGAGGTGAGCCCAATGCCTGCTGCCTTGGAGGCAGGCAAACAGGGAGGGACCCTCAGCAGAAGACCCAGTGTTAGGTTAGGCCTCAAGAGACAGCAGGTCCTAACTGCCCAGTGCTCAGAGAACTCCCAGGCCAAGTGAGATGAGGGCACAAGGGCGGGTGAGTGTGAGCCTTCGGGTTTCATCCGGAAGGGCCCACAAAAGTCGGGGTTCACCAGAAGGGGCTCTCAGGGGTGCCCCAATTCTCTTGCCCTGAATGCTGTGTTGTGCCCCAAAATGGTACAGTTTACTGTGGGCTGCAGGCTGAGTCCTACGGTGGGGCTTGGGTGTCCCAAATCCCCTAGAGTGGGGTGCCAGGACCCTGGGGAGGGACCCTTCTGTCACCAACCTAGGGTAAGGGTTAGGGTCCAGAAGCCTGCCAGGGACAATCTGCAGGCTGTGCAGCGAGCTCTGTGGAGGGCTGAGAGGAGGCCATGGGGGAAGGTGAGCGTGGGACTCAGGGTTGGGGCACGGGGGGCTGCCAAATGTGGGGATGGGCTCTGGGGGCCTCCCCAAGTTCTCGTGTCCTGTAGGCTCCGTAGAGTCCCAAGGGGCACGGTTTCCTGTCAGGTGACAAGCTGAGTCCTGCGGTGGGGCCAGGTAACCCAATTCCCCGGGGCTGCTGTGTAAGGCTCCTGGGGAGGCCCCCACACCCGCGGCCGACCTAGGGCTAGGGTTAGGCCCCAGGAGCCCTGCAGGCCCAATCTGCTGGCTGTATGGCGAGCTACAGGGGCTAAGTTGAGGGTGTGGGGAGGGTGAGCGTGGGCCTCAGGGTTGGGGTGCGGGAGGCCGCCGAAGTTCGCTGGTGGCTCAGGAGGCTCCTCCTTGTTCTCCCGCCCTGAATGCTCTATGGCCTCCCAAGGTGCACGGTTTCCTGCAGGGTGGCAGACTGAGTCCTGCTGTGGGGCTCAGGTGTCCCGAATCCCCGCAGCTGTGGCTCCAGGCTCCTGGGGAGGGAGCCCTCCACAGATGAACTAGGGTTAGGGTTGGGGCCCAGGAATCCCGCAGGCCAGATCTGCCCACTATGTGGTGAGCTCCGCTGCGGGCTGAGGTGAGGGTGTGGGGTGGGGTGAGCATGGGCTTCAAGCTTGGGTTTAGGGATCGCCGAAGTTCGCTGGGGGCTCTGGGGGCCCTCCAGATTCTCCCGCGCTGAATGCTCTATAGCCTCCCAAGGGGCACGGTTTCCTGCAGGCTGGCAGGCTTTGTCCTGCAGTGGGGCTCAGGTGTCCCCAGTCCCTGGGACTGCGGCACCGGGCCCCAGGGGAGAGTCCCTACCCAGCCGACCTAGGGTCAGGTCTAGGCCCCAGGAACCCGGCAGGCCTGATCTGCCGGCTCTGCGACGAGCTCGGTGGCAAGCTGAAGGGAAGGCGTGGGGCGGGATGAGCGTGGGCCTCAGGGTTGGGGTGTAGGGGGCCGCCCAGGATCGCTGGGGGCTCAGGGGGGCCCTACCAGTTCTCCTGCACGGTATGCTCTGTGGCGCCCCAAGGGGCATGGTTTCCTGAGTGGTGGCAGGCTGAGTCCCGTGGTGGGGCTCATGTGTACCCAATCCCCGGGGTTAGGTTACGGATTAGGTTACAGGTTAAGGTTAGGGTATGGGTTACGGTTAGGGTATGGGTGAGTGTAGGGGTTAGGGTTAGGGTAAGGAGAGGGTACAGGGTAGGGTTGGGTTTAGGGGTTACAGGTTAGAGGTTATGGGTTAGGGTACAGATTAGGGTTTAGGGTACGGGTTAGGGTTTAGGGTTTGGGTTTAGGGTTAGGGTTAGGGTTGGAGTACGGGTTAGGGTTAGGGTATGGGTTAGGGTTAGGTTATGGGTTAGGGTATGCATTAGGGTACGGTTTAGGGTACGGGCTAGGGTACAGTTTAGGGTAAGTGTTGGCGTACGGAAATGGGTACGGTTTAGGGTACAGGTTAGGGTTAGTGTACGGGTTAGGGTTAGGGTACAGTTTACGGTTATGGTACAGGTTAGGTTACGGTTTAGGGTTAGGGTGAGGGTACGGGTTAGTGATCAGGTTAGGGATAGGTATAGGGTAAGGTTTAGGGTTAGGGTATGGGTTAGGGTACTGGTTAGGGTACAGGTTAGTTTTAGGTATGGGTTAGGATATGGGTTATGGTCCGGGTTAGGGATAGGGTACGGGTTAGGGTATGGGTTAGGGTACGGGTTAGGGTATGGGTTAAGGTTAAGGTAAGGGTAGTGGTTAGGGGTAGGGTATGGGTTACAGTTTAGCGTTTAGGGTTACGGTTAGGGTACGGGTTAGGGTTAGGATACAGGTAGGGTTAGGTTACGGGTTATGGTATGAGTTATGGTATGGGTTAGGGTCAGGGTTTA
Organism: Ursus americanus; assembly: GCF_024610735.1. Classification (NCBI taxonomy): domain Eukaryota; kingdom Metazoa; phylum Chordata; class Mammalia; order Carnivora; family Ursidae; genus Ursus; species Ursus americanus. The sequence continues at coordinate 155,565 of NW_028273707.1, read as the reverse complement.
GGGTTTAGGGTTAAGGTTATAGTACGGGTTAGGGTACTTGTTAGGGCTACGGTTAGGTTTAGGGTACGGTTTAAGTTACGGGTTAAGGTACAGTTTATGGTTAGGGTTATGGTACGGGTTAGGGTACGGGTTAGAGTACATGTTAGGGTTTCGGCTAGGGTTAGGGTACATGTTAGGGTTAGGGTTAGGGTACGGGTTAGAGTTACGGTTAGAATACGGGTTAGGTTACGGGTTAGGGTTAGGTTTAGGGATAGGTAACGGGTTAGGGATAGGGTTAGCTGAAGGGGTAGGGTTAGGGGTAGGATTAGTGGTATGGTAGGGGTCCGGGTAGGGTTAGGGTTTAGGGTTAGTGTTTGGGGTTTGGGGTTAGTGGTTAAGGTTAGGGTTTAGTGTTTAGGGTTTCGGGTTTAGGGTTAGGGGTTAGGGTTTAGGGTTTAGTGTTAATGTTAGGGTTTAGTTTTAAGGATTAGGGTTTAGGGTTAGGTTTAGGGTAGGGTTAGGGTTAGGGTTAGGGTTAGGATTAGGGGTTAAGGTTTAGGGTTTAAGGTTAGGGGTTAGGGTTAGGGTTAGACCCCAGTATGCCAGCAGGACTGATGCGCCGGCTGTGCGGCAAACGGACGAGGGGGCCGAGGTGAGTGCGCTGGCGAGCGGGATTATGGTATCCAGCGTTTTGGCGCATGGGGCCTTTGAATGTCGCTAGAGCCTAGGAGGGCCCTGTCCGTTCTCCTGCCCTGAATGACCAGCGGCACCCCGAGCGGTCCGCGTGGTGGTGAGTTGGCAGTGTGAGTCTGGCACTGCGGTTTGGGGGTCTCCAATGCTATGCGTTGCAGTGCAAGGCCCCTTGGGAGGGGCCCCTCTGGGGCCGTCCTAGGGTTAGTGTTAGCACCCAGGAGCCTGGCAGGCATGATCCACCAGCTGTGCGGTAGAGGAGGGCCAGGCCAAGGTGAGGGTGCCACCGAGCTGGAGCGTGGGCCCAAGCATTTTGTCACGGGGGGCCTTGGAAGGTCGCTGGGGTTTGGAGGGCCCTGCGGGTTCTCCCTCCCTGAATGGCCAGCGGCGCCCCTAGTGGCCTGGTGGGTGGCGGGGTGGCATGGTGAGTACGGCGCGGGGGCTCGTGGGTCCCCAATCCCTGGCGTTGCTGCACCAGGCCCCTTGGGATGTTCCCCTCGGGGGCCAACCTAGGGTTAGGGTTGGCCCCCAGGAGGCTGGCAGGCCCGATCTGCTGGCTGTGTGAGGAGTGGTGTTGCGGGCTGAGTTTTGGGCGATGGCGAGTGGGAGCTTGGTCCCCAGCACTTTGGCGCCCTTGGCCTTCGAATGTTGCCATGGCTCATAGTGCCCTGCCCATTCTCCTGCCCTGAATAAGCAGCTGCGACCCTAGCATATCCGTTGGTGGTGGGGCGGCAGGGTGAGTCCCGCACTGTGGCTCCAGGATCCCCAATCCCCAGTGTTGCGGAGCCAGGCCCCTTGGAAGGGGCTCCTCCTGGGCTGACCTAGGGTTAGAGTTAGCCCCCAGGAGGCCAGCAGGCCCAATCCTCTGGCTGGGCAGCGAGAGGTGGGAAGGCCGAGGTAAAGGCGCTGGGAAGCAGGAGCGTGGGCCCCTGCATTTTGGCGCAGGAGGCTTCAAATGTGGCAGGTTTCTCCAGGGCCCTGACCTTTCTACCACCCTGAATGACCGGCAGCGCCCCTAGCGCCCTGGGTGGCGACAGTGTGGCAGGGTGAGTCCGGCTCTGGGGCTCTGAGTCACCAATCCCAAGCATTGCAGAGCCAGGCCCCTTGGGTTTCGGTTAGCCCCCAGGAGCCTGGCAGGCACTATCCACTGGCTCCAGCAAGCGGACGGGCGGGCCGAGGTGAGGGCGCTGGGGAGCAGGAGCTTGGGAGCTTGGGAGCCAACTTTTTTGAGTGGGGGGCCTTCGAAGGTCGCAGGGGAAATGGAAGGCCTTGCCAGTTCTCCCAACTGAATGACCTGTGGCGCCCCTAGCGGCCTGGGTAGCGGCAGGGCGGCAGGTGAGTCTGGCGCTGGGGCTCGGGGGTCTCCAATCCACCGAGTTGCTGCACCAGGCCCCTTGGGAGGGTGCCCTCGGGGGCTGACCTAGGGTTAGGGTCAGACCCCAGGACGCCAGAAGGCTCAATCCGCCAGCTGTGCGGAGAAAGGTGTAGTGTGTCGAGGTGAGGTCTCTGTGGAGCGGGAGCGTGGGCCCAAGCGTTTTGGCGCGGGGGGCCTTCGAATGTCTTCGGGGACTCGGTGGGCCCTACCCATTCTCCTCCCTGAATGACCGGCGGCGCACCTAGCTGCCCTGGTGGCGGCGGGGTGCAGGGTGAGTCAGGCGCTTTGGCTCTGGTATCTCCAATCCCCAGCGTTGCGGTGCCAGGCCCCTTGGGAGCGGCCCCTCGGGTGCCAACCTAGGGTTAGGTTTAGCCCCTAGGAGGCAGGCAGGCCCTATTCACCAGCTGTGTGGATAGCGGAGTGGCGGACTGAGTTGAGGGTGCTGGTGAGTGGGAGCATGGGCCCGGGCGTTTTGACGCCGGGGGCCTTTGAAGGTCACCGTGTCTCTGAGGGCCCTGCCCTTTCTCCCTCCCTGAATAATGGCAGCACCCCAAGACCCTGGGTGGCAGCTGGGCGGCAAGGTGAGTCCGGCGCTGGGGCTCAGGGGTCCCCAATCCCTGGCATTGTGTCGCCAGGCCCATTGGGAAGGGCTGCTCGGAGGCCATTCTAGGGTTGCATTTAGCCCCCAGAAGGCCAGTGGACCCGATCAGCGGCTGTGCAACAAGCGGAGGGTTGCCCCGAGTTGAGGGCGCTGGCGAGCCTGAGCATGACCCCAAGCGTTTTAGTGCGGGAGGCCTTTGAAGGTCAGCGGGGGCTCGGAGGGCCCTGCCATTTCTCCTTCCCTGAATGAATGGCGGCGCCCCTAGCGGCCCGTGTGGGGCGGGGCGGCAGGGTGCATCTGGCGCTTGGGCTTGGGGGTCCCCAATCCCTGGCGTTGCAGCGCCAGGCCCCTTAGGAAGGGAACCTCAGGGGCCGTCCTAGGGTTAGGGTTAGCGCCCAGGAGGCCGGCAGGCCCGATCCGCCGGCTGTGCAAGGAGCGGAGGTATGGGCCGAGTTGAGGGCGATGGCGAGCGAGAGCTTGAGCCCCAGCGTTTTGGCGCACTGGGTCCCGGAATGTTGCCATGGCTTGGAGTGCCTTGCCCCTTCTCCTGCCCTAAATAAACAGCGGCGCCCTAGCGGCTCTGTTGGCGGTGGGGGGGGAGGGTGAGTCCCATGCTGCGGCTCGGGGTCCCCATCCCCAGTGTTGTGACGCCAGGCTCCTGGGATGGACCCCTCGGGGGTCAACCTAGCCTTCGATTTAGCCCCCAGGAGGCTGGCAGGCCCTATTCGTAACCTGTGTGGAGAGTGAAGTGGCAGACCGAGGTGAGGGAGCTGGTGATTGGGAGCATGGGCCTGGGCGTTTTGGCACGGGGGGCCTTCGAAGGTCACTGTATCTTGGAGGGCCCTGCCCGTTCTCCTGCCCTGAATGAACAGCAGCACCCCAAGCCCCCGGGTGGCGGCTGGGCATCAGGATGAGTCAGGTGTGGGGCGGGGCGGCAGCGTGCATCCTGCGCTGGGGCTTGGGGGTCCGCAATCCCCGGCATTGCAGCGCCAGGCCCCTTGGGAAGGGATCCTCAGGGGCCGTCCTAGGGTTAGGGTTAGCGCCCAGGAGGCCGGCAGGCCCAAGTCGCCGGCTGTGCGAGGAGCGGAGGTGCAGACCAAGTTGAGGGTGCTGGTGAACGTGAGCATGGGCCCAAGCGTTTTGATTCGGGGGACCTTCGAGCATAGGAGGGGGTTCGGAGGGCCCTGCCCCTTCTCCCACCCTGAATGAACAGCGGCGTCCCTAGCGGCCGAGTGGGGAGGGGTGAAAGGGTGCATCCAGCGCTGGGGCTTGGGGGTCCCCAATCCCCGGCGATGCGGCGCCAGGCCCCTTGGGAGAGGCCCCTCGGGAGCAACCTAGGGTTAGGTTTAGCCCCCAGGAGGCTGGCAGGCCCTATTCGCCAGCTGTGTGGAGAGTGGAGTGGCGGACGGAGGTGAGGGCGCTGGTGAGTGGGAGGGTGGGTCTGCCGTTTTTGTGCGGGGGGCCTTCGAAGGTCGCTGTGTCTGGGAGGGCCCTGCCTGTTCTCCCGCCCTGAATGATCGACAACACCCCAAGCCCCTCGGTGGTGGCTGGGCGGCAGCGTGAGTCAGGTGCTGAGGTTCGGGGTCACCAATCCCCGGCGTTGCTGTGCCAAGCCCCTTGGGAGTGGACCTTTGGGGATCGATCTAGGGTTATGCTTAGACCCCAGGTGGCCGGTGGACCCGATCAGCGGCTGTGCGGCACGTGGAGGGTTGGGACGAGGTGAGGGCACTGGCGAGACTGAACATGAGCCCAAGCTTTTTAGTGCGGGGGGCCTTCGAAGGTCAGCGGGGGTTTGGAAGGCCATGGCAGTTCTCCCACCCTGAATGAATGGCGGCGCCCCTAGCGCCCCGTGTGAGGCGGGGTGCCAGGGTGCATCCGGCACTGGATCTTGGGGGTCCCCAATCCCCGGCGTTGTGACGACAGGCCCCTTGGGTAGGGCCCCTCGGGGGCTGATGTATGGTTAGGGTTAGCTCCCAGGAGGCCGGCAGGCCCTGGGCCTTCGAATGTTGCCATGACTTGAATGGCCCTGCCTGTTCCCTGCCCTGAATAACCAGCGGCGCCCTTAGCGGCTCCGTTGGCGGTGGGGCGGCACGGGGAGTCCCGTGCTGCGGCTCGGGGATCCCCAATCCCCAGCGTTGTGGGGCCAGGCCCCTTGGGAGGGGCTCGTAGGGGGCCGACCTAGGGTTAGAGTTAGCACCCAGGAGGCGGCAGGCCCAATCCTCTGGCTGGGCGGCGAGAGGTGCACGGGCCAAGGTAAAGGCTCTGGCGAGCGGGAGCCTGGGCCCCTGCATTTTGGCGGGAGGCTTCAAATGTCGCTGGTTTCTCCAGGGCCCTGTCCGTTCTCCCGCCCTGAATGACCGGTGGCGCCCCTAGCGGCCCGGGTGGGGACAGTGCGGCAGGGTGAGTCGGGTTCTGGGGCTCTGAGTCACCAATCCCCAGCGTTGCAGAGCCAGGCCCCTTGGGATGTGCCCCACGGGGCCGACCTAGGGTTTTGGTTAGCCCCAGGAGCTTGGCAGGCCCTATCCACCGGCTCTGAATCAAGTGGAGGGGCGGGCCGAGGTGAGGGCACTGGGAGCAAGAGCATGGGAGCCAACGTTTTTGCGTGGGGGGCCTTCGAAGGTCAGCTGGGGCTCGGAGGTCCCTGCCCGTTCTCCTGTCCTGATTGACCGGTGGTCCCCTAGCGGCTTGGGTGGCTGAAGGGCAGCAGGGTGAGTCTGGCACTTGGGCACGGGGTCCCCATCCCCAGCGTTGCGTCACCAGGTCCCTTGGGAAGGGCCCCTCGGGGGCCGACCTATGGTTAGGGTTAGTCCCCAGGAGCCACGCAGGCCCGATACACCACCTGTGCATCGAGAGGACAGTTGGGCCGAGGTGAGGGTGCTGGTGAACGTGAGCCAGGGCCCAAGGGTTTTGGTTCGGGGCGCCTTCGAAAGTCGACGTGGGTTCTGAGGGCCCTGCCAGTTCTCCCACCCTGAATGAATGGTGGCGCCCCTAGCGGCCAGTGTGGGGCGGGGCGGCGGCGTGCATCCGGCGCTGGGGCTTGGGGGTCCGCAATCTCCGGCATTGCCACGCTGGGCCCCTTAGGAAGGGATCCTCAGGGGCCGTCCTAGGGTTAGGGTCAGCGCCCAGGAGGCCAGCAGGCCCGAGTTGCCGGCTCTGCAAGGAGCGGAGGTGAGGGCCGAGTTGAGGGTGCTGGTGAACGTGAGCGTGGGCCCAAGCATTTTGATTCCGGGCGCCTTCGAGCATAGGCGGGGGTTCGGAGGGCCCTGCCCGTTCTCCCACCCTGAATGAACGGCGGCGCCCCTAGCAGCCCGGGTGGGGAGGGGCGACAGGGTGCATCCTGTGCTGGGGCTTGGGAGTCCCCAATCCCCGGCGATGGAGCACCAGGCCCCTTGGGAGAGGCCCCTCGGGGGCAACCTAGGGTTAGGTTTAGCCCTCAGGAGGCCGGCAGGCCCTATTCGCCAGCTGTGTGGAGAGTGGGGTGGCGGACGGAGGTGAGGGCGCTGGTGAGTGGGAGGTTGGGTCTGCCGTTTTTGCGCAGGGGGGCTTCAAAGGTCACCGTGTCTCGGAGGTCCCTGCCCGTTCTCCTGTCCTGATGGACCGGTGGTCCCCTAGCGACTTGGGTGGCTGAAGGGCAGCAGGGTGAGTCTGGCACTTGGGCACGGGGTCCCCATCCCCAGCATTGTGTCACCAGGACTCTTGGGAAGGGCCCCTCGTGGGCCGTCCTAGGGTTAGGGTTAGCGCCCAGGAGGCCGGCAGGCCCGAGTCGCGGGCTGTGCGAGGAGCGGAGGTGCGGGCCGAGTTGAGGGTGCTGGTGAACATGAGCGTGGGCCCAAGTGTTTTGATTCCAGGCGCCTTCGAGCATAGGCGGGGGTTCGGAGGGCCCTGCCCGTTCTCCCACCCTGAATGAATGGCGGCGCCCCTAGCGGCCTGTGAGGGGAAGGGCGACAGGGTGCATCAGGCACTGGGGCTTGGGGGTCCCCAATCCCCGGCGATGCGGCGCCAGGCCCCTTGGGAGAGGACGCTCAGGGGCAACCTAGGGTTAGGTTTAGGCTCCAGGAGGCCGGCAGGCCCTATTCGCCAGCTGTGTGGAGAGTGCAGTGGCGGATGGAGGTGAGGGCGCTGGTGAGTGGGAGGGTGGGTCTGCCGTTTTTGCACGGGGGGCCTTGGAAGGTCGCCATGTCTGGGAGGGCCCTGCCTGTTCTCCCGCCCTGAATGATCGGCAACACCCAAAGCCCCCGGGTGGCGGCTGGGCGGCAGGGTGAGTCAGGTGCTGAGGTTCAGGGTCCCCAATCCGGTATTGCTGCGCCAAGCCCATTGGGAGTGGTCCTTTGGGGATCGATCTAGGGTAATAGTTAGCCCCCAGGAGGCCGGTGGACAGGATCAGAGGCTGAGCATTACACGGAGGGTTGGGACTAGGTGAGGGCACTGGCGAGACTGAGCATGAGCCCAAGCTTTTTAGTGCGGGGGGCTTTCGAAGCTCGGCGGGGCCTCGGAGAGACCTGCCCATTCTCCCGCTCTGAATGACCGGCGGGGCCCCTAGCGGCTCGGGTGGCTGAAGGGGAGCAGGGTGAGTCCAGCACTTGGGCTCGGGGTCCCCATCCCTGGCGTTGTGGCGCTAGGCCACTTGGGAAGTGCCCCTCGGGGGCCGACCTATGGTTAGGGTTAGCTCCCAGGAGGCCGGCAGGCCCTGGGCCTTCGAATGTTGCCATGACTTGAATGGCCCTGCCTGTTCCCTGCCCTGAATAACCAGCGGCGCTCTTAGCGGCTCCGTTGGCGGTGGGGCGGCACGGGGAGTCCCGTGCTGCGGCTCGGGGATCCCCAATCCCCAGCGTTGTGGGGCCAGGCCCCTTGGGAGGGGCTCGTAGGGGGCCGACCTAGGGTTAGAGTTAGCACCCAGGAGGCGGCAGGCCCAATCCTCTGGCTGGGCGGCGAGAGGTGCACGGGCCAAGGTAAAGGCTCTGGCGAGCGGGAGCCTGGGCCCCTGCATTTTGGCGGGAGGCTTCAAATGTCGCTGGTTTCTCCAGGGCCCTGTCCGTTCTCCCGCCCTGAATGACCGGTGGCGCCCCTAGCGGCCCGGGTGGGGACAGTGCGGCAGGGTGAGTCGGGTTCTGGGGCTCTGAGTCACCAATCCCCAGCGTTGCAGAGCCAGGCCCCTTGGGATGTGCCCCACGGGGCCGACCTAGGGTTTTGGTTAGCCCCAGGAGCTTGGCAGGCCCTATCCACCAGCTCTGAATCAAGCGGAGGGGCGGGCTGAGGTGAGGGCGCTGGGAGCAGGAGCATGGGAGCCAACGTTTTTGCGCGGGGGACCTTCGAAGGTCAGCTGGGGCTCGGAGGTCCCTGCCCGTTCTCCTGTCCTGATTGTCCGGTGGTCCCCTAGCGGCTTGGGTGGCTGAAGGGCAGCAGGGTGAGTCCGGCACTTGGGCAGGGGGTCCCCATCCCCAGCGTTGCGTCGCCAGGCACTTGGTAAGGGCCCCTCAGGGGCCGACCTATGGTTAGGGTTAGCCCGCAGCAGCCCAGCAGGCCCAATACACCCCCTGTGCATCGAGCGGAGAGTTGGGCCAAGGTGAGGGTGCTGGTGAACGTGAGCCAGGGCCCAAGGATTTTGGTTCCGGGCGCCTTCGAAGGCCGGCGGGGGTTCGGAGGGCCCTGCCTGTTCTCCCAACCTGAATGAATGGCGGCGCCCCTAGCGGCCTGTGTGGGGCGGGGCGGCAGCGTGCGTCCGGCGCTGGGGCCTGGGGGTCCGCAATCCCTGGCCTTGGGGCGCCAGGCTCCTTAGGAAGGGATCCTCAGGGGCCGTCCTAGGGTTAGGGTTAGCGCCCCGGAGGCCGGCATGCCCGAGTCGCTGGCTGTGCGAGGAGCGGAGGTGCGGGCCGAGTTGAGGGTGCTGGTGAACATGAGCGTGGGCCCAAGCGTTTTGATTCGGGGTGCCTTGGAGCATAGGTGGGGGTTCGGAGGGCCCTGCCCGTTCTCCCACCCTGAATGAACAGCGCCGCCCCTAGCGGCCCGGGTGGGGAGGGGCAACAGGGTGCATCCGGCGCTGGGGCTTGGGGGTCCCCAATCCCAGGCGATGCAGCGCCAGGCCCCTTGGGAGAGACCCATCCGGGGCAACCTAGGGTAAGGTTTAGCTCCCAGGAGGCCGGCAGGCCCTATTCGCCAGCTGTGTGGAGAGTGCAGTGGCGGACGGAGGTGAGGGCGCTGGTGAGTGGGAGGGTGGGTCTGCCGTTTATGCGTGGGGGGGCCTTCGAAGTTCGCTGTGTCTCGGAGGGCCCTGCCTGTTCTCCCGCCCTGAATGATTGGCAACACCCCAAGCCCCCGGGTGGCGGCTGGGCGGCAGGGTGAGTCAGGTGCTGAGGTTCGGGGTCCCCAATCCCCGGCGTTGCTGCGCCAAGCCCCTTGGGAGTGGACCTTTGGGGATCGATCTAGGTTTATGGATAGCACCCAGGAGGCCGGTGGACCCTACCAGCAGCTGTGCGGCACGCAGAGGGTTGGGACGAGGTGAGGGCACTGGCGAGACTGAGCATGAGCCCAAGCTTTTTAGTGCGGGGGGCATTCGAAGGTCAGCGGGGCCTCGGAGGGACCTGCCCGTTCTCCCGCTCTGAATGATCGGCGGGGCCCCTAGCGGCTCGGGTGGCTGAAGGGCAGCAGGGTGAGTCCGGTACTTGGGCTCGGGGTCCCCATCCCCAGCGTTGAGTCGCCAGGGCCCTTGGTAAGGGCCCCTCGAGGGCCGACCTAGGGTTAGGGATAGCCCCCAGGAGGCCGGCAGTCCCGATACACCACCTGTGCGTCGAGCGGCGAGTTGGGCCGAGGTGAGGGTGCTGGTGAACATAAGCCTGGGCCCAAGCGTTTTGGTTCGGGGCACCTTCGAAGGTCGGCGTGGGTTCAGAGGGCCCTGGCAGTTCTCCCACCCTGAATGAATGGCGGCGCCCCTAGCGGCCTGTGTGAGGCGGGGTGGCAGGGTGCATCCGGCGCTGGGGCTTGGGAGTCCCCAATCCCCGGCTTTGCAACTCCAGGCCCCTTGCGAGTGGCCCTTTGGGGGCCGACCTACGGTTAGGGATAGCCCCCAGGAGGCCGGCACGCCCTATCAGCCGACTGTGAGGCGAGCGGAGGAGTGGGCCGACGTGAAGGCACTGGTGAGCGGGAGCATTGGCCCAAGCATTTTGCTGTGGGGGGGCCTTCGATAGTCGCCCGGGGCTTGGAGTGCCATGCCCATTCTCTCGCTCTGAATGACTGGCGGGACCCTAGCGGCTCGGGTGGCTGAAGGGCAGCAGGGTGAGTCCGGCACTATTCCTCAGTGTCCCTATCCCCAGCATTGTGGTGCCAGGCCACTCGGGAAGGGCCTCTCGGGGTCCGACCTACAGTTAGGGTTAGTCCCCAGGAGGACAGCAGGCTTGATACACCACATGTGCAGCGAGCGGAGTGGTGGGCCGAAGTGAGGGTGCTGGTGAACATGTGTCTGGGCCGAAGCGTTTTGGTTCGGGGCACCTTCAAAGGTCAGAGGGAGTTAGGAGGGCCCTGCCAGTTCTCCAACACTGAATGAATGGTGGCGACCCTAGCGGCATGTGTGTTGCGGGGCGGTAGGGTGCATCCGGAGCTGGGTCTCAGGGGTCCCCAATGCCCGGCTTTGCGGCGCCAGGCCCCTTAGGAAGGGACCCTCAGGGGCCGTCCTAGGGTTAGGGTTGGCACCCAGGAGGCCGGCAGGCCCGATCTGCCGCCTGTGCGATGGGCGGAGGGGCGGTCCGAGGTGAAGGCGCTGGGGAGCGGGAGCATGGGCACCAGTGGTTTGGCGTGGGGGGCCTTTGAAGGTCACAGGGGGCTCGGGAGGCCCTGCCACTTCTTTCACCCTGAATCACCGGCGGCACCCGCAGCGACCGGGGTGGTGACAGTGCAGCAGGGTGAGTCTGGCTCTGGGGTTCTGAGTCTCCAATCCCAAGCATTGCAGAGCCAGGCCCCTTGGGATCTGCCCCACGGGGCCGACCTAGGGTTTCGGTTAGCCCCCAGGAGCCCGGGAGGCACTATCCACCAGCTCTGAATAAAGCAGAGGAGCAGGCCAAGGTGAGGACCCTGGCGAGCAGGAGCGTGGGAGCCAACATTTTGCGCGGGGGGCCTTCGAAGGCCGCAGGGGAAATGGAGGGCCCTGCCAGTTCTCCCACCCTGAATGAACTGAAGCACCCCTAGCGGCCTGAGTGATGGAGGGGCGGTAGGTGAATCTGGCGCTGGGCTCGGGGTCCCCAGTCCACCTCATTGTGCCGCCAGGCCCCTTGGGAGGGGCCCGTCGGGGGCTGACCTATGGTTAGGGTTAGCCCCCAGGACCCCGGCAGGTTCAATCTGCCAGCTGTGCGGCGAATGGAGTGGTGGGTCGAGGTGAGGCCTCTGTCGAGCGGGAGCATGGGCCCAAGCGTTTTGGCGCCAGAGGCCTTCGAATGTCTCCGGGGACTCGCCGTGCCGTGCCCAATCTCCTCCCTGAGTGACTGGCAGCGCCCCCAGCAGCCCAGGTGGTGGCGGGGTGGCAGGGTCAGTCAGGCACTGTGGCTTGGGTATCCCCAATCCCCAGTGTTGCGGCGCCAGGCCCCTTGGGAGGGCCCCTCGGGGCCAACCTAGGGTTAGGTTTAGCCCCTAGGAGGCCCGCAGGCCCTATTCGCCAGCTGTGTGGAGACTGGAGTGGCAGACTGAGGTGAGGGCGCTGGTGAGCAGGAGCATGGGCCCCGTTGTTTTGGCCTGGGGAGCCTTTGAAGGTCTCCGTGTCTTGGATGGCCCTGCCCATTCTCCGGCCCTGAATGAACGGCACCACCCCAAGCCCCCGCGTGGCAGCTGGGCAGCAGGATGAGTCCAGTGCTGAGGCTTGGGCATCCCCAATCCCCGGTGTTGCGGCGCCAGGCCCCTTGGGAGGGGCTGCTCGGGGTCGATCTAGCGTTTCGGTTAGCCCCCAGAAGGCCAGTGGACCCGATCAGCGGCTGTACAACACGCGGAGGGTTGGGCCGAGGTGAGGACGCGGGCTAGCCTGAGCATGAGCCTAAGCGTTTTAGCGTGGGGGGCCTATGAACGTCAGCAGATGCTCGAAGGGCCCTAACCATTCTCCTACACTGATCGACCGGTGGGCCCCTAGTGGCTCGGGTGGCTGAAGGACAGCAGGGTGAGTCCGGCACTTGGGCTCGGTGTCCCCATCCCCAGCGTTGCGACGCCAGGCCCCTTGGGAAGGGACCCTTGGGGGCCGACCTATGGTTAAGGTTAGTCCCCAGGAGACCTGCAGGCCCGATACACCACCTGTGCATCGAGCGGAAAGTTGGGCCGAGTTGAGGGTGCTTGTGAACATGAGCCTGGGTCCAAGCGTTTTGGTTCGGGGCGCCTTCGAAGGTCGGAGGGGTTCGGAGTGCTCTGCCCGTTCCCCCAGCCTGAATGAACGGCTACCCCCCTAGCAGTCTGGGTGCGGAGGGGCGGCAGGGTGCACCCGGCGCTGGGGCTTGGGGGTCCCCAATCCCCGGTGTTGTGACACCAGGCCCCTTGGGAAGGGCTCCTCCTGGGCCGGCCTAGGGTTAGAGTTAGCCCCCAGGATGCCAGCAGGCTCAATCCGCCAGCTGTGTGGCTAATGGAAGGGTGGGTCGATGTGAGGTCTCTGTCGAGCGTGCGCGGGCCGAAGCGTTTTGGCGCCAGGGTCCTTCGAATGTCTCTGGGGACTTGGTGGGCCCTAGCCATTTACCTCCCTGAATGACCGGCGGTGCCTGTAGCGGCCTGGGTGGCAGTGTTGTGGCAGGGTGAGTCTGGCTCTGGGGCTTGGGGTCCCCGATCCCCGGCGTAGCGGCACCAGGACCCTTGGGAGGGGCCCCTGGGGGGCCGACCTAGGGTTAGGGTTAGCCCCCAGGAGGCCGGCAGGCCCTTTTCGCAACCTGTGTGGAGAGTGAACTGGCGGACCGAGGTGCGGGCGGTGGTGATTGGGAGCGTGGGCCTGGGCGTTTTGGTGTGGGGGGCCTTCGAAGGTCGGCGGGGGTTTGGAGGGCCGTGCCCGTTCTCCCACCCTGAATGACTGGTGGTGCCCCCAGCCGCCCTGGTGGCGGCAGGGTGGCAGCGTGAGTCAGGCGCTGCAGCTCGGGTATCTCCAATCCCCAGCGTTGTGGCACCAGGCCCCTTGGGAGCGGCCCCTCGGGTGCCAACCTACGGTTAGGTTTAGCCCCTAGGAGGCTGGCAGGCCCTATTCATCAGCTGTGTGGATAGCAGAGTGGTGGACCGAGGTGAGGGCACTGGTAAGCGGGAGCGTGGGCCCGGGCGTTTTGGTGCGGGGGGCCTTTGAAGGTCACCGTGCCTCGGAGGGCCCTGCCCATTTTCCCTCCCTGAATAATGGCAGCACCCCAAGCCCATGGGTGGAGGCTGGGCCTGGCTCTGGGGCTTGGGGTCCCCGATCCCCAGCAAAGCGGCACCAGGACCCTTGGGAGGGGCCCCTGGGCGGCCGACCTAGGGTTAGGGTTAGCACCCAGGAGGCCTGCAGGCGGGATCCGCCCGCTGTGAGGGGAGCGGAGGGGCAGGCCGAGGTGAGGGCGCTGGAGAGCAAGAGCGTGGGCCCAAGCGTTTTGCCACCTGGGGCCTTCGAATGTCTCCGGGGACTCAGATGGCCTTGCCCATTCTCCTCCCTGAATGACCGGCGGCGTACCTAGCAGCCCAGGTGGCGGCAGGGCAGCATGTGAGTCCGGCGCTGGGGCTCGGGGATCCCCAATCTACCGCGTTGCGGCATCAGGCCCCTTGGTGGGGGCCCCTCGGGGGCTGACCTAGGTTTAGGGTTAGCCTCCAGGACGCTGGCAGGCTCAGTCCGCCAGCTGTGTGGCGAATGGAGGGGTGGGTCGAGGTGAGATCTCTGTTGAGTGGGAGCGTGGGGCCAAGCGTTTTGGCACCGGGGTCCTTCGAATGTCTCAGGGGACTCGGCGGGCCCTGACCGTTCTCCTCCCTGAATGACCGGCGGTGCCCCTAGCAGCATAGGTGGCAGCGGGGAGGCAGGGTGAGTCAGGCGCTTTGGCTCGGGTATCCCCAATACCCAGTGTTGAGGCGCCAGGCCCCTTGGGAGTGGCCCCTCAGGGGCTAACCTAGGGTTAGGTTTAGCCCTTAGGAGGCCATCAGGCCCTATTCACCAGCTCTGTGGAGAGCAGAGTGGCCGACTGAGGTGAGGGCGCTGGTGAGCGGGATGGTGGGCCTGGCGTTTTGGCGCGGGGGGGCCTTTGAATGTCACTGTGTCTCGGAGGGCCCTACCCGTTCTCCCGCCCTGAATGAATGGCACCACCCCAAGTCCCCGGGTGGCGCCTGGGTGGCAGGGTGAGTCCAGTGCTGAGGCTCTGGGGTTCCCAATCCCCAGCGTTGTGGGGGCAGGCCCCATGGGAGGGGCTCCTCGTGGGCCTACCTAGGGTTAGAGTTAGCCCCCAGGAGGCTGGCAGGCCCAATCCTCAGGCTGGGCAGGGATAGGTGGGCAGGCCGAAGTAAAGGTGCTGGGGAGCGGGAGCTTGGTCCCTTGCATTTTGGTGCAGGAGGCTTCAAATGTTGCAGGTTTCTCCAAGGCCCTGTCCCTTCTCCAGCCCTGAATGACCGGTGGCGCCCCTAGCGGCCTGGGTGGCAGCGTTGCGGCAGGGTGAGTCTGGCTCTGGGCCTTGGGGTCCCCGATCCCCAGGGTAGTGGTACCAGGACCCTTGGGAGTGGCCCCTGGGGGGCCGACCTAGGGTTAGGGTTAGCCCCCAGGAGGCCGGAAGGCCCCATCTGCCCACTGTGCGGGGAGCGGAGGGGTGGGCCAAGGTGAGGGTGCTGGGGAGCAGGAGCATGGGCTGGGGCATTTTGGTGCAGGGGGCCTTTCAAGGTAACCTGGGGCTCCGAAGGCCCTGCCCCTTCTCTCGCCCTGAATCACCAGCGGCGCCCCTAGCGGCCTGGGTGGCGACAGTGCATCAGGGTGAGTTCGACTCTGGGGCTCTGAGTCACCAATCCCCAGCCTTGCAGAGCCAGGCCCCTTGGGATGTGCCCCATGGGGCCGACCTAGGGTTTCGGTTAGCCCCCAGGAGCCCGGCAGGCCCTATCCACCAGCTACGAACCAAGAGGAGGGGCGGGCCGAGGTGAGGGCGCTGGTGAGCAGGAGCATGGGAGCCAAGGTTTTTGCGCGGGGGGCCTTCGAAGGTCAGCGGGGTCTCGGAGGGCCCTGTGGGTTCTCCTGCCCTAATTGAGCGGGGGGCCCCTAGTGGCTCGGGTGCCTGAAGGGAAGCAGGGTGAGTCCAGCACTTGGGCTCGGGGTCCCCATCCCCAGCGTTGCGACGCAAGGCCCCCTGGGAAGTCCCCTCGGTGGCCAACCTATGGTTAGGGTTAGCCCACAAGAGGCCGGCAGGCCAGATACACCACCTGTGCATCGAGTGGAGAGTTGGGCCGAGGTGAGGGTGCTGGGGAACATGAGCCTGGGTCCAAGCGTTTTGGTTCGGGGCGCCTTCGAAGGTTGGCGGGGGTTCGGAAGGCCCTGCCCGTTCTCCCACCCTGAATGAACGGCGGCGCCCTAGCGGCCCGGGTGGGGAGGGGTGGCAGGGTGCATCCGGCACTGGGGCTTGGGGGTCCCCAATCCCCGGCGTTGCAGCGCCAGGCCCCTTGGGAGGGGCCCCAAGGGGGCCAACCTAGGTTTAGGTTTAGCCCCAAGGAGGCTGGCAGGCCCTATTCACCAGCTTTTTGGAGACTGGAGTGGCGGACCGAGGTGAGGGCGCTGGTGAGCGGGAGCGTGGGCCTGGGTGTTTTGTCTCGGGGAGGCTTTGAACGTTTCCGTGTCTCGGAGGACCCTGCCCGTTCTCCCGCCCTGAATGAACGGCAGCACCCCAAGACCCGGGTGGCGGCTGGCTGGCAGGGTGAATCCAGTGCTGAGGTTCGGGGTCCCCAATCCCCGGCGTTGCGGCGTCAGACCCCTTGGGAGGGGCCCTTTGGGGGTCGATCTAGGGTTACGGTTACCTCCAGAAGGCCTGTGGACCCGATCAGCGTCTGTGCAACACTCAGAGGGTTGGGCCGAGGTGAGGGTGCTGCCGAGCCTGAGCATGAGCCCAAGTGTTTTATCGTGGGGGGCTTTTGAAGTTTGGTGGGGGCTCGGAGGGTCCTGCCCGTTCTCCTTCCCTGATTGACCGGTTGGCCCCTAGCGGCTCGGGTGGCTGAAGGGCAGCAGGATGAGTCCGGCACTTGGGCTCAGGGTCCCCATTGCCAGCTTTGCGATGCCAGGTCCCTTGGGAAGGGCCCATCGGGGGCTGACCTGTAGTTAGGGTTATCCCCCAGGAGGCCAGCAGGCCCGATACACCACCTGTGCGTCGAGCGGAGGGGCGGGCCGAGGTGGGGGCGCTGGGGAGCAGGAGTGTGGGTCCAAGCGTTTTGGTGTGGGGGGCCTTCAAAAGTCGGCGGGGGCTTGGAGGGCCCTGCCCGTTCTCCTGCCCTGAATAACCGGCGGCGCCCCTAGTGCCCCGGGTTACCGTGGGGCGGCCGTATGAGTCCGGCGCTGGGGCTCAGGGATCCCCAATCCCAGGCCTTGCAGCTCCAGGCTCGTTGGGAGGGGCCCATCGGGGGCCAACCTAGGTTTAGGGTTAGCCCCCAGGAAGCTGGCAGGCCTGATCCGCTGGCTGTGTAGCGAGCAGAGGGGCAGGCCGAGGTGAGGGCGCTGTTGAGCGGGAGCGTGGGCCCAAGCATTTTGGCGTGGGGGCATTCGAAAATCACCGGGGGTTAAGAGCGCACTTCCCGTTCTACCTTGCTGAAAGCCGGAAGGCATACCTAGCGGCTCGGGTTGCGGAGGGGCGGCAGGGTGAGTACAGTGCTGGGGCTCAGGGATCCCTAATCACCGGCATTGCAGCACCAGACCCCTTGGGAGGGGCCCCTCGGGGGCTGACATAGGGTTTGGGTTAGCCTCCAGGTGGCCGGCAGGCCCGATCCACCAGTTGTGCGGCGAATGGAGGGTCAGGCGGAGGTGAGGCCACTGGCGAGTGGGAGCATGGGCCCAGGCGTTTTGGCGTGGGGGTCCTTCAAAAGTCGCCTGAGGCTCAGAGGGCCCTGCACATTCTTCCGCCCTGAATGACCGGCGGCTACCCTAGCGGCCCGGGTAGAGGATGGGCGGTATGGTGAGTCAGGTGCTGGGGCTCGGGGTCCCCAATCCTTGGCGTTGGAGCTCCAGGCCCCTTCAGAAGGGGTCTAGGGGCCGACCGAGCATTACTGTTAGCCCCCAGGAGGCCGGCAGACCCGATCTGCCAGCTGTATGGTGAGCAGAGGGGCGGGCCAAGGTGAGGGCGCTGTTGAGCGGAATCCTGGGCCCAAGAGTTTTGGCGTGGGGGGCATTCAAAAGTCGCCGGGGGCTCAGAGCACCCTTCCCGTTCTACCGCACTCGGGGGTCAATCTAGGGTTACGGTTAGCCCCCAGAAGACCGGTGGACCCGATCAGCAGCTGTGCAAAACGTGGAGGGTTGCCCCGAGGTGAGGGCGCTGGCGAGACTGAGCATGAGCCCAAGCGTTTTAGGGTGGGGGTCCTTTGAAGGTCAGCAGGAGCTCGGAGGGCCCTAACCGTTCTCCTGCACTGATTGACCAGTGGGCCCCTAGCGGCTCGGGTGGCTGAAGGGCAGCAGGGTGAGTCTGGCACTTGGGCTCGGTGTCACCATCCAGCGTTGTGACACCAGGCACCTTGGGAAGGGACCCTGGGGGGCCGACCTATGTTTAGGGTTAGCCCTCAGGAGTCCGGCAGGCCCGATACACCACCTGTGTGTCGAGCGGAGAGTTGGGCCGAGGTGAGGGTGCTGGTGAACATGAGCCTGAGCCCAAGCGTTTTGGTTCGGGGCAACTTCGAAGGTCGGCGGGGGTTCGGAGGGCCCTGCCAGTTCTCCCACCCTGAATGAATGGCAGCGCCCCTAGCAGCCCGTGTGGGGCGGGGTGGCAGGGTGCATCAGGCACTGGGGCTTGGGGGTCCCCAATCCCTGGCGTTGTGGCGCCAGGCCCCTTAGGAAGGGACCCTCAGGGGCCGTCCTAGTGTTAAGGTTAGCGCCCAGGAGGCCGGCAGGCCCAAGTAGCCGGCTCTGCGAGGAGCAGAAGTGTGGGCCGGTTTGAGGGCGATGGCGAGTGGGAGCGTGGTCCCCAGGGTTTTGGCGCCCTGGGCCTTCGAATGTTGTCATGGCTCAGAGGGTCCTGCCCGATCTCCTGCCCTGAGTAACCAGCGGCGCTCCTAGCGGCTCCGTTGGCAGTGGGGCGGCAGGGTGAGTCCTGCACTTTGGGTCGG
Source organism: Ursus americanus (assembly GCF_024610735.1). Classification (NCBI taxonomy): domain Eukaryota; kingdom Metazoa; phylum Chordata; class Mammalia; order Carnivora; family Ursidae; genus Ursus; species Ursus americanus. The sequence continues at coordinate 137,692 of NW_028273707.1, read as the reverse complement.
GGATCCCCAATCCCCGGCGCTGCTGTGCCAGGCTCCTTGGGAGGGGCTCCTCGTGGGCGACCTAGGGTTAGAGTTAGCCCCCAGGAGGCTGGCAAGCCCAATCCTCTGGCTGGGCGGCGAGAGGTGGGCGGGCAGAGGTAAAGGCCCTGCCCAGCGGAAGCGTGGGCCCCTGCATTTTGGCGTGGGAGGCTTCAAATTTTGCTGATTTCTCCAGGGCCCTGTCCGTTCTCCCACCCTGAATGACCGGTGGCGCCCCTAGCGGCCCGGTTGGTGGCAGGGCGGCAGGTGAGTCCGGCGCTGGGGTTCAGAGGTCCCCAATACACTGCGTTGCGGCGCCAGGCCCCTTGTGAGGGGCCCCTCGGGGGATGACCTAGGGTTAGGCTTAGCCCCCAGGACGCCGGCAGGCTCAATCCGCCAGCTGTGCGGAGAATTGAGGGGTGGGTCGAGGTGAGATCTCTGTCGAGCGGGAGCTTGGGCTCAAGGATTTTGGCGCCGGGGGCTTTCGAATGTTTCTGGGGACTCGACGGGCCCTGCCCATTCTCCTCCCTGAGTGAATGGCAGCGCCCCTAGCAGCCTAGGTGGTGGCGGGGCGGCAGGGTGAGTCAGGCACTGTGACTTGGGTATCCCCAATCCCCAGCATTGTGGCGCCAGGCCTCTTGGGAGGGGCCCTTGGGGGCGACCTAGGTATAAGGTTAGTCCCCAGGAAGCCAGCAGGCCCGATCCGCCAGCTCTGCAGTGAGCGGAGGGGTGGGCCGAGGTTAGGGAGCAGGCGAGCAGGTGCTTGGGAGCCAGAGTTTTTGCGCGGGGGTCCTTCGAAGGTCGCAGGGGGATCGGAGGGCCCTGCCCGTTCTCCCTTCCGGAATGACTGGCAACGCCCCTAGCGCCCTGGGTGCTTGCTGGGTGGCAGAGTGAGTTCAGCACTGGGGCTCGGGGGTCCCAAATCCCCACCATTGCGGTGCCAGGCTCCTTGGGAGGGGCCCCTCGGGGGCCGACCTAGGGTAAGTGTTAGCCCCCAGGAGTCCAGCAGGCCCCTTCCACCAGCTCTGCAGCAGGCGGAGGGGCAGGCCAAGGTGAGGGCAATGGCGAAAGGGAGTGTGGGCCCAAGATTTTGGTGCAGGGGGCCTTCAAAAGTCCCGGGGGCTTGGAGGGCCCTGGCCGTTCTCTCACCCTGAAAGACTGGCGGCGCCCCTAGCAGCCCTGGTTGCTGGGGGCAGCAGGGTGACTCCGGCGCTGGCCTCGGGGGTCCCCAATCCCCGGCACTGTGGCACCAGGCCCCTTGGGAGGGGCCCCTCGGGGGCCGACCTAGGGTTAGGGTTTGTCCCCAGGAGGGCGGCAAGCCCGCGCTAAGTGGTTCTGGCAATGTAACAAAAATGCCATACACTTATCTGTAAGAAATAACAGTGTACAGGAACCCTCTTAGCCCTAACATCATCCTTTGTGAATATGGAAGCCAGCCCCAAAGTGGTTGTGGAAGTCTGACGAATGCGCTAAGCACTTTTCTCTGAGTCACCACACTATACAGGGAAAGACCAATGTACATCATCTTTCACGAGTAGGAAGCATTAATGAAAAGGTTCTGAAATTTCGAGGACTCTGACCCATCCTTATTGGTAATAAACCACCGTGTACAGGAAAACACCTTCAACTCTCATCAGCCTCCTCAATCCTGATTCTGATTCAACTTTGGGGGTGTAGGACTAGGGAAATGTCCACACCTTATTGCTAAGAAAGATCGATGTCAGGGTAATGCCCTTCAAGTCACATCAGCCTTCCTGAAGACGGCAGCAGGAATCAAGCTGGTTATGTTACCATGAGGTAAGGAAGATGAGCATATAAGTGAGAAACAACAGTGGGCAGGACCTCTCTTCCAACGAACATTATCTTTGCTTAATGTTAAATCCCTATGGTAAGTGGTTGTGGGCATTTGTGAGGTCAAAATCTTGAGTGTTTTGTAAAACCTCTTGGCCATACACATATGAGACTAAGGTAGTTGGGGACTCCTAGGAAGTGATTTGTCCACTGTCAAAAATATGAAAAGATAAGAGACAGATGAGGTCTCCTCAGGCATTGTCCTTTATCCTCATCCTCCGTGAGGATGGTCATCTCTGGACAGCTCAGTGACAGGGTCTCATTCACAGTGGGGGCATCTGTTCCTCACAGACATCAGGCAGGGAAATGGATTTGGTTCTCTGTGCCAGCCCAGCCACAGCTGAGTGTCACAGCACCCTCTCGTGGGCTCATAAGAGTTTCACTGTCACCAGGCAGGTCATTGTATTTGATAAACCACTGTGAGAGTTTGCAATTGCCTTCATCTGCAACCTCCTAGAAGCAAATGCAGGTCTCTGGTACCATGTGAAGTCATGTGAAGGCATTGTGAGAAAGTGTCCTTTTGCTTAAGAAAAACATGGCTGGGGCTCCTGGCTGGCTCAGCCAGTTAAGCATGTGACTTTGGCTCAGGTTATGATCCCAGGGTTCTGGGATCGAGCCGAGGCTCCCTGCTCAGCAGGAAAGGAGGTAGGGAAATAGCTTAGAACCCACAGAGAATGTGAATAAAGGGGAGTGAAATGGAACTTGCTCTGTGTTTTGCTTTAGGGATTGGAAGTTAGTTTTTTCTCAATTGTGATTGTTCTTGAAACAGAAAACCTGTATTTTTTTTCCTTTAATTTTTTACTAATAATAATTTTTTATTATGGTATGTTAGTCACTGTACAGTATTTCCTTAGATTTTGATGTAGTGTTCCGTGATTCATTATTTGCATATAACACCCAGTGCTCCATGCAATATGTACCTTCCTTAATACCCATCACTGGACCATCCCAATCCCCCACCCCTCTCCCCTCTGAAGCCCTCAGTTTGTTTCCCAGAGTCCATAGTCTCTCGTGGTTCATTCCCCCTTCTGTTTAGGGTCCATTGTCTAACGAGACAGACAGTGGAATTTCACCAAATATAAGATCGAAATTTCATTGTTCATTATAGATACCGCCAAGTAGTTCCCAGACATTTCATTCTACTGTAGTAATTCATTATACCTGTGCAGATGCACGTGGAAGACAATTGATGCATGTATAGTGGTAATAAAACACGCCCCTCAGCAGTAGAATAATAGAGGATGCACATGTGTAAAATTATTCGACTACAGCTTCCGTGCTTTCCCTTTGGTTCCTTATTATCTATGAAATTGGACAATTTTTGTTCTCTAGGCTTAAAACTCATTGTCAGTATTTAGAGTTTTTCAATGCTGATCTTCTCCTGTATAAGTTACCAAAAACCTAAAATATGTATGAACTTTAAAAAACGCTATTTTGAAAATTACAGCAGGGAAGTTCCATTTTGTAAATATTGTGTCAATGGATCTCTATTTTGACATCAGTGTTCATTAGAAATGATGACATTTCATGTGAGTATAAATATCAATGTGAAAAAGAAAAGGTAGGAAGAACCTTGAATGTTTAAGTAATTGGCGAAATGACAGGTGTGTGTGTGTGTGTGTGTGTGTGTGTGTGTGTGTGTGTGTAATTGATTTTCAGTGAATGGTTCAGCTTCTTGTAGGACCTCCGAGAGAGCCCAGGTGAAGCTTTCAATGAGTTGGTATCTGTTTTCAGAACATGGGAATCTCTTAGTCCAATAGTCAATCAGGCAAGCTTTGAGGTCTTGAAGAGTTTCAGTCCTCAGCAATGGTGTTGCAGACCCTTGTGAGTAAACCCTAGGGTATGCTCAGAGCCCTCATTAGCTGGTACCAATGTGTGACAATTTCAGACAGCATTTCCCAAAGAAGTACCTCTTGAGTCTCTGTCCTTGTCAGTTCCCTACACTTCCTTACACTAGTTATGTGATCAGTGTTTCAGGATAATCCCCACATGTGATTTTTGCTATTTCCTACTAGTCCTATCTGTTTCTCGTCTTCTTTTATGGTAGGGGTTGGGAAGCAACCTGTGTGGCGTAGGAAGGGATGTGGTAGTTGTCTGCCTTCAGAGGAACGAATGATGCCTAGAAATTGTACTGTAGTTTGAGGTCAATTATCCATCCTCTGAGTGTCAGGAATTCCATCACTTTACTTTGATGCTAGTCTGCTCTTCAAGCAGTCCTCAGAAATAAGGACGCCATCCATCTAGGGAATACTGGTTTGTGTGTATGTTTTCATTTTAGGAAAGGCCTTGCTGTTCCTGAAAATAATACTGTAGAGCACCCTTTCCTGTACTTATTGGCCATCAGTCAATCTTTTGTGAAGTATTTGTTTATAAATAGACTTTTTATGGTTGATGAGCAGGAATTCTTTATTGACAAGTCTTTGTCAGTGTGTGTATTGCAAATCTTTACTTTCCAGCCTGCGGTTCACTTTTTCACTTTCTTATGGTCATAAGATAAGGAGAAATGTCACATTTTTATGAAGTCCCACTGAATTCTTTTAAATGGTTAGTGCACCCTATGTCCTACCCCAAGATTGACAGGTTCTACGTTTTCTTTCAGAAACTGTCCAATGGGAAACACAATTCATCTCAAATTTATAAATTACATTTTTAATTCTAATAGGGTATTTATAGGCTGTTTTGGATTTTCTGTGTACACAATCGTATTATCTGTGAATAGTCAAATTATCCCCTCAATTCTTATACTTTTTGTTTCTCTTGCCTTCTAACACTGGTAGATTCTCTGATGCCACGTTGAATAGAGCAGCATTGTCTGAAGATTTTAATATACCTTTCTCAATATCTGACAGAAAAAGCAGACAAATCATTGGTAACAAATGTGACCTAATTGACATATAGGGAACATTCCATAATAAGTGCAGAATACATTATTTTCAAGTGGTCATAGACTCTTTACCCAAATAGATGATAGGTGGGGCCACGAATCAAGGCTACAAATGTTAAACCCTGATATTAACTAGATTCTGTTCTTAGACCACAGGGGAATTGAGCCACAGTCATAGCGAAAAGAAAACCAGGAAGTCCTTTAACGTTTAAAAATTAAATGGAAGTTTGCTACATATCCTAAAGGTCAGAGAGGGAATCTCAATGGAAATTCTGAACCTTTTCTATGAGGACTTACACACAATGGCACTTTCTTTGTGAAGAGCATTATAATATCCTAGACAGGAGTTGAGCCTTAAGTCAGAGTTCTGCCTGCCCCAGCCACACCTGGCAGCCTTGGCCTGTGGTCCCCCTCAGCTGTCCTTTCTGGTGGTCCTGAGCTAAGGGGGTCATCATGGCCATATGGAAATGGGAAGCTCCCCACTCATAGTGATGGCAGTGCCCCCTCCCGAGCTGCCCTTTCTGGTGGCTCTGAGCTAAGGGGGTCAACATGGCCATATGGAAATTAGAAGCTCCCCACTCTTAGTGATGACGTTGCTATCGTATCATCCTCACCAGTCCAACAACATGATTTTTGAGTGAAATATGACACAAGAGCGACTTCTTGGCCTTCCTTCAGGTTTGAAAATCATCTGGTGAGTCATCTATTAGGAATATGGATTCAACATGTGTTCTTTCTTCTGGAAAAGAAATAGACCCAATAGCAATTATGGCTTCCTGAGCACCTGTTCTTGAGAGACATCATACTGGCTCTTGTAGCATTCTCCCTTAAACTTCTCAACTAGGGTGTAGATATTTTTAGGCACATGTTCAGGTGGTTAGACAGGGACTTAGATGATATGAGTCACAGAGGATTTTAGTGTCAGAAACCTAAGTGGGATCCCCAAATTGACTCCAAATCCCCTGTTGTTCCATACAGGGTACTATTTCCCTCTTATCTCTGGTCTTCTCGATCTGGAACCTATCAAGTATCAGGATTTTCTTGTCATGTGGACAACTGGAACGAATTCAGCGGGCCTTTTCACCTCTGCCAATGGTGATCATTAAGATCATTATCTCAGTGGAGGACCTCTGGGTAAGATACTCAAAGATCCTTAGGAATACAGACAGTATAATATTTTCCTGGTATTAAAGTTACTGAAACCAACTATCTCTTTTAGTCGATTCAGGCTCTGGTATGTTCAGAGGGTGCTGTAAAACAGGTCTGAAATAGTATTTAAAAACACTCAGCTCAGCCTCTTCTACAACATGAGACAATGCTTATAAACATGGCTAAAATATTCCCTTACCTACGATGACTTCCCAGCCATCGTAGTGTTTATATGGTATGACTGTGACTTACATTAGTCAACATTTGCAGAGAAAGAACTTAGTGCATCCAGGGGTCACTTCATGTTGAAATTAGTTTGTGACAATGAGCTACTGTGTTTTATTCTGCAGTCCAAGGGAATGGTGCCAGACATCTCTAAGGTGTCTAGCAGTTCTACAATTCTGATTTTAAGTGGTCTGTGTGCTTCAGAGATTTGGGCAGGAGAAGGGCAGGAGTTCAGAGACTGTGAACACTTCTGTTACCTGTGCTGACCATGGAGCAGGCCGCCTTCTGTGGACATCATTTTGATTTCTTGGTACTCTTGGGAAAGGTGCTTTTGTCTCACATTCCTCCATTTAGGAGTAATTATAATGATGAAAGTAATTTTTATCTTATATCATCTGTGGGCCCTGATCCTGGGCTCCCAGGTAAGCTATCCTTTAACATTTTACCCAGCTCAAAATGACTGGGCAAAACCTGAAAGCATGATCCCTATTTCTGCCTCAAGCACATGTACATCTGCTTCGAGAAGAAAACAATAACCAAAAATGCCAACATAAAGATAAGAGAAAATAAAGAACCTCTTTGGCTCCCATAAGATTAAAGTCATACTGACATGTGCATACTGAAAATGCATGAAATCATTGCATTTCCTAAAGCCCAAGTCTTGGAGGGTCTGATTGTCACTGACTATGCCCAGAACCAGGCACACCCCAGCAGGGAGGGCTGGTGCAGAAAGGGAAGGGGCAGGACTCTGAGGGTGGTCTACAGCTAGAGAGGTCCCTAGAAGGGGCCAGGTTGTGTGGGGGCCCCAGCCCACGAGCCCACCCATGCCTGTGCCTGGTGTTGGGTAGAGGAGGCTCCTCTTGTGCCCCCTGCACTTTCAGGGTTTCAGGGGCTTGAGGACTGGTTGCGCAGCATCCAAGGAGCTCAGGCACCACCCTCCCAGACCATTCACCACTTGGGGGTGGAGCTACATCACTGTGGGCTGGCCCAGATTTGCAGTGGGTTGCAGACTTGGGGCAGAAGAAGGGGCACTGAGAGAGAGAGAGTTGCCCTGTGGAGATCCCTGCTGGTGAGTGAGCAGCATGCACTGGGGTGGGGGTCCGGGGGTAGGGTGCGCCTCAGGTGGGAGGCAGGGTTCTGGAAGGGCACATGGAGAGGGTTCATTGTGGGGACTCAGGTGAGTTTTCTTTTTCCCTTTAAAGTCTCTTCTGCCCCATGTCCTCAACTGGCCTTATCTCCATACCCGTGAACTCCAGGGCGCCCGCTCCCCTGAGCTTTGGTGGGATGGGTTGCAGAATTTCAGGGTTTCCCCTGTTCCCCTGGAAGAGTGCGGGAAAGGACCTCACACAATCCCCACATTTAGTTCTCTGACACAGTGCAGGTGATGCCTCTTGAGCAGTACCCCGAGTTCAGCAGGGTGTGCCCTGTTCCCCCAGGCACAGGTGTGGCAGTAGCAAGCCCCAGAGCCATCCCCCAACTTCAGCATTATGCCCCCTGTGCCCCCGGGTTAGTGGTAATTGGCTATTAGAATCATGCAGGAAAATCCTCCAGGTGGGGGCCTGGAGGCGTGCGTAAACCAGACCCCACTCTAGTTGCATTGGGAATAGATGAATTGAGGGTTTCTTTAGAAGAGTAAGTCTGCTTTCCAGAAAAGGCAAGGTCATTGGTCTGTTGAGAATGAAGATAATTACTGATAAACAACAAGTATGTGTTGCCCCTTCACCCAGAAACCGAAGCAGGTGTGCAGGCTTTAGGTCAGAGGTGCCTTCTTCTCCCCAGCTGACAACACTTCTCTGCTCTGGCTCCAAGACACCCGAGGTTTTGAACGTTAGCATCGGAGTCAGCGAGGCAGCTTGTCACAGGACGCCAGTGTTCAGAGAAAGCACAGGTATGTTTGGCAAAATGTCCTATCTATGTCAGGGCTGGAGGTAAAACCTCTCATTATCCCAAAACCTCCTGGGCTTTTCTCTTTTCTCTAGTTGAGCCACAAAGTAAAATTGAATTAGCTGTCAGCATTCTGGGTTTGGTGCAAGAATTACTTAGTTTCCCGGCAGATAGAACTTTGCAGGGGATCACAATTTCTCTGTCCATTTATTGCTTACAAATGTATTTTGACCATCTGTTTCCTAGGAACCCTCTTTTATTAGAAAGGGAAGGTGAGATTCACTCTGTGCCTGTTTGTAACATCTAATTTGTTCCTTCATCTAACACTGTTTATTCAATTGGGCCTAAGATATGGTTGAGTGGCCAGCATCTAGAGTTAGGTGGCTTTTTTTTTCATCTGATACAGACTTGGATGATGTCATTTGACAAAGGTGATGTTTCATCATTGATTAGTTTATTCGTCAGAAGAGTTAAAATTAGGGTGGAGGGAAAATTGAAAATTATCCAAAGCAGCCTGCTCCTGTTTAAAAGTTGAGCTTGACTTTGTAGTTTTACTAAATGTATTATCTCGATATTTTGAGGTGCCATATTCTCTCTGTAGTTTCTTTGGTGGTGTAGTCAGAAGGAGAGTCTGGGAATTCTTTTGGATAGTGGCATGCTGGTGGCTTCAAGGGGCTTGGCGTCAGGAGCCTTGGGGTGAAGTCTGCAACTGCTTGCCTGACCCTGGGTGCATCTCACAGAGGTTTTGTTTCCTCTTATGAAATTGCTGGCAGATAATGTTCTGCTTAAAGGGGAACCCTCCCATCCTGTTGGTGGCAATGCAAAGTGGTTCAGCCAGTCTGGGAAACAGTGTGGGGGTTCCTCAAAAAGTTAAACATTGAAAAACCCCATGATTCAGCAATTGCTCTCCTATGTAATTACCCAAAGGATACAGAAATGCAGATTCGAAGGGGGTCCATGCACAATGATGTTTATGGCAGTAATGTCCACAGTAGCCAAACTATGGAGAGAATTCCAAAGTCCATGCACTGATGAATGGATAAAGCAGAAGTGGGATACATATATATAATGGAATATGACCCAGCTTCAAAAAGAATGAAATCTTACCATTTGCAAGGATGTGCATGGACCTAGAGTGTATTAAGCTAAGCAGAATCAGTGAGGAAAGACAAATATCCTATGCTCTCACACTTGTGGAATTTCAGAAAAAAAAAACAGATGAACAGAGTGGAGGGGTGATGAGAGAGGCAAACAAGGAAATAGACTCAACCTTGGAGAACAAACTGAGTGTTGCTGCAGGACAGGGGCGTGGGGGGAAGAGTTAAATGGGTGAGGGGTATTAAGGATGGTACTTGTGATGAGCACCGGGTACTGTATGCAGGTGAGGAATCACTAAATCCTACCCCTGAAGCGAATATTCCATGGCATGTGAACTAACTGGAATTTAAGTAAGAGAAGAAAGGAAAAAGTGTTCTGCTTCATGAAGAGTGAGGTAAAATTGTAGTGATTTGGGCTGCACTATTCTATAGATGAGAGTTGTAAAACACCCTGTTGTAAGATACACTAGTTTCTTATCACATAAGGAGTCCTCAGAAAGCTGCAATGAAAGATTCAGGTCTCAGAGCATGTTCATGTTCCACTGATATGTTACAATTTGCACAGGTAGGAAAGAAGGTGGAGAGAAAGGCAACAGAAAGGGAAAGTAGGTGTGAACCTTTCATTAGTTAGCATTATATCTTTCTCATGAAAGCCTTGCGCCAGTGTGATTTTGGAAGAAGAGGGGGAATCCAGGAGCATTGCAGGAGATGGGGGAGTTCCAGGTCTGGTTAAAGCTGACAGGGGTCCCAGATGAGAGCTGAATGCATTCTGCAGCAGGGTATGGGCAGGGTGGTCTCCAGGGGTGGCTGTGGTCTCCTGGGTGAGAGTTGTGACAGGTGAGGGCTGTGTGCAAGTTCCTGGCTGAGGACAAGTAAGGCACAGGCGGAGAGCTGGCAGAGAACCCTCTTCTGGGCCACCAGCCTCACCCAACACACACAGGCTCATCTTCTGTCCCTGTCACTCCAATTCAGACTTCTCCGAAGGTGAGTGAGAACACATCAAGAGCATTTTTAACAGAAGGGAAAGCATGTGCAAAGGCTCTGGGGCAGGAGAATTCCAGGTATGTCCAGGAGCAGCAAGAAGGCCCTGTGGCCACAGGAGACAGCTTAGGACATTACCTCAGAGAGGTGAAAGAAAGGCATTCCAGGGCTATAACCCCATGAGACCCTGTTTCACTGGGCCATCCTGGCTACAGTGTTGAGAACAGATGACAGAGTGTTGAAGACGGCAAGGCACGTCAATGACGAAGCTTTTCCAGGAACTCAGGCACTGTGGACCAGACAGGTGGCCTTGGATGGAGTGGTTAGACCTATTCGGGGTCCATTTTGAAGATGGAGCTCACAGAATTTGCTGATCGGTTAGCTATTAGGAGCAGGAGAATGGAGGAGTTGGGGTAACTCCCAGCTGGTGTGGGTTGTCCTGATCGAGGGGAAGGAGAGGGTTTCTGGGGGTAGGATGTAGTCCATGTTCCGCATGCTGAGGAAGGTGCCTTTCCCGGTGGATCTGCTGAGATTTGTGTCTAGGAGAACCTTTCACATCTCCTCCCTCAGTAATGCTCAAGTACAAGTGTCCCCCACTTTTTAAACGTTCACAGTAAGACATTGGGCTTTCTTGAAAGAACTATGTTATTACCCATCTTCAGTAAGAGGAAGAGACCTGAAGAGGATTTCCCTCTTATGAAAAAAGGTGAACAGTGAGAATCACGTTCAGCATCTGTTTTGGGGAGAAGCACAACAGAGGCGGCGTGCACCCCAACCAGCTCCTTCCGCTGGGAACCGCTCTCCGCATCCAGCCACCAGCACTTTGAATGGTGTCTGTGAGCCTCTGCTGTGCTTTATCTTCATTTATGCTGGGCCTCCCTTAGAAACTTGTGTGCTGAGGCCTAAGAAAAGCCAAAGAGAAGGAATTTTGGTGTTTGAGCACACTGTCTAATTGTTCCGTGTAAATTAATGGCCATTCCTTCTTGACACCATTTCTGCTGTGCAAGGTTTCTCAGAAGCCCTGTACTTTCAAAGAGCAGGGAAACCTATACCTCATACTGCGGGGTTAGTTTTAGTCTCCATGCTGGACAGAACATTTCATGACTGTCGGATTTTCTCACTCAAACATTGAGACTTTGACCACCTTTACCCGTTTCTACCACCCCAACCCTGAATCTGGCACCTACCAATCTGCTCTCAGTGTCTATGCGTTCAGTATTTGTTTATTCCTCGTGGAATGTACATGAGAGCATCTGGTATTGGTCTTTCTGTGTCTGAGTTACTTGGCATAAGGCCCCCAAGGTCTGTGTTTCCATGTCTGGTTCTTGTGAATAATGCTGCAGTGAACGTGGGAGTGCATCTGTCTTTTTGAGGCAGTATTTTTGTGTTCTCCGAATCAATACTCAGTAGAGCCATTATTGGGTCATGTCGTAGTTGCTTTTATTTTTTCAGGAACCTCCATACCGTTTGTCACAGTGGCTGCACCAATTTCCATTCCCACCTACAGTGCACAGAGTCTCCTCGTCTGCACACCCTTGACCCCACCTGGTGTCTGTCTCTGGGACAATAGGTGTTCCAACAGTTGTGAGGGAATAGCCAATTGTGGGTTTGACTGATGTTTCCCTGACGATATTTAGTGATGTGGAACAACTTTTTCTGTCTGTTGGCACCTGTGTGCCGTCTTTGGAAAGTATCTATTCACATATTCCCCACATTTTTTATACCGTTTTTTTTTTGTTTGTTTGTTTTGATTTGTATGAGTGTTGTGTGTATTTTGGATATTAGCGTCTTCTCACACATATGATTCACAGATATTTTTTTCTTATTGGGTCTGTGGCCTTGTAAGTTTTTGCTGGTTTCTTTTTCCGCGTGGAAGATTTCAATTTGAAGTTGTTCCACTTGTTTATTTTTGCTTTTGTTGCCTTTGCATTTGGTGTCCGATCTGAAGACACTTTGTCAAAACCAATGTCGAGAGACTTAGTACCTGTGTCTTCTTGGAGGTTTATGGATTCAGGTCTTATGTTCAAATCATTCATCCATTAAAAATTTTGTGTGTGGTGTAAGAAAGTGACCCAGTTATATTCTTCTGCATTTAGTGTCCAGTTTGCCTGTTACCGCTCACTGAAGAGACAGTCCTTCCCTCATGGCATATCTTCTGCTGCTGTGTCGTAAGTTAGGATCATCTACGTGTGGGTAAGTTTCTGAGCTTTCTGTTCTGTTCCACTGACCTGGTGTCTGTGTTTATGCCAGTACCATCCTGTTTTGATGACAACAGCTTTGTAATCTAGCTTGAAATCCAGGAGTGTGTTGACTGCACCTTTCTTTCTCCAGGTTCCTTTGGGTATTTGGGGTGTTTTGTGATTCCATACAAGTTTGAGGACTGTTTTCTACTTGCTGGAATAATGCCACTGGAATTCAGATAGGGATTTCATCACATCTGCCGATTGCTTTGGGTACGATGGACATGTTCACATAATTAACTCTTCCAGTTAAGGAGCATGGCGTATGCTTCCATTTGTTTGTGTTGCCTTCCAAATCTTTGACCCATTCATCCTGCCCCCCTCGACACACATGCTTTTCATTTCTTTTCTGCCATGTGTTGAGTGTACTATGTCTTTCTCATTCTTGGTTACTTTTATTCCTAGATTTTTGTAATGCAATTGTAAATGGCATTGCTTTTTTAATTTCTCTTTACGACAGTGTGTCAGCAGTATACAGAAATGAAAGAAGTTGGGTCATCTGGGTGGCCCCATAGGTGAAGCGTCTGCCTTCAGCTCAGGTCATGAACCCAGAGTTCTGGGATCGAGCCCCGTGTTGTGCTCCCCGCTTAGCGAGGGTCTGCTTCTCCCTCTTTCTGACACTCCCACTGCTTGTGCTTTTTCTCTTCCTGTCAAATAAATACATAAAATTTGAAAATAAATAAAGACAACAGGTCTCTGTATATTGACTTTATATCCTGCAGCTTTCTTGAATTTGTTTATTCTTACAGTTTTTTTTTTTTTTGTGGAATCTTTCGGGATTTCATGTCATTTGCAAATAGTGACAGTTTTCCTGTATGGATTTCATATCTTTCTTTTTTTAAAATGATGTCACCCTACAGTACTTCATTTGTTTTTGATGTAGTGTTCCATGATTCATTGTTTGCATATAACACCTAGTGCTCATTATGACACGTGCCCTCCTTTTTTTTTAAAAGAATTTATTTATTTATTCGACAGATATAGAGACTGCCAGTGAGAGAGGGAACACAAGCAGGGGGAGTGGGAGAGGAAGAAGCAGGATCACAGCGGAGGAGCCTGTTGTGGGCCTCAATCCCACAATGCCGGGATCACGCCCTGAGCCGAAGGCAGACGCTTAACCGCTGTGCCACCCAGGCGCCCCAACACGTGCCCTCCTTAATACCCATCACCAGGATAACTCATTCCTCTTCCCCTCCCTTTCTGCAACCTTCAGTTTGTTTCCCAGTGTCAGTAGTCTCTCATGGTTCATCTTCCCCTCTCATTCCCACCCCTTCAGTTTTCCCTTCCTTCTTCTAATGTCCTCCATGCTATTCCTTCCGTTCCACATAGGAGTGAAACCATATGATAATTGTCTTTCTCTGCTTGACTTAATTTCACTTAGCATAATCCCCTCCTGGTCCATCCACGTTGGTGCAAATGGGGGGTATTCATCATTTCTGATGACTGAGTAATATTCCATTGTATAGATGAACCACATCTTCTTTGTCCATTCATCTGCTGAAGGACATCTTGGCTCCTTCCACAGTTTGGCTATTATGGACATTGCTGCTATGAACATTGGGATACAGGTGCCCCTTCTTTTCATTACTCTGTGTCGATGGGGTAAATACCCAGTAGTGCAATTGGTGGGTCATGGGATAGCTCTGTGTTTAACGTCTTGAGGAACCTCCATATTGTTTTCAAAAGTGGCTGTTCCAGCTTGAATTCTCACGAGTAGTGTAAGAGGGCTCCCCTTTCTTCACATCCTCTCTGACTTTTATTTTATTTCTGTCTTGTTAATTTTTTTCAAGATTTTATTTATTCATTCCACAGAGATAGAGACATCCAGCGAGAGAGGGAACACAAGCAGGGGGAGTGGGAGAGGAATAAGCAGGCTCATAACGGAGGAGCCTGATGTGGGGTTCGATCCCATAATGCCAGGATCACGCCCTTAGCCGAAGGCAGATGCTTAACCTCTGTGCCACCCAGGTGCCCCCTGCCTTGTTAATTTTAACCATTCTAACTGGTGTAAGGTGGTATCTCATTGTCATTTTGATTTGTATTTGCCTGATGGCAAGTGATGTGGAGCATTTTTTCATGTGTCTGTTGGCCATTTGTATGTCTTCTCTGGAGAAGTATCTCTTTTTGTCTTCTGCCCATTTTTTGGGTGTCGAGTTTGAGGAGTTCTTTATAGATCTTGGATACCAACCCTTTATCTGTAATATCATTTGCAGATATCTTCTTCAATTCCATAGGTTGCCTTTTTGTTTTTTGATCATTTGCTTTGCCGAGCAGAAGCTTTTTATCCTGATGAAGTGCCAATAGTTCATTTTTTGCTTTTATATTCCTTTGCCTTTAGAGACGTGGCTTACAAGATGTTGTTGTGTCCAAGGTTGAAGGGTTCTTTTGATTTTGATATGAGACAGGAATCCATTATCTTTCTTTCCTGATTGTATTCAAGTCCTCTGTCTTTCTTGGTGAGTCTAGCTAAGTTTGTCAGTTTTGTTTATCTTTCCAAAAAAGGCTGCTCTCATTTTCATTTTTTTTTCTTTTTAGTCTCCGTTGGATTTATTTATGTATTCATTTTTGTTATTTCCTTATTTCTACTAATTTGGGGCTTTGTTATTTATTTTCTACTTCTTTACCACATAAATCAGGTTGTTTATTGGAGAGCATTTTCATGGATTGATGAAGATCTGAATTTCTATGAATGTCCCCTATAAAGCTACATTTGCTGCATCCCATAAGTTTTTGTAGGTTGTCTTTTTCATCAATGTCAAGGTACTTCTAAAATTTTTTTGATTTCTTCTTTGACTGTTGGTTGTTCAGTAGCATGTTGTTAAATCTCCACATATTTTTTAAGATTATTTAAGTATCTGACAGAGAGTGAGACAGCGAGAGAGGGAACGCAAGCAGGGGGGTGGGAGAGGGAGAAGCGGGCTTCCCACTGAGCAAGGACCTGATTTGGGGCTAGATCCCAGGATCCGGGGACAAGACCTGAGCTGAAAGCACATCCTTAACGACTGAGCCACCCAGGCCCCAAAAATCTCCACCTATTTTTGACTGTCCCATTTTTTTCTTGAGACTGATTTCTAATTTCCTATCATTGTGGTTGGACAAGATTTGATGCAGAAGGTGAAGAGAGCACTCAGATGAAAGGTTTGTTTCCTGGAGGGTTTTCTGAGGGCAGACCATGAGTTCAGTGGGGATGGAGGAAGGCTTTGTGAGACGGGGGGTGGGGTTAACACTTGTTAGAATTACTGACTACTACCATGCAGGCTGTGTGCTACTGTTCACACCATAGTCCTGATGGACTTGTACTTCATTAAATATTTTCTACGAGATATAGGCATTGCCTTCACTTAAAGAAAGGTGTCATGTGGGTTCATGGCATGACCCCAGGTCAGCAACCAGAATGTACGGTATTGTGGGGTATCAGAACCAGGCTTTCTGTGGGAAGTGACAGAAATAAGGTATGGTGAGCTCCATGACCATAGGTGAGGTCCCGAGTGACCCACTGGGTGTAGGGTTCTGTGGATCTGTCTCATCAGGTGCTGTGGAATTCAGGGACACCCTCCTGTCTGTGGATTTGTGTGGAGACAGGTAGACATCAGTGTCTGGCCAGGCACGAGGGTCGCACTGGACCACGACCAGAGGTGCAGCGTGCGGGGGAGCCACTGCTTGGTTTCCATGAAAGCTGACCAGGGTCTGTGAACGTGATTCCTAGCAGCTGCAAGGGGAGAGGAGGCCGGGGGTGGTGCACACTTCCTAGACTTGTGGTCAGGACTAGTCTGGACCCCACTGAAGTTAGCCGCACCGGGCACAGAAGGCACCCAGTCAGTGTAGCTCTGGGCACTGCTCCCATGGCACTTTTGGGCCAGGTCCATGCTGCAACCTCCTGCTTTTCATCATCATCTTCAAGGTCATGTGCCTCTGCTCTTGCCCCATGGCCTCCGGGGTATTGTCCGTCCTCCATCTGGCCCTCGTCCCTGGTGCCCTGTGCAGTCCGATGCCAGGGTAGCCTTCTCGAGACAAACATCTGGCCCTGATGGAACACTTCCATGGATCTCGTGTGATGCGAGGATGATGCCCTGCCCTGGAAGGGGGCTGCAGGTCCCCAATCAGGAGAGCCATGTCTCCCTTTTCAGCATGGCCTGCCCTCCCCTCAGTCTTCTTCAGGGAAGCTCTCCCCACTTCCTAAGATGACAGCTCTGAACTTAAAAATGAATGTTATTTTACATATCTCTATGCCTTAGTTCATCCATGGCATGTCTTTCAACCCCGTTAGTGGGGTTTTTTTAGCAGTTCTGAAGGGCTGTCTGCTCAAGGAGGGGATTACCTGGGTGGGGCAGCTTTCCCTCTCATCTCCCTCAGCATGTCTCTGAGCCCTGGGGCCAGCTGTCCTACTGAGGATTGAGGGACCCAAGCCAGCCCATCCTGAGCCCAGGCTGTGTCAGCTCATAGACTGATGCGTGTCGGAGTGGTGGGCAGATGGCATGGGCCAGGGGCAGGCAGTGTCTCCTTCTCATTCCTTCCCTCCCTTCCTCCCAGAGGTAGCTCAGAGCAGCCTTCAACCCCTGCACCTCCAGATCCCTTGACCTGTGCCTCCTGTGTTCAGCTGGTGACCTTGGAGTTTCACATGGATTCTACCTCCCGTACCCTCTCCCATAGCAGTTCCTGGATCAGGGGAGGGATCGGACCCTTGTCTGCTTTTGGTCTTCTTCCTGTCCCGCACCAAGCCCACCCACCTTTGCATCTTCCATGTATGTGCTTGGAAGCAAGCCCATCCACAGAGAACCTATTAGCCAAATGGATCCAGGCAATGAACATTGAAGTAGAGATCCAGGATCCATAATAAATCTGCTCTGAAACCTGTCCCAAAGTCTGTGACTCTCTCACACTGAAACAGAAACAATAATAGCTATCTGGACTGTGAAGTGATATGTGTCTCTACTTCCAATCTTGAATGCATAGGTGCTGAGCCTGGACTGAAAAGGACCATGGCTCCCGTGGGCTGGGATCCATGGTAAGAACTCAGTGAAATCTGAATTTTAGGCATTAAGTGAATAATTATTGTAGAGTGAATCCTCCCAAGTAGGGCTTTTGCACATTGCACAGGAAAAGCTTTTTCAAAGAGGTTTCTGAGAGAAAAATCTTTTTTTAAAATTTATTTTAATTCCATTAAAGCTAACATACAGTGTTACATTAGTTTCAGGTGTACAGTAGAGTGATTCAGTATTTCTATATATTACTCAGTGGTCATCAAGAAGTGTCCTCTTAATCCCCTTCATCTATTCCACTCATCCCTCTATCCACCTCCTCTCTTGTAACCATCCGTTTGTTCTCTATTGTTAAGAGTTTGTATTTTGGTGTGTCTCCTTTTTCTCTTTTAGCTATTTATTTATGTTTGTTTTTTAAATTCCCCATTAGAGTGACATCATATGGGATTTGTCTTTCTCTGACTGACTGATTTTAGTTTGGATAATACTCTCTAGCTCCATCCATGTGTCTGCAAATGGCAAGGTTTCATTCTTTTGCAATCCGAGTAATACTCCATTGTGTGTGTGTATGTGTGTGTGTGTGTGTGTGTGTCTGTGTCTGTGTGTGTGTGTGTGTGAATACTCACATCTATCATCTCATTTGTCAATTTTTCTACAGACACTTGGGTTGCTTACATATTGTGACATTGTAAATAATGGTGCAAGAAACATAGGGGTGCACGTATCCTTTTTACTTACTGTTTTCCTATTCTTTGGCTTGGAGGGTCCTGCCCATTCCCCCACCCTGAATGACCGGCGGCGCCCCAAGTGGCCCGGGTGGCAGCGGAGGGGCATTTTGAGTACATCGCTGGGGCTTGGGGGTCCCCAATGTCCGGCATCGCGGTGCCAGGCCCTTTGGGAGTGCCCTTCGGGGGCCGACCTAGGGTTAGGGTTAGCCCCCAGGAGGCCTGCAGTCCCAATACGATGGCTGTGGGGCGAGCGGAGGGGTGGGCCGAGGTGAGGGCGCTGGGGAACAGGATTGTGGGCCCCTGCATTTTGGCGCTGGAGGCTTCAAATATCTCCGGTTTCTCCAGGGCCTTGTCCCTTCTCCCGCCCTGAATGACCGGCGGCGCCCCTAGTGGCCTGGGTGGCAGCGTTGTGGGAGGGTGGGTCTGGCTCTGGGGCTTGGAGTCCCAGATCCTGGGCGTAGTGGCACCAGGACCCTTGGGAGGGGCCCCTGGGAGGCCGACCTAGGGTTAGGATTAGCCCCAAGGAGACCTTCAGGCCTAATCCGCACATGCGGCGAGCGGAGGTGTGGGCCGAGGAGAGGGCGCTGGGGAGCGGGAGCGTGGGCACCAGCGTTATGGTGTGGGGAGCCTGTGAAGGTCACCTGTGGCTCAGATGGCCCTGCCCTTCTCTCGCTCTCTATGACCGACAGCTCCCCTAGTGGCCCGGGTGGGTACAGTGCGGCAGGGTGACTCTGGCTCTGGGGCTCTGAGACACCAATCCCCAGAATTGCAGAGCCAGGCCGCTTGGGATGTCCCCACAGGGCCGACCTAGGGTTTTGATTAGCTGCCAGGAGCCCAGCAGGCCCTATCCACTGGCTCTGAAGCAAGCAGTGGGGTGGGCCTAGGTGAGGGCGCTGGTGGGCAGGATCCTGGGAGCCAACGTTTTTGCGCGGGGAGCCTTCAAAGGTCAGCGTGGGCTCAGAGGGCCCTGCCCAATCTCCTGCCCTGATTGACCAGCGGGGCCTCTAGTGGCTCGGGTGGCTGAAGGGCAGCAG
The DNA here is from genome assembly GCF_024610735.1 of Ursus americanus. Classification (NCBI taxonomy): domain Eukaryota; kingdom Metazoa; phylum Chordata; class Mammalia; order Carnivora; family Ursidae; genus Ursus; species Ursus americanus. Next base: position 118,622 of record NW_028273707.1, on the reverse strand, counting down.
GGTGAGTCAGGCACATGGGCTCGGATCCCCATCCCCAGAGTTGCGACGCCAGGCCCCTTGGGAAGGGCTCCTCGGGGGCTGATGTATGGTTAGGGTTAGTCTCCAGGAGCACCGCAGGCCCGATACACCACCTGTGCGTCGAGGGGATAGTTGGGGCGAGGTGAGGGTGCTGGTGAACATGAGCCTGGGCCCAAGCGTTTTGGTTTGGTGTGCCTTCGAATGTCTGTAGGGGTTCGGAGGGCCCTCCACTTCTCCTACCCTGAATGAATGGCGGCGCCCCTAGCGGCCCCTGTGGGGCGGGGCGGCAGCGTGCATCTGGCGCTGGGGCCTGGGGGTCCCCAATCCCCGGCGTTGCGGCTCCAGACCCCTTAGGAAGGGAGCTTCAGGGGCTGTCCTAGGGTTAGGGTTAGCGCCCAGGAGGCCGGCAGGCCCCAGTCGCAGGCTGTGCGAGGAGCGGAGGTGCGGGCCAGGTTGAGGGCGATGCCCAGCAGGAGCGTGGTCCCCAGCATTTTGGCGCCCTGGGCCTTCGAATGTTGCCATGGCTCGGAGGGCCCTGCCCTGTCTCCTGCCCTGAATAACGAGCGACGCCCCTAGGGGCTCGGTTGGCAGTGGGGCGGCAGGGTGAGTCCTGCTCTGCGGTTCAGGGATCCCCAATCCCCAGCGTTGCGGGGCCAGGCCCCTTGGGAGGGGCTCCTCGTGGGCCGACCTAGGGTTAGAGTTAGCCCCCATGAGGCCGGCAGGCCCAATCCTCTGGCTGGGAGGGGAGAGGTGGGTGGGAGGAGGTAAAGGCGCTGGGGAGCGGGAGCCTGGGCCTCTGCATTTTGGCACGGGAGGCTTCAAATGTCTCCGGTTTCTCCAGGGCCCTGTCCCTTCTCCCGCCCTGAATGACTGGCGGTGCCCCTAGCGGCCTGGGTGGCAGGGTTGCGGCAGGGTGAGTCTGGCTCTGGGGCTTGGGGTCCCCGATCCCTGGCGTAGCGGCACCAGGACCCTTGGGAGGGGCCCCTGGGGGGCCGACCTAGGGTTAGGGTTAGCCCCCAGGAGGCCGGCAGGCCCTATCTGCCCGCTGTGCGGCGAGTAGAAGGGTGGGCCAAGGTGAGGGCGCTGGGGAGTGTGAGTGTGGGCACCAGCGTTTTGGTGCGGGGAGTCTTTTAAGGTCACCGTGGGCTCAGAAGTCCCTGCCCCTTTTCTCCCCCGAATGACCGGCGGCGCCCCTAGTGGCCCAGGTGGCGATAGTGCAGCAGGGTGAGTCTGGCTCTGGGGCTCTGAGTGACCAATCCCCAGTGTTGCAGAGCCAGGCCACTTGGGATGTGCCCCATGGGGCAGACCTAGGGTTTTGGTTAGCCCCCCGGAGCCCGGGAGGCCCTATCCACCGGCTCTGAATCAAGCGGAGGGGCGGGCCGAGGTGAGGGCTCTAGGAGCAGGAGCATGGGAGCCAACGATTTTGCGCACGGGGCCTTCGAAGGTCAGCACGGGCTCGGAGATCCCTGCTCGTTCTCCTGTCCTGATTGACCCGTGGTCCCCTAGCGGCTTGGGTGGCTGAAGGGCAGCAGGGTGAGTCCGGCACTTGGGCATGGGGTCCCCATCCCCAGCGTTGCGACGCCAGGCCCCTGGGGAAGGGCCCCTCGGGGTCCGACCTATGGTTAGTGTTAGCCCCCAGGAGCCACGCAGGCCCGATACACCACCTGTGCATTGAGAGGACAGTTGGGCCGAAGTGAGGGTGCTGGTGAACATGAGCCTGGGCCCAAGCGTTTTGGTTCTGGGAGCCTTCGAAGGTCGGCGGGGGTTCGGAGGGCCCTGCCAGTTCTCCCACCCCGAATGAATGGCGGCGCCCCTAGCGGCCCGTGTGGGGCGGGGCGGCAGCGTGCATCCGGCGCTGGGGCCTGGGGGTCCCCAATCCCCGGCGTTGCTGCACCAGGCCCCTTAGGAAGGGAGCTTCAGGGGCTGTCCTAGGGTTAGGGTTAGTGCCCAGGAGGCCGGCAGGCCCGAGTCGTCGGCTGTGCGAGGAGCAGAGGTGCGGACCAGGTTGAGGGCGATGCCCAGCAGGAGCGTGGTCCCCAGCATTTTGGCGCCCTGGGCCTTTGAATGTTGCCATGGCTCGGAGGGCCTTGCCCTTTCTCCTGCCCTGAATAACCAGCGACGCCCCTAGCGGCTCCATTGGCAGTGGGGCGGCAGGGTGAGTCCCGCACTGCGTCTTGGGGATCCCCAATCCCCAGCGTTGCAGGGCCAGTCCCCTTGGGAGGGGCTCCTCGTGGGCCGACCTAGGGTTAGAGTTAGCCCCCATGAGGCCGGCAGGCCCGATCCTCTGGCTGGGCGGCGAGAGGTGGGCGGGCTGTGGTAAAGGCGCTGGGGAGTGGGATTGTGGGCCCCTGCCTTTTGGCAAGGGAGGCTTCAAATGTCCCTGGTTTCTCCAGGGCCCTGTCTGTTCTCCCGCCCTGAATGACCAGCGGCGCCCCTAGCGGCCAGGGTGGCAGCGTTGTGGGAGGGTGAGTCTGGCTCTGGGGCTCTGAGTCACCAATCCCCAGCATTGCAGAGCCAGGCCGCTTGGGATGTCCCCACAGGGCCGACCTAGGGTTTTGGTTAGCTGCCAGGAGCCCGGCAGGCCCTATCCACCGGCTCTGAAGCAAGCGGAGGGGCGGGCTGAGGTGAGGGCGCTGGCGAGCAGGATCCTGGGAGCCAAAGTTTTTGCGCGGGGAGCCTTCAAAGGTCAGCGTGGGCTCGGAAGGCCCTGCCCGATCTCCTGCCCTGATTGACCGGCGGGGCCTCTAGTGGCTCGGGTGGCTGAAGGGCAGCAGGGTGCGTCCGGCACATGGGCTCGGGGTCCCCATCCCCAGCGTTGCGACGCCAGGCCCCTTTGGAAGGGCCCCTCGGGGGCCGACCTATGGTTAGGGTTAGCCTCCAGGAGCCCCGCAGGCCCGATACACCACCTGTGCGTCGAGGGGAGAGTTGGGGCGAGGTGAGGGTGCTGGTGAACATGACCCTGGGCCCAAGCGTTTTGGTTCGGGGCGCCTTCGAACGTTGGCGGGGATTCGGAGGGCCCTGTCTATCCTCCCACCCTGAATGAATGGCGGTGCCCCTAGCGGCCTGGATGGGGAGTGGCGACAGGGTGCATCCGGCGCTGGGGCTTGGGGGTCCCCAATCTCCGGCGTTGTGGCACCAGGCCCCTTGGGAGGGGCCCTTCGGGGGCCAACCTAGGGATAGGTTTAGCCCCTAGGAGGCCAGCAGGCCCTATTCGCCAGCTGTGTGGAGAGCAGAGTGGCAGACCTAGGTGAGGGCGCTGGTGAGTGGGAGGGTGGACCTAGGTGTTTTGGTGCAGGGAGACCTTGAAGGTCACTGGGGACTCTGAAGGACCTGCCACTTCTCTCGCCCTGAATGACCAGCGGCGCCCCTAGCTGCCTGGGTGGCGACAGTGTGGTAGGGTGAGTCTGGCTCTCGGGCTCTGAGTCACCAATCCCAAGCATTGCAGAGCCAGACCCCTTGGGATGTGCCCCACGGGGCCGACCTAGGGTTTTAGTTAGCCCCCAGGAGCATGGCAGGCACTATCCACTGGCTCTGCAGCAAACGGAGGGGCGGGCCGAGGTGAGGGCGCTGGGGAGCGGGAGCATGGGCACCAGTGTTCTGGCGCGGGGAACCTTTGAAGGTCACTGGGGACTCAGAAGGCCCTGCCCTTCTCTCACCATGCATGACCGGTGGCGCCCCTAGAGGCCCAGGTGGCGATAGTGCGGCAGGGTGAGTCAGGCTCTGGGGCTCTGAGTCACCAATCCCCAGCGTTGCGGAGCCAGGCCCCTTGGGATGTGCTCCACGGGGCCGACCTAGGGTTTTCCTTAGAACCAAGAGCCCGGCAGGCCCTTTCCAACGGGTCTGAATGAAGCAGAGAGTTGGGCCGAGGTGAGGGTGGTGGTGAACATGAGCCTGGGCCCAAGCGTTTTGGTTCAGAACGCCTTCAAAGGTCGGCGGGGGTTCGAAGTGCCCTGCAGGTTCTCCCACCCTGAATGAATGGCGGCGCCCCTAGCGGCCCAGGTGGTGAGGGGTGGCAGGGTGAGTTAGGCCCTGCAGCTAGGGTATCTCCAATCCCCAGGGATGCGGTGCCAGGCCCTTTGAGTGGGGCCCCTCGGATGACAACTTAGGGTTAGGTTTAGCCCCTAAGAACTCGGCAGGTCCTATTCACCAGCTGCGTGGAGAGTGGAGCGGCGGACCGAGGTGAGGGCGCTGGTGTTTGGGTGCGAGGGCCCGGGCGTTTTGGCGCGGGGGGGGACGCGAAAGTCACCGTGTCTCAGAGGGCCCTGCCCGTTCTCCCGCCCTGAATGAACGGCAGCACCCCAAGCCCCTGGGTGGCGGCTGGGTGGCAGGGTGAGTCAGGTGCTGAGGCTCAGGGTCCCCAATCCCCGGCATTGTGGCGCCAGGCCCCTTGGTAGGGGCCCCTCGGGGGTCGATCTAGGGTTACAGTTAGCCCCCCGGAGGCTGGTGGACCCGATCAGCATCTGAGCGGCACGCAGCAGGGTGGGCCGAGGTGAGGGCACTGGCGAGCCTGAGCATGAGCCCAAGCGTTTTAGCGTGGGGGGTCTTCGAAGGTCAGTGGGGGCTCGGAGGGACCTGCCCATTCTCCCACTCTGAATGACCGGCGGGGCCCCTAGTGGCTCAGGTGGCTGAAGGGCAGCAGGGTGAGTCCGGCACTTGGGCTCGATTGCCCCATCCCCGGCGTTGGGGCACCAGGCCACTTGGGAAGGGCCCCGCGGGGGCCGACCTACAGTTAGGGTTAGCTCCCAGGAGGCTGGCAGGCCCTATACACCACCTGTGCGTGGAGCGGAGAGTTGGGCCGAGGTGAGGTTGCTGGTGAACATGAGCCTGGGCACAAGCATTTTGGTTCTGGGCGCCACTGGGGGTTCGGAGGACTCTGCCAGTTCTCCCACCCAGAATGAATGGCGGCGCCCCTAGCGGCCTGTGTGGGGCGGGGCGGCAGGGTGTACTGGGCGCTGGGGCTTGGGGGTTGCCAATCCCCAGAGTTCCGCCACAAGGCTCCTTAGGATGGGACCCTCAGGGGCCATCCTAGGGTTAGGGTTAGCGCCCAGGAGGCCGGCAGGCCCGATCCGCCAGCTGTGCGAGGAGTGGAGGTGTGGGCCGAGTTGAGGGGGATGCCGAGCGGGAGTGGGGGCCCCAGCGTTTTGGCGTCCTGGGCCTTCGAATGTTGCCATGTCTCGGAGGGCCCTGCCCATTCTCCTGCCCTGAATAACCAGCGGCACCCCTAGCAGCTCCGTTGGCGGTGGGGCTGCAGGGTGTGTTTGGAGCTGGGGCTCGGGGGTCCCCAATCTCTGTCGTTGCAGTGCCAGGCCCCTTGGGAGGGGGCCCTCGAACGCCGACCTAGATTTAGGGTTATTTCCCAGGGCACCGGCAGGCCCGATCCGCCAGTGTGTGGCAACAGTGGGGTGGGCTGAGGTGAGGGCGCTGGTGAGCGGGAGCGTGGGCCCAAGCGTTTTGGCATGGGGGGCCTTCAAAAGTTGCCAGGGGACTGGAGGGCCCTGCCCATTCTCCCGCCCTGAATAACCGGCGGCGCCCCTGGTGCCGCGGGTTGTGGTGGGGTGGCTGGGTGAGTCCGGTGCTGGGGCTCGGAGGCCCCCAATCCCAGGCCTTGCAGCTCCAGGCTCCTTGGGAGGGGCCCACTGGGGGCCAACCTAGGTTTAGGGTTAGCCCCCATGAAGCTGGCAGGCCTCATCCACTGGCTGTGCTGCGAGCAGAGCAGCGCGCTGAGGTGAGGGCGCTGGCATACGGAGGCGTGGGCCCAGCCTTTTGGCGTGCGGGGCCTTCGAAAGTCGCTGGGGGCTCGGAAAGCCCTGCCCGTTCTCCCGACCTGAAAGACCGGTGGTGCCCCTAGTGGCCCGGGTTGCGGTGGGGCAGCACGGTAAGTCCGGAGCTGGGGCATGGGGGTCCCCAATACTCTGCGTTGGGGCGCCAGGCCCCTTGGGAAGGGCCCTCGAGGTCCAAACCAGCGTTAGTATTAGCCCCCAGGAGGCCGGCAGGCCGATCCGCTAGCTGTGTAGAGAGCAGTGGGGCAGGCCAAGGTGAGGGCACTGTAGAGCGGGAGCATGGGCCCAAGCGTTTTGGCGTGGGGGCATTCAAAAGTTGCCAGGGGTTCAGAGCGCACTTCCGGTTCTACTGCGCTGAAAGCCCGACGGTGCACCTAGCGGCTCGGGTTGCAGAGGGGCGGCAGAGTGAGTCTGGTGCTGGGGCTCGGGGGTCCCCAATCCCCGGTGTTGCAGCGCCAGGCCCCTTGGGAGGGGCCCCTCGGGTGCGACCTAGTGTTAGGGTTAGCCCCCAGGAGGCCCACAGGCCCGATCCGCCAGCTGTGTGGCGAGCGGAGTGGTTGGCCGAGGTGAGGGTGCTCGCGATCGGGAGCGTGGGCCCAAGCGTTTTGGCACGGAGGGCCTTCGAAGGTCGCTGGTGGCTCTGAGGTCCCCGCACGTTCTCCCGCCCTGAATGAGGACAGCGCTCCTAGCGGGCCGGGTCCTGGAGAGGTGGCAGGGTGTCTTGCACTGGTGCTCGGGGGTCGCCAAGCCCCGGCTTAGCGGTGCCAGGCCCATTGGGAGGGGCCCCTCTTGGGCCGACGTATGGTTTGGGTTAGCTCCCAGGAGGCCTTCAGGCCCAATCAGCCAGCTGTGCGGTGAGCGGAGGGGCGGGCCGAGGTGAGGCTGCTGGCGAGCGGGAGCACGGGCCCAAGGATTTTGGCGCTGGGAGCCTTCAAAGGTCTCCAGGTGCTCTGAGGGCCCTGCCCGTTCTCCTGCCCTGAATGACCAGCGGCGCCCCTATCGGCCAGGGTGGAGGCAGGGCAACACATTGAGTCTGGCGCAGGGGCTCAGGGGTCCCCAATCCCCACGTGCCGCACCAAGCCCCTTGGGAGGGGCCCTCGTGGGCCGAACTATGGTTAGGGTTAACCCCCAGGAGGCCAGCAGGCCCGATCCGCCGGCTGTGCTGCGAGGGGAGGCGTGGGCCGAGGTGAGGGCGCTGGCGAGAAGGAGCATGGGCCTAAGCGTTTTGGGATGGGGGGCCTTCGAATGTCACAGGGGGCTTGGAGGGCCCTACACATTCTCCCGCCCTAAATGACCGGTGGAGCCCCTAGCGGCCCGGCCGCCGGCAGAGCGGTAAGGTTAGTCTGGTGCTGGGGTTTGGGGCTCCCCAATCCCCGCATTGCGATGCCAGGCCCCTTGGGAAGGGCCCCTCGGTGGTCGACCTAGGGTTAGGGTTAGCCCCCAGGAGCCACGCAGGCCCGATACACCACCTGTGCATCGAGAGGACAGTTGGGCCGAAGTGAGGGTGCTGGTGAACATGAGCCTGGGTCCAAGCGTTTTGGTTCGGTGCGCCTTCGAAGGTCGGCGGGGGTTCAGAGGGCCCTGCCAGTTCTCCCACCCCGAATGAATGGCGGCGCCCCTAGCGGCCCGTGTGGGGTGGGGCGGCAGCGTGCATCCGGCGCTGGGGATTGGGGGTACCCAATCCCCGGCGTTGCGGTGCCAGGCCCCTTAGGAAGGGACCCTCAGGGGCCGTCCTAGGGTTCTAGTTAACGCCCAAGAGGCCGGCAGGCCCGAGTCGCCGGCTGTGCAAGGAGCGGAGGTGCGGGCCGAGTTGAGGGTGCTGGTGAACATGAGCCTGGGCCCAAGCGTTTTGATTCGGGGAACCTTCAAATGTAGGTGGGGGCTTGGAGGGCCCTACCCGTTCTCCCGCCCTGAATGACCGGCTACACTCCTAGCAGCCTGTGTGGCGGCAGGGCGGCAGGGTGAGTCTGGCGCTGGGGCTCAGGGGTCCACAATTCCCGGTGTTGCGGTGCCAGGGCCCTTGGGAGGGGCCCTTGGGGGTCGATCTAGGGTTACGGTTAGCCCCCAGCAAGCCGGTGGACCCGATCAGCGGCTGTGCAGAACGCGGAGGGTTGGGCCGAGGTGAGGGCGCTGGCGAGACTGAGCATGATCCCAAGTGTTTTAGTGCGGGGGGTCTTCGAAGGTCGGTGCGGGTCAGAAGGACCTGCCCGTTCTCCCGCTCTGAATGACCGGCGGGGCCCCTAGAGGCTCCGGGGCCTGAAGGGCAGCAGGTTGAGACCGGCACTTGGGTTGGGGTCCCCATTCCCGGCATTGTGGCTCCAGGCCACTTGGGAAGGGCCCCTCCGTGGCCGACCTACAGTTAGGGTTAGCCCTCAGGAGGCCAGCAGGCCCGATACACCGCCTGTGCATAGAGAGGACAGTTGGGCCTAAGTGAGGGTGCTGGTGAACATGAGCCTGGGCCCAAGCGTTTTGGTTCTGGGCGCCTTCGAAGGTCGGCGGGGTTTCGGAGGGCCCTGCCAGTTCTCCCACCACGAATGAATGGCGGCGCCCCTAGCGGCCCGTGTGGGGCGGGGCGGCAGCGTGCGTCTGGCGCTGGGGCTTGCTGGTCGCCAATCTCCGGCATTGCGCTGCAAGGCTCCTTAGGAAGGGACCCTCAGGGGCCGTCCTAGGGTTAGGGTTAGTGCCCAGGAGGCTGGCAGGCCCGAGTCGCCGGCTGTGCGAGGAGTGGAGGTGTGGACCGAGTTGAGGGGGATGCGGAGAGGGAGCATGGGCCTCAGCATTTTGGCGTCCTGGGCCTTTGAATGTTGCCATGTCTCAGAGGGCCCTGCCCATTCTCCTGCCCTGAATAACCAGGGGCGCCCTTAGCGGCTCCATTGCGGTGGGGTTGCAGGGTGAGTCCTGAGCTGCGGCTCGGGGATCCCCAATCCCCAGCATTGTGGGGCCAGGCCCTTTGGGAGGGGCTCCTCCTGGGCCGACCTAGGGTTAGAGTTAGCACCCAGGAGGCCAGCAGGCCCAATCCTCTGGCTGGTTGGCAAGAGGTGGGTGGGCCGAGGTAAATGCCCTGGGGAGCGGGAGCGTGGGCCCCTGCATTTTGGCGCGGGAGGCTTCAAATGTCGCCAGTTTCTCCAGGGCCCTGTCCCTTCTCCCGCCCTGAATGAGTGGTGGCGCCCCTAGTGGCCTGGGTGGCGGCGTTGCGGCAGCGTGAGTCTGGTTCTGGGTCTTGGAGTCCCTGATCCCCGGCGCATAGGCACAAGAATCCTTGGGAGGGACCCTTGAGGGCCGACCTACAGTTAGGGTTAGCCCCCACAGGGCCGGCAGGGTGGATCCACCCTCTGTGCAGGGAGCGGAGGGGCGGGCCGAGGTGAGGGCGCTGGGGAGCGGGAGCGTGGGCACCAGGGTTTTGGCACGGGGAGCCTTCGAAGGTCGCCAGTGGCTTGGAGGACCCTGTCCGTTCTTGCGCCCTGAATGACCGGTGGCGCCCCTAGTGGCCTGAGTGGCAGCAGGGAGGCAGGGTGAGTCTGGCGATGGGGCCTGTGGTCCTAGTCCCAGGCTTGGTGGCCACAGGCCCCTTGGGAGGGGCCCCTCTGGGGCCTGACTAGCTTTAGGGTTACCCCCAGGAGTCCAGCAGCCTGATCCGCTGGCTGTGCGTCGAGCAGAGGGGCGGGCCGAAGTGAATGCGCTGGCGAGCCGGAGCGTGGGCCCAAGTGTTTTGGCGTGGGGGCCTTCAAAGGTCACCAGGGGCTCAGAGGGCCCTGCCTGTTCTCTCGACCTGTGATGACGTTGCCCCTAGCGTGCCGGGTCACGGCGGGGTGGCAGGGTGAGTCTGAAGCTAGGGCTCGTGGGTCCCCAATCCCCAGTGTGGCGGCGCCAGGCACTTGGGAGTGGTCCCTCGGGGGCCTACCTAGGGTTAGGGTTAGCCCAAAGGAGGCCGGCAGGCCCGTTCTGCCGGCTGTGCGGTGAGAGGAGTGGTGGTCCAAGGTGAGGGCACTGGCGAGCGGGAGCGTGGGCCCAAGGGTTTTGGCGCGGGACTCCTTCAAAAGTCGCCGGGGGCTCAGAGATCCATGCCCCTTCTCCCGCCCTGAATGACTGGTGGCGCCCCTAGCAGCCCGGGTGGCGGCGGGGAGGCTGGGTGAGTCTGGCGCTCATGCTCGTGGGTCCCCAATATCTGGCCTTGCAGAGCCAGTACCCTTGGGAAGGGCCCCTCGGGGGCCGACCTAGGTTTAGGGTTAGCCCCCAGGAGCCCGGCAGGCCCGATCCGCTAACTGTGTTGCGAGCGGAGTGGAGGGCTGAGGTGAGCGCGCTGGCGAGCAGGAGCGTGGGCCCAAGTGTTTTGGCGCAGGGGCCTTCGAAGGTCGCCGGGGGCTCAGAGGGCCCTGCCCCTTCCTCTGCCCTGAAGGACCGGCGGCGCCCCTAGCAGCCCGGGTGGCGGCAGGGTGGCAGTGAAAGTCTGGCGCTGGGGCTCGATTGTCCCCAATCCCCAGAGTGATGGCGCCAGTCCCCTTGGGAGGGGCTCCTCAGGGGCTGAATTAGGGTTAGGGTTAGCCCCCAGGAGGCTGGCAGGCCAGATCCACTGGCTGTGTGGTGAGCGGAGGGTGGGGCCCAGGTGAGGGCAATGGTGAACAGGAGCGGGGGCCCAAGCGTTTTGGCGCACGTTGCCTTTGAAGGTCTCAGGGGGCGCGGAGGGCCCTGCAAGTTCTCCCACTCTGAATGAGGACGGCGACCCTAGCAAGCCAGGTCTTCGCAGGGCACCAGGGTGAGTCCGGCACTGGTGCTCGGGGGTTCCCAATCCCCGGCGTGGTGGTGCCAGACCTCTTGGGAGGGGCCCCTCGACAGCCAACCTAGGGTTAGGGTTAGACCCCAGGAGGCCGCCAGGCCCTATCCGCTGGTTGTGCAGCTTGCAGAGGGGCTGGCCGAGGTGAGGGCATTGGTGAGCAGAAGCGTGGGCCAAAGCATTTTGGCGTGGGGGGCCTTCGAATGTCACCGGGGGCTTGGAGGGCCCTGCCCGTTCTCCAACCTAGATGACCGGTGGCGCCCCTAGCGGCCTGGGTGTCGGTGGGGTGGCAGGGTGTGTCCGGCGGTTTGGCTCGGGGGTCCCCAATCACCAGCGTGGCAGCGCCAGGCCCCTTGGAAGGGGCCTCTGGTGAGCTGACCTAGGGAAGGGTTAGCCCCCAGGAGGCCAGCAGACCCGATCTGCCGGCTGTGCGGTGAGCGAGGGGTGGGCTGAGGTGAGCACGCTGGCGACCGGGAGCGTGGACCCAAGCATTTTGGCACAGGGGGCCTTCGAATGTCACCGGGGGCTCGGAAGGCCCTGCCCGTTCTCCCGCCTTGAAAGACCGGTGGCTCCCCTAGCGGCCGGTGTGGTGGTGGGCCAGCAGGGTGAGTCTGGAGCTGGGGCTCGGGGGTCCCCAATCCCCGGCGTGGCAGCGCCGGGCACTTGGGAGTGGTCCCTTGGGTGCCGACCTAGCGTTAGGGTTAGCTCAATGGAGGCCAGCAAGCCCCATCCACCGGCTGTGCGGATTATGGAGTGGCAGGCCAAGGTGAGGGCTCTGGCTAGCGGGAGCATGGGCCCAAGTGTTTTTGCACGGGGGGCCTTCCAAGGTCGCCGGGGGCTCAGAGGTCCCTGCCTGTTCTCCCGCCCTGAATGAGTGTCGGCGCCCCTAGCAGCCCGGGTGGCTGCAGGGCGGCAGGGTGAGTTCGGCGCTGGTGCTTGGGGGTCCCCAAGCAGGGGCATGGCGGTTCCAGGCCCCTTGGGAGGGGCACCTCGGGGGCTGACATAGGGTTTGTGTTAGCCCCCAGGAGGCCGGCAGGCCCGATCTGCCAGCTGTGCGGCGTGCAGAGGGGCAGGCTGAGGTAAAGGTGCTGGAGAGCAGGAGCGTGGGCCCAGGCGTTTTGGCATGGGGGCCTTCGAAGATCGAGGGTGGCTCGGAAGGTTCTGCACGTTCTCCAGCCGGGAATGACCGGCGGCGCCCCTAGCGGCCCTGGTGGCGGCGGGGCGGCAGGGTGCGTCTGGTGTTGCGGCTCAGGGGTCCCCAATCCCTGGCGTGGCAGTGCCAGGCCCCTTGGGACGGGCCCCTCTGGGGCCGACCTAGGGTTAGGGTTAGCCCCCAGGAGGATTGCAGGCCCGATCCGCCAGCTGTTCAGAGAGTGGAAGGGCTGGCCGACGTGAGGGCGCTGGTGAGTGGTAGCTTGGCCCAAGCGTTTTGGTGCGGGAGGCCTTGGATGTTCGCCAGGGGCTCAGAGGGCCTTGCCAGTTCTCCCACCCTGAATGACCGGCGGCGCCTCTAGCGGCCATGGTGGCAGCAGGGTGCAGGGTGAGTCTGGAGCTGGGGCACAGGGGTTCCCAATCCCCGGTGTGGCGGCTCCAGGCACTTGGGGGGGAACCTCAGGGGCTGACCTAGGGTTAGGGTTAGCTCAAAGGAGGCCGTCAGTCCCGATACACCAGCTGTGCAGTGAGGGGAGTGGTGGGCCGAGGTCAGGGCGCTGGCAAGCAGGAGCGTGGGCCCAAGCGTTTTGGCGAGGGGGCCTTCGAAGTTCGCCGGGGGCTCGGAGGGCCCTGCCCGTTCTCCCGCCCTGAATGACTGGCAGCGCCCCTAACGGCCCGGGTGGAGGCGGGGCGGTAGGGTGGCTCCAGAGCTGGGGATCTGGGGTCCCCAATCCCCGGCGTGGCGGCGCCAGGCCCATTGGGAGGGGCCCCTCGGGGGCTGATGTAGGGTTTGGGTTAGCCCCCAGGAAGCTGGCAGGCCCGATCCGCCACATGTGCGGTGTGTGGTGGGGCTGGCCTAGGTGAGGGCGCTGGCGAGCTGGACCGTGGGCCCAAGCGTTTTGGCGCGGGGGTCTTCGAATGTTGCCCGGGGCTCTGAGGGCCCTGCCCGTTCTCCCACCTGAATGAGGACAGCGCCCCAAGTGTGCCAGGTCACGGCATGGTGGCAGGGTGAGACTGCCGCGGGGGCTCGGGGGTCCCTGAGCCCCGGCATGGCAGAGCCAGGCCCCTTGGGAGGGGCCCCTCGGGCACCGACGTAGGGTTTGTGTTAGCTCCAGGAGGCCGGCAGGACCTATCCGTAGGCTGTACTGCGAGCCAAAGGACAGGTCGACGTGAATGCACTGGCGAGTGGGAGTGTGGGCCCAAGCGTTTTGGTGAGAGGGTTTCAATGATTGCCGGGGGCTCGGAGAGCCCTGCCCGTTCTAACGCCCTGAATGAACGGCGGCGCCCCTAGTGGCCCGGGTGGTGGCGGGGCGGCAGGGTGAGTCAGGCGAGGGGGCTTGGGGGACCCCAATCCCAGGCGTGGTGGCGCCAGGCACCTTGGGAGGGGCCCCTTGGGGGCCAACCTAGGTTTAGGGTTAGCCCCCAGGAGGCCGGCAGGCCCTTTCCGCCAGCTGTGTGACGAGCGGAGGATGGGCCGAGGTGAGGGCACTGGCGAACAGGAGCTTGGGCCCAATAGTTTTGGCGCGGGGGGCCTTCGAAGGTTGCCAGGGGCTCGTAGGGCCCTGCCCGATCTCCCGCCCTGAATGAGGAAGGTGCCCCTAGCGGGCCGGGTCGCACCGGGGCGGCAGGGTGAGTTCGGCCCTGGTGCTCGGGGGTCCCCAATCCCTGGCGTGGCAGCGCCAGGCCCCTTGGGAGGGGCCCCTCGTGAGCCGACCTGGGGTTAGGGTTAGCCCAAAGGAGGCCGGCAGGCCCCATCCACCGGCTGAGCGGATTACGGAGTGGTGGGCCAAGGTGAGGGCTCTGGCGAGCGGGAGCATGGTCCCAGGTGTTTTGGCACAGGGGCCTTCGAAGTTCGAGGGTGGCTCGGAAGGCTCTGCATGTTCTCCAGCCCCGAATGACCGGCGGCGCCCCTAGCGGCCCGGGTGGCGGCGGAGTGGCAGGGTGCATCTGGTGTTGTGGCTCGGGGGTCCCCAATCCCCGGCGTGGCAGTGCCAGACCCCTTGGGACGGTCCCCTCTGAGACCGACGTAGGGTGAAGGTTAGCCCCCAGGAGAATGGCAGGCCCGATCCACCAGCTGTGCAGAGAGTGGAGGGACGGTCCGAAGTGAGGGCGTTGGTGAGTGGTAGCGTTGGCCCAAGCGTTTTGGTGCAGGAGGCCTTGGACATTCGCCGGGGGCTCGGAGGGCCCTGCCCATTTTCACGCCCCATGAGGACATTGCTCCTAGCAGGCTGGGTCGTGGAGGGGCGGCAGGGTGAGCCCGCAACAAGTGCTCGCGGGTCCCCAAACCCCGGCATGGCAGCGCCAGGCGCTTGGGAGTGGTCCCTCAGGGGCCGACCTAGGGTAGGATTAGCCTAAAGGATGCCAGCAGGCCCGATCTGCTGTATGTGCGGTGAGCGGAGGGGCTAGCCGAGGTGACGGCGGTGGCGAACAGGAGCGTGGGCCCAAGCGTTTTGGCGCAGATGGCCTTTGAAGGTCGCCGGGGGCTCGGAGGGCCCTGCCCATTCTCCCGCCCTGAATGACCGGCGCCGCCCCAAGCAGCCCGGGTGGCGGAGGGGCGGTAGGTTGAGTTGGGCCCTGGGGCTCGGGGGTCCCCAATCCCCGACATTGAGGCGCCAAGCCCCGTGGGAGGGGCCCCTCGGGTCCGACCTAGGGTTAGGGTTAGCCCCCAGGAGGCTGGCAGGCACAATCCGCTAGCTGTGTGGCAAGCGGAGGGGCGGGCCAAGGGGCAGGCGCTGGAGAGCGGGAGCATAGTCCTAAGCGTTTTGGCGCGGGGGGCCTTCGAAGTTCACCAGGGGCTCGGAGGGCCCTACCCGTTCTCCCGCTCTGAATGACCTGTGGCACCCCTAGCGGCCCGGATGACGGCGGGGCAGCAGCGTGAGTTTGGCTCTGGGGCTCGGTGTCCCCAATCCCTCTATTGTGGCACCAGGCCCTTTGGGAGGGGCCCATCAGGGGCCGACCAAGGGTTAGGGTTAGCACCCAGGAGGCAGGCAGGCCCGATCCACCAGCTGTGTGACGAGTGGAGGGGCGGGCCGAGGTGAGGGCGCTGGCGAGCGGGAGCGTGGACCCAAGCATTTTGGTGCGGGGGTCCTTCGAAGGTCGCAGGTGGCTCAGAAAAGCTTGCCCGTTCTGCCACCCTGAATGACCGGCGGCACCCCTAGCAGCCCGGTGGCATCGCGGCGGCTGTGTGAGTCCGGCGCTGGGGCTTGGGGGTCCCAATCCCTGGCGCTGGGCAGCCAGGCCCCTTGGGAGATTCCCTCGGGGGCCGACCTAGGGTTAGGGTTATCCCCCAAGAGCCTGTTAGGCCCAATCTGCCAGCTGTGCAGCGAGCGGAGGGGTGGGCTTAGGTGAGGGCATTGGTGAGCGGGAGCGTGGACCCAAGCATTTTGGCGCAGGTTGCCTTCGAAGATCGCCAGGGGATCGGAGGGCCCTGCCCGTTCTCGCTCCCTGAATGACCGGCGGCGCCCCTAGCGGCCCGGGTGGCGGCGGGGTGACACGGTGAGTCCGGCGGTGGGGCTCGGGGGTCCCCAATCCCAGGCATTGCGGTGCCAGGCCCGTTCGGACAGGCCCCTCAGGGGCCCACCTAGGGCATATGGGTAGTCCCCAGGAGGAGGGCAGGCTTCATCCGCCGGCTCTCCGGCAAGTGGAGGGGCGGGCCGAGGTGAGGGCGCTGAGGGGCGGGAGCGCGGGCTCAAGCGTTTTGGATGGGGAGGCCTTCGAATGTCGCCGCGGGCTCGGAGGGCCCTGTCCGTTCTCCCACCCTGAATGACCAGTGGCACCCCTAGCGGACTGGGTGTCAGTGGGGCGGCAGGGTGAGTCCGGCGCTGGGGCTCGGGGGTCCCCACTCCCCGGCATTGCGGCGCCAGGCCCGTTGGGAGGGGCAGCTCCGGGCCTGTCCTAGGGTAAGGGTGAGCCCCCAGGAGGCCGGCAGTTCCGATCCAGCAGCTGTGAGGTGAGCGGAGGGGCGGGCCGAGGTAAGGGTGCTGGCGAGCGGGAGCGTGGGCCAAAGGGTTTTGGCGTGGGGTGCATTCGAAAGTCGCTGGGGACTTGGAGGGCCCTGCCCGTTCTCCCGCCCTGAATGACCGGCGGAGCCCCTAGCGGCTCGGGTGGCAGTTGAGCCGCAGGGTGAGTCCGGCGCTGGGGCTCGGGGGTCCGAATCCCTGATGTTGTGGGCCAGGCCCCTTGGGAAGGGCCCCTCAGGGGCCGACCTAGTGTTAGGGTTAGTCCCAAATATGCTGGCAGGCCTGATCCCCCGGCTGCGTGGCGATCGGAGGGGCGGGCCGAGGTGAAGCGTTGGCGAGCGGGAGTGTGGGCCCAAGCGTTTTGGCGCGGGGAGACTTTGAAGTTCGCCAGGGGCTCGGAGGGACCTACCCATTCTCCCGCCCTGAATGACCGGCGGCGCCCCTAGCGGGCCGGGTGGCGGCGGGGCGGCATGGTGTGTTCTGAGCTCGGGTTCGGGGGTTCGCAATCCCTGCGTTGCGAGGCCAGGCCCCTTGGGAGGGGCTCCTTGGGGGCCAACCTAGGGTTAGGGTTAGCCCCCTGGAGGCCGGCAGCCCAGATCCTCCATCTGTGCAGCGAGTGGAGGGGCAGGCCGAGCTGAGGGCACAGGCAAGCGTGATCGTGGGCCCAAGCGTTTTGGCGCGGGGTGCCTTCGAAGGCCATCCGGGGCTTAGAAGGCCCTGCCTGTTCTCACACCCTGAATGATCAGTGGCGCCGCTAGTGGCCTGGGTGTTGGCGGGGCGGCAAGGTGAGTCTGGCGCTGCGGCTCGGGGGTCAGCAATCAGACACGTTGTGGCTCCAGGCCCCATCGTACGAGCCCCTCCGGGGCCAACCTAGGGTTAGGGTTAGCCCCCAGGATGCCGGCAGGCCCAATCTGCTGGCTGTGGGGCGAGGGGAGGGGCGGGCCGAAGTGAGGGCACTGGCGAATGGGACCGTGGGCCCAAGCATTTTGGCACGGGGCTCCTTCGAATGTCGTCGTGGGCTAGGAGAGCCCCGCTTGTTCTCCCGCTCTGAATGACTGGCGGTGCCCCTAGCGGTCCAGGTGGCAGCGGGACAGCAAGGTGAGTCCTGGCTGGGGCTCGGGGGTCCCAATCTCCGGCTTTGCCATGCCAGACCCCTTGGGAGGGGCCCCTCGGGAGCCGACCTAGGGTTAGTGTCAGCCCCCAGGAGGCCATCAGGCCCGATCCGCCAGTTGTGCGGCGAGCGGAGGGGCGCGGAGGTGAAGGCGCTGGCGAGCCGGAGCGTGGGCCCAAGCGTTTTGGCTTGGTGGGCCTTCGAAGGACGACAGGGACTCCGAGGGCCCTGTCCCTTCTCCCGCACTGAATATCCTGCGGCGCCCCTAGCAGCCGGGTGGCGGCGGGGCGGCAGGATGAGTCCGGCACTGGGGCTCGGGGGTTTGCAATCCCTGGTGTTGTGCTGCCAGGCTCCTTGGAATGGACCACTCGGGGGCCGACCTAGGGTTAGGGTTAGCCCCCAGGAAGCCGGCAGGCCCGATCTGCCAGCTGTGCGGCGAGCAGAGGGGCGGGCCGAAGTGAGGGCACTGACTAGCGGGAGCGTGGGCCCAAGTGTTTTGGCGCGGGGGGCCTTCGAAGGTCTCCGGTGGCTCGGAGGGCCCTTCACATTCCTCCGCCCTGAATGACCGGCGGCGCCCCTACTGGCCCGGGTGGCGGTGGGGTGGCAGGTTGAGTCCAACACTGGGGCTCTGGGGTCCCCAATCCCCGGTGTTGTGGCACCAGGCCCCTTGGGAGGTGCCCCTCAGGGGCCGACCTAGGCTTAGGGTTAACCCCCAGGAGGCCGGTAGGCCCGATCCGCTGGCTGTGTGGCAAACGGAGGGACGGGCCGATGTGAGGGCGCTGGAGAGAGTGAGCCCGGGCCCAAGCGTTTTGGTGCGGGGGACCTTCGAAAGTCGCCAGGGGCTCGGAGGGCCCTGCCCGTTCTCCCGCCCTGAGTGACCAGTGGCGCCCATAGTGGCCCGGGTGGCGGCGGTCCGGCAGGGTGAGTCTGACACTGGGGCTCAGGGGTCCCCAATCCCCGGCGTTGCGGCTCTAGGCCCCTTGGGAGGGGCTCCTCGGGGGCTGACCTAGGATTAGGATTAGCCCCCAGGAGGCCGGCAGGCCCGATCTGCCAGTTGTGTGGCGAGTGGAGGGACGGGCCGAGGTGAGGGCGCTGGCGAGCGGGAGTGTGGGCTGAAGCATTTTGGCGGAGGTACCTTTGAAGGTCGTCTGGGGCTTGGAGGGCCCTGCCCGTTCTCACGCCCTGAATGACCGGCGGCGCCGCTAGTGGCCCGGGTGTCGGTGGGGCAGCACAGTGAGTCTGGCGCTGCAGCTCGGGGTTCAGCAATCAGAGACGTGGTGCCAGGCCCCATCGGATGAGCCCCTCGAGGGCCGACCTAGGTTTAGGGTTAGCCCCCAGGGGGCCAGAAGCCCGATCCGCCGGCTGTGCAGCAAGCGGAGGGGCAGGCTGAGGTGTGGGCGCTGGAGAGCGGGAGCGTGTGCCCAAGCGTTTTGGCGTGGGGGGCCTTCAAAGGTGGCCGGGGGCTCGAAAGGCCCTTCCCATTCTTCCGCCCTGAATGACCGGCGGCGCCCCTAGCGGCCCGGGTAGTGGCAGGGTGGCAGGTTGAGTCTAACGCTGGGGCTCTGTGGTCCCAAATCCCCGGCTTTGCGGTGCCAGGCCCCTTGGGAGGGGCCCCTCGGGGGCCGCCCTAGTGATAGTGTTAGCCCACAGGAGGCCGGCAGGCCTGATCAGCCGGCTGTCAGGCGAGCGGAGGGGCAGGCCGAGATGAGGGCGCTGGTGAGAAGGAGCGTGGGCCCAAGCGTTTTGGCATGGGGGGCTTCAAAGGTCGCAGAAGGCTCGGAGGGCCCTGCCCATTCTCCTGCCCTGAATGACGCGCGGCGCCCCTAGCAAACTGGGTGGCCGGGTGGTGGCAAGTTGAGTCTGGTGCAGGGGCTCGGGGGCACCCCATCCCTGGCGTTGTGGTACCCGGCCTCTTCAGCGCCGCCCTAGGGTTAGGGTTAGCGCACAGGAGGCTGGCAGGCTTGCTCCACCAGCTGTGGGGCGAGTGGAGGGGCAGGCCGAGGTGAGGGCGCTGGTGAGCGGGAGCGTGGGCCAGAGCATTTTGGCTTTGGCTCGGGGTGCCTTCGAAGGTCACAGGTGACTTGGAGGGTCCTGCCCGTTCTGTTGCCCTGAAGGACTGGCGAAGCCCCTAGTGCCCCACGTGGTGGTGGGGCGGCAGGGTGCGTCCGGCACTGGGACTTGGGAGTCCCCAATCCCTGGCATGCGGTGCCAGGCCACTTGGGAGGGGCCATTTGAGGGCGACCAAGGGATAGGGTTAGCCCCCAGGAAGCCAGCAGGCCTGATCCGCCAGCTCTGCAGCGAGCTTAGGGGTGGGCCGAGGTTAGGGTGCTGGCGAGCAGGAGACTGGGAGCCAGAGTTTTTGCATGGGGGGCCTTTGAAGGTCGCAGGCAGATCAGAGGGCCCTGCCCGTTCTCCCTTCCTGAATGACTGGCAACGACCCTAGCGCCCTGGGAGCTTGGGGGTGGCAGAGTGAGTCCAGCACTGGGGCTCGGGGTTCCCAAATCCCCGGCATTGAGGTGCCAGGCTCCTTGGGAGGGGCACCTCAGGGACCGACCTAGGGTAAGTGTTAGCCCCCAGGAGTGCAGCAGGCCCGTTCCCCCAGCTCTGCGGCAGGCGTAGGGGCAGGCCGAGGTGAGGGCACTGGCGAGAGGGAGTGTGGACCCAAGCATTTTGGCGCGGGGGGACTTCAAAAGTCGCTGGGGGTTTGGAGGGCCCTGCCCGTTCTCTCGCCCTGAAAGACTGGCGGCCCCCCTAGCAACCCGGGTTGCTGTGGGGTGGCAGGGTGACTCCGGCGCTGGGCTCGGGGATTCCCAATCCCTGGCGTTGTGGTGCCAGGCCCCTTGGGAGAGGCCCCTCGGGGGCCGACCTAGGGTTAGGGTTCGTCCCCAGGAGGCCGGCAAGCCCGCGCTAAGTGGTTCTGGCAATGTAACAAAAATGCCATACACTTATCTGTAAGAAATAACAGTGTACAGGAACGCTCTTAGCCCTAACATCATCCTTTCTGAATATGGAAGCCAGCCCCAAAGTGGTCGTGGAAGTCTGACGAAAGGGCTAAGCACTTTTCTCTGAGTCACCACACTATACAGGGAAAGACCAATGTACATCATCTTTCACAAGTAGGAAGCATTAATGAAAAGGTTCTGGAATTTCGAGGACTCTGACCCATCCTTATTGGTAATAAACCACCCTGTACAGGAAAACACCTTCGACTCTCATCAGCCTCCTCAATCCTGATTCCGATTCAACTTTGGGTGTGTAGGACTAGGGAAATGTCCACATCTTATTGCTAAGAAAGAACGATGTCAGAGTAATGCCTGACAAGTCACATCAGCCTTCCTGAAGACGGCAGCAGGAATCAAGCTGGTTATGTTACCATGAGGTAAGGAAGATGAGCATATAAGTGAGAAACAACAGTGGGCAGGACCTCTCTTCCAACGAACAGTATCTTTGCTTAATGTTGAATCCCTATGGTAAGTGGTTGTAGGCATTTGTGAGGTCAAAATCTTAAGTGTTTTGTAAAACCTCTTGGCCATTCACAGATGATACTAAGGTAGTTGGGGACTCCTAGGCAGTTATTTGTCCACTGTCGAAAATATGAAAAGATAAAAGAGACAGATGAGGTCTCCTCAGGCATTGTCCTTTATCCTCATCCTCCGTGAGGATGGCCATCTCTGGACGGCTCAGTGGCAGGGTCTCATTCACAGTGGGGGCATCTGTTCCTCACAGACATCAGGCAGGGAAATGGATTTGGTTCTCTGTGCCAGCCCAGCCACAGCTGAGTGTCACAGCACCCTCTCGTGGGCTCATAAGGGTTTCACTGTCACCAGGCAGGTCACTGTATTTGATAAACCACTGTAAGAGTTTGCAATTGCCTTCATCTGTAACCTCCTAGAAGCAAATGCAGGTCTCTGGTACCATGTGAAGTCATGTGAAGGCATTGTGAGAAAGTGTCCTTTTGCTTAAGAAAAACATGGAGCTGGGGCTCCTGGCTTGCTCAGCCAGTTAACCATGTGCCTTTGGCTCAGGTTATGATCCCAAGGTTCTGGGATCGAGCCGAGGCTCCCTGCTCAGCAGGAAAGGAGGTAGGGAAATAGCTTAGAACCCACAGAGAATGTGAATAAAGGGGAGTGAAATGGAACTTGGTCTGTGTTTTGCTTTAGGGATTGGAAGTTAGTTTTTTCTCAATTGTGATTGTTCTTGAAACAGAGAAGCTGTATTGGTTTTTTTTTACCTTTAATTTTTTTCTAATAATAATTTTTTATTATGATATGTTAGTCACTATACAGTATTTCCTTAGATTTTGATGTAGTGTTCCGTGATTCATTATTTGCATATAACACCCAGTGCTCCATGCAATATGTACCTTCCTTAATACCCATCACTGGCCCATCCCAATCCCCCACCCCTCTCCCCTCTGAAGCCCTCAGTTTGTTTCCCAGAGAACATAGTCGCTCGTGGTTCATTCCTCCTTCAATTTAGGGTCCATTGTCTAAAGGGACAGACAGTGGAAGTTCACCAAATATAAGATCAAAATTTCATTGTTCATTATAGATGCCGCCAAGTAGTTCCCAGACATTTCATTCTACTGTAGTAATTCATTATACCTGTGCAGATGCACGTGGAAGACAATTGATGCATGCATAGTGGTAATAAAACACGCCCCTCAGTAGTAGAATAAGAGAGGATACATATGTGTAAAATTATTCGACTACAGCTTCCATGCTTTCCCTTTGGTTCCTTATTATCTATGAAATTGGACAATTTTTGTTCTCTAGGCTTAAAACTCATTGTCAAGTATTCAGAGTTTTTCAATGCTGATCTTCTCCTGTAAAAGTTACCAAAAATCTAAAATATGTATGATCTTTAAAAAATGCTATATTGAAAATTACAGCAGGGAAGTTTCATTTTGTGAATATTGTGTCAATGGATCTCTATTTTGACATCAGTGTTCATTAGAAATGATGACATTTCATGTGAGTATAAATACCAATGTGTAAAAGAAAAGGTAGGAAGAACCTTGAATGTTTAAGTAATTGGTGAAATGACAGGTGTGTGTGTGTGTGTGTGTGTGTGTGTGTGTGTGTGTGTGTAATTGATTTTCAGTGAATGGTTCAGCTTCTTGTAGGGCCTCCGAGAGAGCCCAGGTGAACCTTTCAATGAGTTGGTATCTGTTTTCAGAACATGGGAATCTCTTAGTCCAATAGTCAATCAGGCAAGCTTTGAGGTCTTGAAGTCCTCAGCGATGGTGTTGCAGACCCTTGTGAGCAAACCCTAGGGTATGGTCAGAGCCCTCATTAGCTGGTACCAAGGTGTGACGATTTCAGACAGCATTTCCCAAAGAAGTACCTCTTGAGTCTCTGTCCTTGTCAGTTCCCTACACTTCCTTACACTAGTTATGTGATCAGTGTGTTTCAGGATAATCCCCACATGTGATTTTTGCTATTTCCTACTAGTCCTATCTGTTTCTCATCTTCTTCTTTTATGGTAGGTGTTGGGAAGCAACCTGTGTGGTGGAGGAAGGGGTGTGGTAGTTGTCTGCCTTCAGAGGACCGAATGATGCCTAGAAATTGTACTATAGTTTGAGGTCAATTGTCCATCCTCTGAGTGTCAGGAATTCCATCACTTTACTTTGATGCTAGTCTGTTCTTCAAGCTGTCCTCAGAAATAAGGACGTCATCCATCTAGGGAATACTAGTTTGTGTGTATGTTTTCATTTTAGGAAAGGCCTTGCTCTTCCTTAAAATAATACTGTAGAGCACCCTTTCCTGTTCTTATTGGCCATCAGTCAATCTTTTGTGAAGTATTCGTTTATAAATAGACTTTCTATGGTTGATGAGCAGGAATTCTTTATTGACAAGTCTTTGTCAGTGTGTGTATTGCAAATCTTTACTTCCCAGCCTGCGGTTCACTATTTCATTTTCTTATGGTCATAAGTTAAGGAGAAATGTCACATTTTTATGAAGTCCCACTGAATTCTTTTAAATGGTTAAAGCACCCTATGTCTAACCCCAAGATTGACAGGTTCTACATTTTCTTTCAGAAACTGTCCAATGGGAAGCTACAATCCATCTCAAATTTATAAATTGCATTTTTAATTCTAATAGGGTATTTATAGACTGTTTTGGATTTTCTATGTACACAATTGTATTATCTGTGAATAGTCACATTTATCCCCTCAATTCTTATACTTTTTGTTTCTCTTGCCTTCTAACACTGGTAGATTCTCTGATGCAACGTTGAATAGAGCAGGATTGTTTGAAGATTTTAATATACCTTTCTCAATATCTGAAAGAAAAAGCAGACAAAACATTGGTAACAAATCTGACCTAATTGACATATAGGGAACATTCCATAATAAGTGCAGAATACATTATTTTCAAGTGGTCATAGACTCTTTACCCAAATAGATGATAGGTGGGGCCACGAATGAAGTCTACAAATGTTAAACCCTGAAATTAACTAGATTCTATTCTTAGACCACAGGGGAATTGAGCCACAGTCATAGCGAAAAGAAAATCAAGAAGTCCTTCAATGTTTAAAATTAAATGGAACTTTGCTACATATCCTAAAGGTCAGAGAGGGAATCTCAATGGAAATTCTGAACCTTTTCTACATGAGGGCTCACACACAATGGCACTTTCTTTGTGAAGAGCATTATAATAACCTAGACAGGAGTTGAGTCTTAAGTCAGAGTTCTTCCTGCCCCAGCCACACCTGGCAGCCTTGGCCTGTGGTGCCCCTCAGCTCTCCTTTCTGGTGGCCCTGAGCTAAGGGGGTCAACATGGCCATATGGAAATGGGAAGCTCCCCTCTCATAATGATGACGGTGCCCCCTCCCCAGCTGCCCATTCAGGTGGCTCTGAGCTAAGGGGGTCAACATGGCCATATGGAAATTAGAAGCTTCCCACTCTTAGTGATGACGTTGCTATCGTATCATCCTCACCAGTCCAACAACATGATTTCTGAGTGAACTATGACACAAGAGTGACTTCTTGGCCTTCCTTCAGGTTTGAAAATCATCTGGTGAGTCATCTATTCGAAATATGGATTCAACATGTGTTCTTTCTTCTGGAAAAGAAATAGACCCAATAGCAATTATGGCTTCCTGAGCACCTGTTCTTGAGACACATCATACTGGCTCTTTGTAGCATTCTGCCTCTTAAACTTCTCAACTAGGGTGTAGATATTTTTAGGCACATTTTCAGGTGGTTAGACAGGGACTCGGATGATATGAGTCACAGAGGATTTTAGTGTCAGAAACATAAGTGGGATTCCCAAATTGACTCCAAATCCCTTGTTGTTCCATACAGGGTACTATCTTCCTCTTAACTCTGGTCTTCTCGATCTGGAAACCTATCAAGTATCAGGATTTTCTTGTCATGTGGACAGCTGGAACGAATTCATTGGGCCTTTTCACCTCTGCCCATGGTGATCATTAAGATCATTATCTCAGTGGAGGACCTCTGGGTAAGATACTCAAAGATCCTTAGGAATACAGACAGTATAATATTTTTCTGGTATTAAAGTTACTGAAACCAACTATCTTTTTTAGTCCATTCTGGCTCTGGTATGTTCAGACGGTGCTGTAAAACAGGTCTGAAATAGTGTTTAAAAACACTCAGCTCAGCCTCTTCTACAAAGTGAGCCAATGCTTATAAACATGGCTAAAATATTGCCTTACCTATGATGACTTCCCAGCCATCGTAGTGTTTATATGGTATGACTGTGACTTATATTAGTCAACATTTGCAGAGAAAGAACTTACTGCATCCAGGGGGCACTTCATGTTGAAATTAGTTTGTGACAACGAGCTACTGTGTTTTCTTCTGCAGTCCAAGGGAATGGTGCCAGACATCTCCAAGTTGTCTAGCAGTTCTACAATTCTGATTTTAAGTGGTCTGTGTGCTTCATAGATTTGGGCAGGAGAAGGGCAGGAGTCCAGAGACTGTGAACACTTCTGTTACCTGTGCTGACCATGGAGCAGGTAGCCTTCTGTGGGCATCATTTTGATTTCTTGGTACTCTTGTGAAAGGTGCTTTTGTCTCAAATTCCTCCATTTAGGAGTAATTATAATGATGAAAGTAATTTTTATCTTATATCATCTGTGGGCCCTGATCCTGGGCTTCCAGGGAAGCTATCCTTTAACATTTTACCCAGCTCAAAATGACTGGGCAAAAACCTAAAAGCATGGGCCCTATTTCTGCCCCAAGCACATGTTGTACATCTGCTTCGAGGAGAAAACAATAACCAAAAATGCCAACATAAAGATAAGAAAAAATAAAGAACATCTTTGGCTCCCATAAGATTAAGGTCATACTGACATGTACATACTGAAAACATAAGAAAGAATCTGTCACTTTCTGGAATCTAAGAAGATCCTCACTGTAGTGTGTAACTCTGTATGTAAAACAAAACAGAAAAAAATATATAAGCCTGCCCCAAATGTTCCTTCCCCGGAGCACTCCCTTCTTGGTGAAGATTGTGTCTCCCAGACAGTTGTCCTGACTTGGGTTTGAATAAAGGTTTCTTCCTTTCTCTCTAAAATGTTTTGAAAAGTTCATTCATGCAGTGTCGACAATAACAGTGTTTTCTATTTAAGTGAGAAATAAATGTTCCACTCTAGTTGCATTGGGAATAGACGAATTTAGGGTTTCTTTAGAAGAGTAAGTCTGCTTTCCAGAAAAGGCAAGGTCATTGGTCTATTGAGAATGAAGATAATTACTGGTAAACAACAAGTATGTGTTGCCTCTTCGCCCAGAAACCAAAGCAGGTGTGCAGGCTTTAGGTCAGAGGTGCCTTCTTCTCCCCAGCTGACAGCACTTCTTTGCTCTGGCTCCAAGACACCCGAGGTTTGAACGTCAGCATCGGAGTCAGCGAGGCAGCTTGTCACAGGACGCCAGTGTTCAGAGAAAGCACAGGAATGTTTGGCAAAATGTCCTAACTATGTCAGGGCTGGAGGTAAAACCTCTCATTATCCCAAAACCTCCTGGGCTTTTCTCTTTTCTCTAGTTGAGCCACAAAGTAAAATTGAAGTAGCTGTCAGCATTCTCCGTTTGGTGCAAGAATTACTTAGTTTCCCTGCTGGTAGAACTTTGCAGGGAATCACAATTTCTCTGTCCATTTATTGCTTACACATGTATTTTGACCATCTGTTTCCTAGGAACCCTCTTTTATTAGAAAGGGAAGGTGAGATTCACTCTGTGCCTGTTTGTAACATCTAATTTGTTCCTTCATCTAACAGTGTTTATTCAATTGGGTCTAAGATATGGTTGAGTGGCCAGCATCTAGGGTTAGGTGGCTTTTTTTCATCTGATACAGACTTGGATGATGTCATTTGACAAAGGTGATGTTTCATCATTGATTAGTTTATTCATCAGAAGAGTTAAAATTAGGGTGGAGGGAAAATTGAAAATTATCCAAAGCAGCCTGCTCCTGTTTAAAAGTTGAGCTTGACTTTGTAGTTTTACTAAATGTATTATCTCGATATTTTGAGGTGCCATATTCTCTCTGTAGTTTCTTTGGTGGTGTAGTCAGAAGGAGAGTCTGGGAATTCTTTTGGATAGTGGCATGCTGGTGGCTTCAAGGGGCTTGGCGTCAGGAGCCTTGGGGTGAAGTCTGCAACTGCTTGCCTGACCCTGGGTGCATCTCCCAGAGGTTTTGTTTCCTCTTATGAAATTGCTGGCAGATAATGTTCTGCTTAAAGGGGAACCTTCCCATCCTGTTGGTGGCAATGCAAAGTGGTGCAGCCTGTCTGGGAAACAGTGTGGGGGTTCCTCAAAAAGTTAAACATTGAACAATCCCATGATCCAGCAATTGCTCTCCTAGGTATTTACCCAAAGGATACAGAAATGCAGATTCAAAGGGGGAACATGCACCATGATGTTTATAGCAGCAATGTCCACAGTAGCCAATCTATGGAGAAAATCCCAAAGTCCATGCACTGATGAATGGATAAAGCAGATGTGGGATACATATTATATATATATATATATATATATATATATATATATATATATATATATATATATATATATATATATATATATATATAATGGAATATGACCCAGCTTCAAAAAGAATGAAATCTTACCATTTGCAAGGATGTGGATGGATCTAGAGTATATTAAGCTAAGCAAAATCAGTGCGGAAAGACAAATATCCTATCTCTCACACTTGTGGAATTTCAGAAAGAAAACAGATGAACAGAGTGGAGGGGTGATGAGAGAGGCAAACAAGGAAATAGACTCAACCTTGGAGAACAAACTGAGTGTTGCTGCAGGACAGGAGCATGGGGGGAAGAGTTAAATGGGTGAGGGATATTAAGGAGGGCACTTGTGATGAGCACCGGGTACTGTATGCAGATGAGGAATCACTAAATCCTACCCCTGAAGCGAATATTCCATGGCATGTGAACTAACTGGAATTTAAGTAAAAGAAGAAAGGAAAAAGTGTTCTGCTTCATGAAGAGTGAGATAAAATTGTAGTGATTTGGGCTGTACTATTCTATAGATGAGAGTTGTAAAACACCCTGTTGTAGGATACACTAGTTTCTTATCACATAAGGAGTCCTCAGAAAGCTGCAATGAAAGATTCAGATCTCAGAGCATGTTCATGTTCCACTGATATGTTACAATTTGCACAGGTAGGAAAGAAGGTGGAGAGAAAGGCAACAGAAGGGGAAAGTAGGTGTGAACCTTTCATTAGTTAGTGTTATAGCTTTCTCATGAAAGCCTTGCGCCAGTGTGATTTTGGAAGAAACGGTGGAATCCGGGAGCTTTGCAGGAGATAGGGGAGTTCCAGGTCTGGGTAAACTGACAGGGGTCCCAGAGGAGTGTTGAATGCATTCTGCAGCAGGGTGTGGACAGGGTGGGCTCCAGGGGTGGCTGTGGTCTCCTGGGTGAGAGTTGTGACAGGTGAGGGCTGTGTGCAAGTTCCTGGCTGAGGACAAGTGAGGCACAGGCAGAGAGCTGGCAGAGAACCTTCTTCTGGGCCACCAGCCTCACCCAACACACACAGCCTCATCTTCTGTCCCTGTCACTCCAATTCTGACTTCTCCGAAGGTGAGTGAGAATACATCAAGAGCATTCTTAACAGAAGGGAAAGCATGTGCAAAAGCTCTGGGGCAGGAGAATTCCAGTTATTTCCAGGAGCAGCAAGAAGGACCTGTGGCCACAGGAGACAGCTTAGGACATGAGCTTAGAGAGGTGAAAGAGGGTGACAGAAAGCTATTCCAGGGCTATAACCCCATGAGAAGCTGTTTCACTGGGCCATACTGGCTACAGTGTTGAGAACAGATTACAGAGGGTTGAAGATGGCAAAGCAGGTCAATGATGAAGCTTTTCCAGGAACTCAGGCACCGTGGAATGGACAGGTGGCTTTGGATGGAGTGGTTAGACCTCTTGTGGGTCCATTTTGAAGATGGAGCTCACAGGATTTGCTGATGGGTTAGCTATTAGGAGCAGGAGAACAGAGGAATTGGGGTAACTCTCAGGTGTTGTGGGTTGTCCTGATCGAGAGGAAGGAGAGGGTTTCTCAGGGGGTAGGAGGTAGTCGGTGTTCAGCATGCTGAGGAAGGTCCTTTCCCAGTGGATCTGCTGAGGTTTGTGTCTGGGAGGACCTTTCACATCTCTTCCCTCAGCAATGCTCAAGTACAAGTATCCCCCACTTTTTAAACGTTCACAGTAAGACACTGGGCTTTCTTGAAAGAACTACGTTATTACCCAGCTTCAGTAAAAGGAAGAGACCTGAAGAGGATTTCAATCTTATGAAAAAAGGTGAACAGTGAGAATCGCGTTCAGCATCTGTTCTGGGGAGAAGCACGACCGAGGTGGCGTGCACCCCAACCAGCTCCTTCCTCTGTCAACCGCTCTCCGCTTCCAGCCACCAGCACTTTGAATGGTGTCTGTGGGCTTCTGCTGTGCTTCATCTTCATTTATGCTGGGCCTCCGTTAGAAACTTGTGTGCTGAGGCCTAAGAAAAGCCAAAGAGAAGGAATTTTGGAGTCTGAGCACACTGTCTAATTGTTCGTGTAAATTAATGGTCATTCCTTCTTGACACCATTTCTGCTGTGCAAGGTTTCTCAGAAGCCCTGTACTTTCAAAGAGCAGGGAAACCTATACCCCATGCTGCGGGGTTAGTTTTAGTCTCCATGCCTGACAGACCATTTCATGACTAGGATTTTCTCACTCAAACATTGAGACTTTGACCATCTTCACCCTTTTCTACCACCGCATCCCCGAATCTGGCACCTACCAACCTGCTCTCAGTATCTATGCGTTCAGTATTTGTTTATTCCACATTGAATGTACATGAGAGCATCTGGTATTGGTCTTTCTGTGTCTGAGTTACTTGGCATAAGGCCCCCAAGGTCTGTGTTTCCATGTCTGGTTCTTGTGAATAATGCTGCAGTGAACGTGGGAGTGCATCTGTCTTTTTGAGGCAGCATGTTTGTGTTCTTAAATCAATACTCAGTGGAGCCATTACTGGGTCATGGGGTAGTTGTATTTATTTTTTCAGGAACCTCCATACCATTTGTCACAGTGGCTGCACCAATTTCCATTCCCACCAACAGTGCACAGTGTTTCCTCGTCTGCACACCCTTGACCCCACCTAGTGTCTGTCTCTGGGACAATTGCTATTCCAACAGTTGTGAGAGGATAGCCGATTGTGGGTTTGACTGATGTTTCCCTGACGATGATTAGTGATGTCGAACAACTTTTTCTGTCTGTTGGCACCTGTGTGCCATCTTTGGAAAGTATCTATTCACATATTCCTCCCATTTTTTATATAGTTTTTTTTTATTTGTATGAGTGTTGTGTGTATTTTGGATATTAGCCTCTTCTCACACATATGATTCGCAGATATGTTTTTCTTATTGGGTCAGAGGCCTTTTAAGGTTTTGATGGTTTCTTTTGCTGTGTGGAAGATTTCAGTTTGATGTTGTTCCACTTGTTTATTTTTGCTTTTGTTGCCTTTGCATTTGGTGTCGGATCTGAAGACTCTTTGCCAAAACTAATGTCAATAGACTTAGTACCTGTGTCTTCTTGGAGGTTTATGGATTCAGGTCTTATGTTCAAATCATTCATCCATTAAAAATTTTGTGTGTGGTGTAAGAAAGTGACCCAGTTATATTCTTCTCCATTTAGTGTCCCCTTTGCCTGTTACCGCTCACTGAAGAGACAGTCCTTCCCTCATGGCATATCTTCTGCTGCTGTGTCGTAAGTGAGGATCATCTACGTGTGGGTAAGTTTCTGAGCTTTCTGTACTGTTCCACTGACCTGGTGTCTTTGTTTATGCCAGTACCATCCTGTTTTGATGACAACAGCTTTATAATCCAGCTTGAAATCCAGGAGTGTGTTGACTGCACCTCTTTCTCCAGGTTGCTTTGCGGATTTGGTGTCTTTTGTGATTCCATACAAGTTTGAGGACTGTTTTCTATTTCCTCGAATAATGCCACTGGAATTCAGATAGGGATTTCATCACATCTGTCGATTGCTTTGGGTACGATGGACATGTTCACATAATTAACTCTTCCAGTTAAGGAGCATGGCGTATGCTACCATTTGTTTGTGTTCCCTTCCAAATCTTTGACCCATACATTCTGCCCCCCTGGACACACATATTTTTCATTTCTTTTCTGCCATGTGTTGAGTGTACTATGTCTTTCTCATTCTTGGTTACTTTTATTCCTAGATTTTTTTTGATGCAATTTTAAATGGCGTTGCTTTTTTAATTTCTCTTTGCGAAAGTGTGTCATCAGTATACAGAAATGCAAGAAGTTGGGTCATCTGGGTGGCTCCATAAGTGAAGCGTCTACCTTCAGCTCAGGTCATGATCCCAGAGTTCTGGGATCGAGCCCCGTGTTGGGCTCCCTGCTTAGCGAGGGTCTGCTTTTCCCTCTTTCTGACACTCCCACTGCTCGTGCTTTTTCTCTTCCTGTCAAATAAATAAATAATATTTGAAAAATAATGACAACAGGTCTCTGCATATTGACTTTATATCCTGCAGCTTGTTTGAATTTTTTTATTCTAACAGTTTTTTTTTTTTTGTGGAATCTTTCGGGATTTTATGTCATTTGCAAATTGTGCCAGTTTTCCTGTATGGATTTCATATCTTCTCTTTTTTTAAAAATTGTTATTCACCCTACAGTACTTCATTTGTTTTCGATGTAGTGTTCCATGATTCATTGTTTGCATATAACACCTAGTGCTCATTATGACAAGTGCCCTCCTTTTTTTTTAAAGAATTTATTTATTTATTCAACAGAGATAGAGACAGCCAGCGAGAGAGGGAACACTAGCAGGGGGAGTGGGAGAGGAAGAAGCAGGCTCACAGCGGAGGAGCCTGTTGTGGGGCTCGATCCCATAATGCCAGGATCACGCCCTGAGCCGAAGGCAGAGGCTTAACCACTGTGCCACCCAGGTGCCCCCTGTCTTGTTAATTTTAACCATTCTAACTGGTGTAAGGTGGTATTTCATTGTCGTTTTGATTTGTATTTGCCTGATGGCAAGTGATGTGGAGCATTTTTTCATGTGTCTGTCGGCCATTTGTATGTCTTCTCTGGAGAAGT
This sequence comes from Ursus americanus, assembly GCF_024610735.1. Classification (NCBI taxonomy): domain Eukaryota; kingdom Metazoa; phylum Chordata; class Mammalia; order Carnivora; family Ursidae; genus Ursus; species Ursus americanus. Next base: position 87,263 of record NW_028273707.1, on the reverse strand, counting down.
ATCTCTTTGTGTCTTCTGCCCATTTTTTGGGTGTCGAGTTTGAGGAGTTCTTTATAGATCTTGGATACCAGCCCTTTATCTGTAATATCATTTGCAGATATCTTCTTCAATTCCATAGGTTGCCTTTTGTTTTGTTGATTGTTTGCTTTGCCGAGCAGAAGCTTTTTATCCTGATGAAGTGCCAATAGTTCATTTTTGCTTTTATTTCCTTTGCCTTTAGAGACGTGGCTTGCAAGAATTGTTGTGTCCAAAGTTGAAGAGTTCTTTTGATTTTAATATGAGACAGGAATCCATTATCTTTCTTTCCTGATTGTATTTGAGTCCTCTGTCTTTCTTGGTGAGTCTAGCTAAGTTTGTCAGTTTGTTTACCTTTCCAAAAAAGGCAGCTCTCATTTTCATTGGTTTTTTTTTTTTTTGTCTTTTTAGTCTTTGTTGGATTTATTTATGCCTTCCTTTTTGTTATTTCCTTATTTCTACTAATTTGGGGCTTTGTTGGTTGTTTTTTTTTTTTCCAATTCTTTACCACATAAATCAGGTTGTTTATTGGAGAGCATTCTCATGGATTGATGAACACTTGAATTTCTATGAATGTCCTCCAGAAAGCCACTTTTGCTGCATCCCATAAGTTTTTGTAGGTTGTCTTTTTCATCAGCGTCAAGGTACTTCTAAAATTTTTTTGATTTCTTCTTTGACTGTTGGTTGTTCAGTAGCATGTTGTTAAATCTCCACATATTTTTTAAGATTCTTTAAGTATCTGACAGAGAGTGAGACAGCGAGAGAGGGAACGCAAGCAGCGGGGTGGGAGAAGGTGAAGCGGGCTTCCCACTGAGCAAGGAGCCTGATTCGGGGCTAGATCCCAGGATCCTGGGATCACGACCTGAGCTGAAAGCAGATCCTTAATGACTGAGCCACCCAGGCCCCAAAAATCTCCACCTATTTTTGACAGTCCCATTTTTTTCTTGAGACTGATTTCTAGTTTCATATCATTGTGGTTGGATAAGATTTGAAGCAGAAGGTGAAGAGAGCATTCAGATAAAGGTTTGTTTCCTGGAGGGTTTTCTGTGGGCAGACCATGAGTTCAGTGGGCAGGAGGAAGGTTTTATGAGATGGGGGGTGGGGATAACCCTTGTTAGAATTACTGACTACTACCATGCAGGCTGTGTGCTACCGTTCACATCATAGTCCTGATGGACTTGTACTTCATTAGAAATATTTTCTAGGAGGTGTAGGCATAGCCTTCACTTAAAGAAAGGTGCCATGTGGGTTCAGCAACCAGGATGTATGGTACTGTGGGGGATCAGAAACAGGATTTCTGTGGGAAGTGACAGAAATAAGATATGGTGAGCTCCATGACCATAGGTGAGGTCCCGAGTGACCCACTGGGTGTTGAGTTCTGTGGATCTGTCTCATCAGGTGCTGTGGAATTCAGGGACACCCTCCTGTCTGTGGATTTGTGTGGATACAGGTAGACATCAGTGTCTGGCCAGGCATGAAGGTCACACTGGACCACCACCAGAGATACAGCGTGCGGTGGAGCCACTGCTTGGTTTCCCCGAAAGCTGACCAGGGTCTGTGACTGTGATTCCTAGCAGCTGCAAGGGGAGAGGAGGCCGGGGGTGGTGCACACTTCCTAGAGTTGTGGTCAGGACTAGTCTGGAGCCCACTGAAGTCAGCCACACAAGGCACAGAAGGCACCAAGTCAGTGTAGCTGTGGGCACTGCTCCCTTGGTACTTTCGGGCGAGCTCCATGCTGCCACCTCCTGCTTTTCATCATCATCTTCAAGGTCATGTGCCTCTGCTCTTGCCCCATGGCCTCCGGGGTATTGTCCGTCCTCCATCTGGCCCTCGTCCCTGGTGCCCTGTGCAGTCCGATGCCAGGGTAGCCTTCTTGAGACAAATATCTGGCCCTGATGGAACACTTCCATGGATCTCCTGTGATGCGAGGATGATGCCCTGCCCTGGAAGGGGCCTGCAGGTCCCCAATCAGGAGAGCCATGTCTCCCTTTTCAGCATGGCCTGCCCTCCCCTCAGTCTTCTTCAGGGAAGCTCTCCCCACTTCCTGAGCTGACAGCTCTGAACTTAAAAATGAATGTTATTTTACATATCTCTATGCCTTAGTTCATCCATGGCATGTCTTTCAACCCCGTTAGTGGGTTTTTTTCTTTTTTAGCAGTTCTGAAGGGCTGTCTGATCAAGGAGGGGATGACGTGGGTGGGGTAGCTTTCCCTCTCATCTCCCTCAGCATGTCTCTGAGCCCTGGGGCCAGCTATCCCAGTGAGGATTGAGGAACCCGAGCCAACCCATCCTGAGCACAGGCTGTGTCAGCTCATAGACTGATGCGTGTTGGTGGGCAGCTGGCATGGGCCAGGGGCAGGCAGTGTCTCCTTCTCATTCCTTCCCTCCCTTCCTCCCAGAGGTAGCTCAGAGAAGCCTTCAACCCCTGCATCTCCAGATCCCTTGACCTATGCCTCCTGTGTTCAGCTGGTGACCTTGGAGTTTCGCATGGATTCTACCTCCCGTACCCTCTCCTGTAGCAGTTCCTGCATCAGGGGAGGGGTCGGACCCTTGTCTGTTTTTGGTCTTCTTCCTGTCCCGCACCAAGCCCACCCACCTTTGCATCTTCCATGTATGTGCTTGGAAGCAAGCCCATCCGCAGGGAACCTATTAGCCAAATGGATCCTGGCAATGAACATTGAAGTAGAGATCCAGGATCCATAATAAACCTGCTCTGAAACCTGTCCCAAAGTCTGTGACTCTCTCACACTGAAACAGAAACAATAGTAGCTTTCTGGACTGTGAAGTGTCATGTGTCTCTACTTACAATCTTGAATGCATAGGTGCTGAGCCTGGACTGAAAAGGACCATGTCTTCCGTGGGCTGGAATCCATGGCAAAAACTCAGTGAAATCTGAATTTGAGGCATGGAGTGAATAATTATTGTAGAGTGAATCCTCCCAAGTAGGGCTTATGCACAATGCACAGGAAAAGCTTTTTCAAAGAGCTTCCTGAAAGAAAAATCTTTTTTAAAATTTATTTTAATTCCAGTAAAACTAACATACAGTGTTACATTCGTTTCAGGTGTACAATAGAGTGATTCAGTAATTCTATATATTACTCAGTGGTCATCAAGAAAAGCGTCCTCTTAATCCCCTACATCTATTTCACTCATCCCTCTATCCACCTCCTCTCTGGTAACCATCCGTTTGTTCTCTATTGTTAAGAGTTTGTATTTTGGTGTGTCTCCTTTTTCTCTTTTAGTTATTTATTTTTGTTTGTTTTTTAAATTCCCCATTAGAGTGACATCGTATGGGATTTGTCTTTCTCTGACTGACTGATTTTAGTTAGGATAATACTCTCTAGCTCCATCCATGTGTCTGCAAATGGCAAGGTTTCATTCTTTTTCAAGCCGAGTAATACTCCATTGTGTGTGTGTGTGTGTGTGTGTGTGTGTGTGTGTGTGTGTGTGAATACACACATCTATCATCTCATTTGTCAATTTTTCTACAGACACTTGGGTGGCTTCCATATTGTGATATTGTGAATAATGGTGCAAGAAACATAGGGGTGCACATATCCTTTTAAGTTACTGTTTTCCTATTCTTTGGGTAAATACGAGTAGTGTGATTGTTGGATCGTAGGGTAGTTCTATATTTAATTTTTTGAGGAACCTTCATACTGTTTTCCACGGTGGCCACCACAGTTTGCATTCCCACCCACAGTTCGTGAGGATTCCCCTTTATCCACATCCTCCCAACAGCTGCTCTTTGTTGTGCTTTTGATGTTAGCCATTCTGACAGGTTTGAGGTATTACCTCACTGTCCTTTGGGTTTACATTCCTGATGATGGATGATGGTGAACATCTTTTCACGGGACTGTTGGCCATTTGTATTTCTTCTTTGGAGAAATGTCTGTCCATGTCTTCTGCCTATTTTTTAACTGGATTATTTGTTTTGGGGGGGTTGAGTAGAATCACTTGTATATGTTTTGGACACTATCCCTTTATTGCATATGATCTTTGCAAATATCTTCTCCCTTTGAGTAGGTTGTCTTATTATTTTTACATTTTCATTGTTCTTCTGCCGTGTGGAAACTTTTTATTTTGCTGTATTCCCAATAGTTTATTTTTGCTTTCATTTCCTTTGCCTCAGGAGACAGTCTAGAAAAACGTTGGTATGGTCCATATCAAGAAGTTACTGTCTTCCCTCCTGTAGGAGTTTTATGGATTCAGGTCTCATATTGAGGTCTTGAAACTGTTTTGTGTTTGTCTTTATTGTGTAAGAAAGCAGTCTAATTTCATTCTTTTGTGTGTAGCTGTCTAGTTTTCCCAACACCATTTGTTGTAGAGACTGTCCTTTTCCCTTGCTTTGTGGAAGATTCATGGACCACATAATTGTGGGTTTCTGTCTGAACTTGTATCCTGTTCCTTTGGTTGCTGTGTCTATTTTTGTGCCGTACTGTCTTGTTAGGATGACTGCAGCTTTGTAGTATAACCTGAAATCTGAAATCGTCAGTCCTCCAGCTTTGTTTTTCTTTTCCACATTGCACTGGCTGTTCGGAATCTTTAGTGGTTCCATACAAATGTGTAGGATTGTTTATTCGAGGTCTTTTGTTCTTTAATTTAAATTCAATTAGCCAACTTACAGTACATCATTCGTTTCAGATGTAGTCTTCAATAAATTTTCAGTCATGTGTAACACCCAGTGCTCATTGTATCGTGTGACCTCCTTAATGCTACTCACCCAGTTACCCCCCCCAACTTCTCCTCCAACAATCATCAGTTTCTTGCGATAGTTAAGCGTCCATTATGGGTTTTCTCCCTCTCTGATGACTTCCCATTCTATTTTCCCTTCCTTCCCCTATGGTCTTCTTCCTTGTTTCTGATATTCCACATAGGAGTGAAAGCATATGATCATTGTCTTTCTTTCATTGACTTATTCCACTCAGCATAATACCCTCCAGCTCCACCCAGGTCGGTGTGATGGTAAGTATTCATGCTTTCTGATGGCTGAGTAATATTCCCTTATATATATGATCTACAACTTCTTTATCCATTCATCTATCCATGGTCATCTGCACTCCTTCCACAGTTTGTCTATTATGGATATTGCTGCTATGAACACTGGTGTGCATGTGTCCCGTCTTCACTACCTCTGTCTCTTTGGGGTAAATACCCAGTAGTGCAATTGCTGGGACATAGGGTAGCTTTATTTATAACTTCTTGAGGATACTCCGTACCATTTTCAAGAGTGGCTGTACCGGACTGCATTCGTACAGGGGTGTAAGAGGGTTCCCGTTTCTCCACATCCTCTCCAACATGTATAGTTTCATGTCTTCTTATTTTTATATATTCGGCCTCGTGTAATATGGCATTTATAGGGGTTTAGATTTGCATTTCCCTGAAGCCAAGTGATATGAAGCATTTATGCATGTATCTTTTGGTCACCAGTACGTCGTCATAAGTGAAGTGACTTCCCATTTTAATCCATCTCAAGACCTAAAGCTGGGTAAGTCTCTGAAGCTGGATGATGCCATCGGTTGGAAGTGTGGAGAATTTCAAAAGATCTCCATGGAGAGCAAGTTTAAAGGTCACTGTGAAGCTACTAATTGGATCCGGGGAGATCTCTGAAAGTGGGGGTTGCCTGGGATGGGCTGAGGGGGGCCCTCCGATTTTCCTATGAATTCTTGCTGCAGCCCCAAATGGACAGTTTCCTGCTGTGGGGCAGGCTGAGTCCTCTAGTCGTGCAGAGGTGAGCCCAATGCCTGGTGCCTTGGAGGCAGGCAAATGGGGAGGGACACTCAGCAGAGGACCCAGGGTTAGGTTAGGCCTCAAGAGACAGCAGGTCCGAACTGCCCAGTGCTCAGAGAACTCCCAGGCCGAGTGAGATGAGGGCACAAGGGTGGGTGAGTGTGAGCCTTGGGGTTTCATCCGGAAGCACCCACAAAGGTCGGGGTTCACCAGAAGGGGCTCTCAGGGGGTGCCCCAATTCTCTTGCCCTGAATGCTCTCTTGTTCCCCAAAATGGTGCAGTTTACTGTGGGCTGCAGGCTGAGTCCTACAGTGGGGCTTGGGTTTCCCCAATCCCCCGGAGTGTGGTGCCAGGAATCTAGGGAGGGACCTCTCTGTGGCCAACCTAGGGTAAGGGTTAGGGTCCAGGAGCCCGGCAGGGACAATCTTTAGGCTGTGGGGCGAGCTCTGTGGATGGCTGAGAGGAGGCCATGGGGGAGGGTGAGAATGGGCCTCAGGGTTGGGGAACGGGGGGCTGCCAATGATGGGGATGGGCTCCAGGGGCCTCCCCAAGTTCTTGTGCCCTGTAGACTCCGTAGAACCCCAAGGGGCATGGTTTCCTGTCGGGTGGCAAGCTGAGTCCTGCGGTGGGGCACAGATATCCCAATTCCCCGGGTCTGCGATATAAGGCTCCTGGGGAGACCCCCAAACCCGCAGCCGGCTTAGGGCTAGCGTAAGGCCCCAGGAGCCCCGCAGGCTGGATCTGCTGGCTGTATGGCGAGCTACACGGGCTGAGGTGAGGGTGTGGGGAGGGTGAGCGTGGGCCTCAGGGTTGGGGCGCGGGTGGCCGCTGAAGTTCGCTGGTGGCTCAGGAGGGCCCTCCTGTTTCTCCCGCCCTGAATGCTCTATGGCCTCCCAAGGCACACGGTTTCCTGCGGGGTGGCAGACTGAGTCCTGCTGTGGGGCTCAGGTGTCCCGAATCCCCGCAGCTGTGGCTCCAGGCTCCTGGGGAGGGGCCCCTTCACAGATGAACTAGGGTTAGGGTTGGGGCCCAGGAACCCCGCAGGCCAGATCTGCCCACTATGTGGCGAGCTCCGCCGCGGGCTGAGGTGAGGGTGCAGGGTGGGGTGAGCATGGGCTTCAAGGTTGGGTTTAGGGATCGCCGAAGTTCACCGGGGTTCTGGGGGCCCTCCTGGTTCTCCCACCCTGAATGCTCTACAGCCTCCCAAGGGGCATGGTTTCCTGCACGCTGGCAGGCTTTGTCCTGCAGTGGAGGTCAGGTGTCCCCAGTCCCTGGGGCTTTGACACCGGGCCCCAGGGGAGGGACCCTACCCAGCCGACCTAGGGTCAGGTCTAGGCCCCAGGAACCCGGCAGGCCTGATCTGCCGGCTCTGCCACGAGCTCAGTGGCAAGCTGAAGGGAAGGCATGGGGCGGGATGAGCGTGGGCCTCAGGGTTGGGGTGTAGGGGGTCGCCGAGGATCGCTGGGGGCTCAGGGGGGCCCTACCAGTTCTCCTGCAGGGGATGCTCTGCGGCGCCCCAAGGGGCATGGTTTCCTGAGGGGTGGCAGGCTGAGTCCCGTGGTGGGGCTCAGGTGTACCCAATCCCCGGGGTTAGGGTACGGATTAGGGTACGGGTTAAGGTTAGGGTATGGGTTACGGTTAGGGTATGGGTTAGGGATAGGGTAAGGAGAAGGTACGGGTTAGGGTTGGGTTTAGGGGTTACAGGTTGGAGGTTATGGGTTAGGGTACAGATTAGGGTTTATGGTACGGGTTAGGGTTTAGGGTTTAGGGTTAGGGTTGGAGTACGGGTTAGGTTTAGGGTACGGGTTAGGGTTAGGGTACGGGTTAGGGTACGCATTAGGGTACAGTTTAGGGTACGGGTTAGGGTACAGTTTAGGGTAAGTATTGGCCTACCGATTTGGGTACGGTTTAGGGTACGGGTTAGGGTTAGGGTACCGGTTAGGGTTAGGGTACAGTTTAGGGTTATGGTACAGGTTAGGTTACGGTTTAGGTTTAGGCTTAGGGTACGGGTTAGGGAACGGGTTAGGGATAGGGATAGGGTACGATTTAGGGTTAGGTTATGGGTTAGGGTACGGGTTAGGGTACAGGTTAGGGTTAGGTATGGGTTAGGGTCCGGGTTAGGGATAGGGCACGAGTTAGGGTATGGGTTAAGGTTAAGGTAAAGGTACTGGTTAGGGTTAGGGTACGGGTTACGGTTTAGGGTTTAGGGTTACAGTTAGGGTACGGGTTAGGGTTAGGGTACAGGTCGGGTTTGGGTACGGGTTATGGTACGAGTTATGGTATGGGTTAAGGTCAGAGTTTAGGGTTAAGGTTAGGGTACGGGTTAGGGTACTTGTTAGGGTTACGGTTAGGTTTAGGGTATGGTTTAAATTACGGGTTAGGGTACAGTTTACGGTTAAGGTTAGGGTATGGGTTAGGGTACGGGTTAGAGTACGTGTTAGGGTTACGGTTAGGGTTAGGGTACAGGTTAGGGTTAGGTTTAGGGTACGCGTTAGAGTTAGGGTTAGAGTACGGGTTAGGGTATGGGTTAGGGTTAGGTTTAGGGTTAGGTTATGGGTTAGGGGTAGGGTTAGCTGAAGGGGTAGGGTTAGGGGTAGGGTTAGGGGTATGGTAGGTGTCTGGGTAGGGTTAGGGTTTAGGGTTAGGGTTTGGGGTTTGGGGTTAGTGGTTAAGGTTAGGGTTTCATGTTTAGGGTTTCCGGATTAGGGTTAGGGGTTAGGGTTTAGGGTTTAGTGTTAATGTCAGGGTTTAGGGTTTAAGGATTAGGGTTTAGGGTTAGGTTTAGGGTAGGGTTAGGTTTAGGGTAAGGGTTAGGGGTTAGCATTAGGTTTAGGATTAGCGGTTAAGGTTTGGGTTTAAGGTTAGGCATTAGGGTTTAGGGTTAGGGTTAGACCCCAGTAGGCCAGCAGGACCTATGCCCCGGCTGTGCGGCAAGTGGAGGAGTGGGCCAAGGTGAGGGCGATGGCGAGCGGGAGTATGGTATCCAGCGTTTTGTCGCCGGGGGCCTTTGAAAGTCGCTAGAGGCTTGGAGGGCCCTGCCCGTTATCCCGCCCTTAATGACCAGCGGTGCCCCTAGCGGCCCGGGTGGTGGCAGTGTGGCAATGTGAGTCTGGCACTACGGTTTGGGGGTCCCCAATGCCGTGTGTTGCAGCGCCAGGCCCCTTGGGAGGGGCACCTCTGGGGCCCTCCTAGGGTTAGTGTTAGCTCCCAGGAGTCCAGCAGGCATGATCCGCCAGCTGTGTGGTAGCATAGGACCGGGCCAAGGTGAAGGCGCCGGCAAGCTGGAGCGTGGGCCCAAGCATTTTGGCGCGGGGGGCCTTGGAAGGTCGCCGGGGGATTCAAGGGCCCTGCCGGTCCTCCCGCCCTGAATGGCCAGAGGCGCCCTTAGCCGCCCAGGTGGTGGTGGCATGGCATGGTGAGTACGGCGCTGGGGCTCGGGGGTCCCCAATCCCCGGTGTGGCAGCACCAGGCCCCTTGGGAGGGGCCCCTCGGGTGCGACCTAGTGTTAGGGTTAGCCCCCAGGGGGCCGACAGGCCCAATCCCATGGCTGTGTGGAGAGCGGATGGGCGCGCTGAGGTGAGGGGGCTGGCAAGTGGGAGCGTGGGCCCAAAAGTTTTGGTGCAGGGGGCCTTCGAATGTCGCCGGGGTCTCGGAGGGCCCTGTCTGTTCTCCTGCCCTGAAGACCGGCGACGCCTCTAGCGTCGCACATGGCGGCGGGGCGTCCGGGTGATTCCGGCGCTGGGACTCGGGGTTCCCAAATCCCCGGTGTTGCGGCTCCAGGTCCCTTGGGCGGGTACCTCGGGGGCCGATCTATGGTTAGGGTTAGACCCCAGGAGGCCGGCAGGCCAGATCTGGCAGCTATGCGGCGAGTGGAGGGGCGGGCGGAGGTGAGGCCGCTGGCGAGCGGGAGTATGGGCCCAGGCGTTTTGGCGCGGAGGTCCTTCGGATGTCACCAGGGGCTTGGAGTGCCCTGCCCGTTCTCCCGCCCTGAATGACTGTCAGCTCTCCTAGCGGCCCCGGTGGTGGCAGGTCGGCATGTTGAGTCCAGCCTTGGGGCTCGGGGGTCCCTAATCCCTGGGGTTGCTGCGCCAGGCCCCTTGGGAGGGGCCCCTTGGGAGGGGCCCCTTGGGTGCCGCCCTAGGGTTAGGGTTAACCCCCAGGACACCAGCAGGCCCTATCTGCTGGCTGTCCAGCGAGCAGAGGGGTGGACCGAGGTGAGCGCCCTGGTGAGTGGGAGCGTGGGCCCAAGCGTTTTGGCACGGGGGCCTTCAAAGGTCGCCGGGGGCTTGGAGGGCCCTGCCAGTTCTGCCCCCCTGAATGACCGGGGGCACCCCTAGCAGCCCGGGTGGTGGCATGGGGGCAGGGTGAGACCGCAGTCGGGGCTCGGCTTCCCCAATCCCCGGCGTTGCGGCGCCAGTCCCCTTGGGAGGGGTCCCTCTGGGGCCCAACTTGGGTTAGGGTTAGCCCCCAGGAGGTCGGCAGGCCCGATCCGCCAGCTCTGTGCCAATTGAAGTGGCGTGCTGAGGTGAGGGTGCTGGCGACCAGGAGCGTCGGCCCAAGCATTTTGGCGCGGATGGCCTTCGTAGTCGCCATAGGCTCGGAGGGCGCTGCTCGTTCTCCTGCCCTGAATGACCGGCAGCGCCCGTAGCGGCCCGGTTGGTGACGGGGCGGCAAGGTGAGTCCGGCACTGGGGAGGGGTCCCCAATCCCCGGCGTGATGGCGCCGGGCACTTGGGAGTGGTCCCTCGGGGGCCGATCTAGGGTAGGGTTAGCCCAAAGGAGGCCGGCAGGCCCAATTCGCCAGCTGTGCTGCAAGCGGAGTGGTGGGCCAAGGTGAGGGCGCTGGCCATCGGGAGCATGGGCACAAGCGTTTTGTTACGGGGGGGCTTCGAAAGTCGCTGGTGGCTCGGAGGCCCCTGCCTGTTCTCCCGCCCTGAATGAGGACGGCGCTAATAGCGGGCAGGGTCACGGCGAGGAGGCAGGGTGAGTCTTGCGCTGGTGCTCGGGGGTCCCCAAGCCCCGGCGTGGCGGTGCCAGGCCCCTTGGGAGGGGCCCCTCAAGGGGCGACGTATGGTTTGGGTTAGCTCCCAGGAGGCCGTCAGGCCCGATCAGCCAGGTGTGCGTCGAGCGGAGGGGCGGGCCGAGGTGAGGCTGCTGGCGAGTGGGAGCATGGGCCCAAGCGTTTTGGCGTGGGGAGCCTTCGAAGGTCTCGGGTGCTCTGAGGGCCTTGTCCGTTCTCCCGCCCTGAATGACCGGCAGTGCCCCTATAGGCCAGGGTGGAGGAGGGGCGGCACGTTGAGTCTTGCACAGGGGCTCGGTGGTCCCCAATCCCCACTTTGCAGCGCCAATCCCCTTTGGAGGGGCCCTCGTGGGCCAACATACGGTTAGGTTTAACCCCCAGGAGGCCAGCAGGCCCGATCCGCCAGCTGTGCCGCGAGCGGAGGCACGGGCAGAGGTGAGGGCGCTGGCGAGAAGGAGCATGGGCCTAAGCGTTTTGGGGTGGGGGGCCTTTGAATGTTGCAGGGGGCTCAGAGGGCCCTGCCCGTTCTCCCGCCCTGAATGACCGGCGGCGCCCCTATCGGCCCAGGTGGAGGCGGGGCGGCAGGGTGAGTCTGGCGCTGGGGCTCGGGGGTCCAAAATCACGGGCGTTCCGGCACGAGGCCTGTTGGGAGAGGCCCCTCTGCGGCCAACTAGGGTTAGTGTTAGCCCCCAGGAGGCCTGCAGGTCTGATCCGCTGGCTGTGAGGTGAATGGAGGGGTGAGCCGAGATGAGGTCGCTGGCGAGCGAGAGCGTGCACCCAAGTGTATTGGCTTGGGGGGCCTTCGAGGTCGCCAGGGGCTCGGAGGGCCCTGCCCGTCCTTCCGTCCTGAAAGACCGACGGCGCCCATAGCGGCCCAGGTGGCGATGGGGAGGCGTGGTGAGTCCGACGCTGGGTTTCATGGGTTCTCAATCCCCGGCGTTGCGGTGCAAGGCCACTTAAGAGGGGCCCCTCAGGGGTCGACCTAGGTTTAGGGTTAGCACCCAGGATGCCAGAAGGCCCGATCCGCCTGCTGTGCGGCGAGTGGAAGGGTGGCCCGAGGTGAGGGCGCTTCGAGCGGGAGCGTGGGCCCAAGCATTTTGGCATGGGGGGCCTTCGAAGGTCGCCGAAGACTCAGAGTGCCCTGCCCGTTCTCCCGCCCTGAATGACCGGTGGCGCCCCAAGCAGCCTGGGTGGTGGTGGGGCGCAGGGTGAGTCTGGCACTGGGGCTCGGGGTCCCCAACCCGGCGTTGCGTTCCCAGGCCCCTTGGGAGGGTCCCCTCGTGGGCCGACCTAGGGTTAGTGTTAGTCCCCAGGAGGCTGGCAGGCCCGATCCGCCGACTGTGTGGAGAGCGGAAGCGCTGGCCGAGGTGAGGCCGCTGGTGAGCGGGAGCGTGGGCCCTAGCGTTCTGGCGCGTGCGGCGTTCGAAATTTCCCGGGGGCTCTGAGGGCCCTGCCGGTTCTCCCGCCCTGCATGATCCTCGGTTATCCTAGGGGCCTGGGTGGAAGAGGGGGGGCAGGGTGAGTCCGGTGCTTGGGCTTGGGGGTCCCAAATCCCCAGCGTCGTGGCACCAGCACCTTGGGAGGGGCCCCTCTGGGGCCAACCTAGGGTTAGTGTAAGTCCCCAGGAAGCCGGCAGGCCCGACCCGCCGGCTGTGTGGCGTCCAGAGGGGCAGGCTGAGGTGAGGGTGCTGGCGAGCGGGAGTGTGGGCCCAGGCATTTTGGCACGGGTGCCTTTGAAGGTCACCAGTGGCTCGGAGGGCCCTGCCCGTTCTCTTGCCCTGAATGACCGGCGGCGACCCTAGCGGCTCGGGTGGCCTGGGGGCGGCAAGTTGAGTCCAGCGCTGGGGCTCATGGGTACCCAATCCCCGGCGTTGCGGTGCCAGGCCTCTTGGGAACCGACCTAGGGTTAGGGTTAGCCCCCAGGAGGCTCTCAGGCCGGATCCGCCGGCTGTGTGGAGAGCGGAAGTGCTGGCCGAGCGGAGGCCGCTGGTGAGCCGGAGCGTGGACCCAAGTGTTCTGGCGCAGGCAGCCTTCGAAGGTCGCCAGGGGCTCGGAGGGCCCTGCCCGTTCTCCCGCCCTGAATGTCCGGCAGCACGCCTAGCGGCCTGGGTTGTGGCAGGGCAGCAGGGTAGAGTCTGGCGCTGGGGCTCGGGGGTCCCCAATCCCAGGCGTTGTGGCGATAAGCACCTTGGGATGGCCCCCTCGGTGGCCGACCTAGGGTTAGAGTTTGCCCCCAGGAGGCCAGCAGTCCTGATCCGCCCACTCCGCAAGGAGCAGAGGGGTGGTCCGAGATGAGGGTGCTGGCGAGCAGGTGCTTGAGTCAAGCGTTTTGGTGCCGGGGGCCTTCAGAGGTCGCCGGGGGCTCAGAGGGCCCTGCACGTTCTTCCGCCCTGAATGACTGGTGGCTACCCTAGCAGCCCGGGTAGAGGACGGACAGTAGGGTGAGTCAGGCGCTGGGGTTCAGGGTCCCCAATCCTCGGCGTTGGGGCGCCAGGCCCCTTCGGAAGGGCTCTAGGGGACCGACCAAGCATTACTGTTAGCCCCCAGAAGGCCGGCAGACCTGATCTGCCGGCTGTGTGGCGAGCAGAGGGGCAGGCTGAGGTGAGGGCGCTGTCGAGCGGAAGCATGGGCACAAGCGTTTTGGCGTGGGGGGGAATTCGAAAGTAGTCGGGGGCTCAGAGCGTCCTTCCCCTTTCTACCACACTGAATGCCCGACGGCACACCTAGCGGCCCGGGTTGCAGAGGGGCAGCAGTGTGAGTCCGGCGCTAGGGCTCGGGGGTCCCCAATCCCCGTTGTTGCAGCGCCAGGCCCCTTGGGAGGGGCCCCTTGGGTGTGACCTAGTGTTAGGGTTAGCACCCAGGAGGCCGGCAGGCCCGATTCGTCAGCTGTACGGCGAGCGGAGTGTCGGGCGGAGGTGAGGCCACTGGCAAGCAGGAGCCCGGGCCCAGGAGTTTTCGCGGGGGGGTCCTTCGAAGGTTGCCGAGTGCTCGAAGTGCCGTACACGTTCTTCCGCCCTGAATGACAGGCGGCTACCCTAGCGGCCCAGTTAGAGGAGGGGTGGTAGGGTGAGTCTGGCGCTGGGGCTCGGGGTCCCCAGTCCTCGGCGTTGGGGTGCCAGTCCCCTTCAGAAGGGCTCTAGGGGGCCGACCAAGCATTACTGTTAGCCCACAGGAGGCTGGCAGACCCAATCCACCGGCTGTGCGGCGAGCGGAGGGGCGGACCGAGGTGAGGGCACTGGGGAACGGAAGTGTTGGGTGAAGCGTTTTGCCTGGGGGGGCTTTCGAAGGTCGCTGGGGACTTGGAGGGCCCTGCCTGTTCTCCCGCCCTAAATGACCATAGGGGCCCCTAGCGGCCCTGGTGGCAGTGGAGCAGCAAAGTGAGTCCGGCGCTGCTGCTCGGGGGTCACCAATCCCCAGCGTTGCAGCCCCAGGCCTCTTGGGAGGGCCCCCTCAGGTGCCAACCTAGGGTTAGGGTTACCCCCAGGAGGCCGGGAAGCCCGGTCTGCCGGCTGTGTGGCGAGCGGAGGGGCAGGTTGAGATGAGGGCGTTGGCGAGTGGGAATGTGGGACCAAAGTTTTAGAGGGAGGGTCCTAGAAGGTCGCCAGGGGCTCAGAGGGTCCTGCCCGTTCTCCCTCCCTGAATGACCGACAGTGCCCCTCGCAGTACTGGTGGCAGCGGGGCAGCAGGGTGAGTCTGGCACTGGGTCTCGGGGGTCCCCAATGCCCGGCGTTGTGTCGCCAGGACCTTGGGAAGGGCCATTTGGGGGTCGACCTTGGGTTAAGTTAGCCCCCAGGAGGCCCACAGGCCCGATCCGCCAGCTATGCGGTGAGCGGAGGGGTGGTCCGAGGTATGGGCACAGGCGAGCAGGAGCTTGGGCCCAATCGTTTTGGCACGGGGGTCTTCGAAGGTCACCAGGGCCTTGGAGGGCCCTGCCTGTTTTCCCGCCCTGAATGACTGATGGTGCTCCTAGCAACCGGGGGTGGCGGCGGGGTGCCACGGTTAGTCCCGCGCTGGGGCTCGGGGTCAGCAATCCCAGCCGTTGTGGCGCCAGGCCCCATCAGAGGGGCCCCTCGGGGGCTGACCTAGGGTTAGGTTTAGCCACCAGAAGGCCGGCGGGCCTGATCCACTGGCTATCCGGTGAGCGGAGGGGCAGGACAAAGTGAGGGCGCTGGCATGCGGGAGCCTGGGTTCAAGCGTTTTGGCGCGGGGTATCTTTGAAGTTCGCCGGGGGCTCAAAGGGTCCTGCCCGTTTTCCAGCCTTGAATATCCAGCGGCAACCCTAGCGGCCCGGGTGGCGGCGGGGCGGCAGGGTGAGTCCGGCGCTGGGGCACGGGGTTCCCCAATCCCCGGCGTTATGGCGCCAGGCCCCTTGGGAGGGGCCCTTTGAGGATAGAACTAGGGTTAGGGTTAGCCCCCGGTAGGCCAGCAGGCCCTATCCGCCAGCTGTGCGTTGAGCGGAGGGGTGGGCCGAGGTGAGGGCTCTGGAGAGCGGGAGCGAGGGCCCAAGCGTTTTGGCGTGGGGGGACTTCAATGGTTGCCGGGGGCTCGGAGGGCCTTGCCCATTCTGTCACCGTGAATGACCGGCGGTGCCCCTACCAGCCCGCGTGGCAGTGGGGCAGTAGGGTGAGTCTGGCGCTGGGGATCGGGGGTTCCCGTTCCCCAGCATTGCTGCGCCAGGCCCCTTGGGAAGGGCCCCTAGTGGGCCAAGCTAGGAATAGGGATAGTCCCCAGGAGGCCGGCAGGCCCGATCCGCTGGCTGTGAGTCTAGCGGAGGGACGGGCCAAGGTGAGGGCGCTGGCGCGTGGGAGCATGGGCCCAAGCGTTTTGGAGCGGGGGGCCTTCGAAAGTTGCCTGGGGCTCAGAGGGCCCTGCCCCTTCTCCCGCCCTGAATGACCAATGGCACCCCTAGCGGACCGTGTGGCAACGGGGCAGCAGGGTGACTCTGGCGCTGGGGCTTGGGGGTCCACAATCCCTGGCGTTGCGGCGCCAGGTGCCTTGGGAGGGGCCCCTCGTGGGCTGACCTATGGTTAGGGTTAGCCCCCAGGAAGCCAGCAGGCCCGATCGGCCAGCTTTGCGGTGAGCGGAGGGGCAGGCCGAGGTGAGGGCGCTGACAAGTGGGAGTGTGGGCACAAGCGTTTTGTTGAGGGGGGCCTTCGAAGGTCGCCCGTGGCTCGGAGGGCCCTTCCTGTTCTCACGCCCTGAATGACCGATGGTGCCGCTAGCGGCCCGTGTGGCGGGGGGGCGGCATGGTGAGTCCGGCTCTGTGGCTCAGGGGTCAGCAATCCCAGGCGTTGTCGTGCCAGGCCCCATTGGACTGGCCCCTCGGGGGACGACCTAGGGTTAGGGTTAGCCCCCAGGAGGCCGGCAGGTCCCATCCGCCAGCTGTGCGGCGAGTGGAGGGGTGGGCCGAGTGAGGGCGCTGGCGAGCGGGAGCGTGGGCCGAAGCATTTTGTCACGGGGGTCCTTCAAAGGTCTCCAGGGGCTCAGAGGGCCCTATCTGTTCTCCCGCCCTGAATGACAATTGGCTCCCCTAGTGGCCCGGGTGTGGCGGGGCAGCAGGGTGAGTCCGGCGCTGGGGCTCAGGAGTCCTCAATCCCTGGCGTTGCGGCGCCATGCCCCTTGGGATGGGCCCCTAGGGGGCCTACCTAGGGTTAGGGTTATCCACCAGGAGTCTGGGAGGCCCGATCCGCCAGCTGTGCGGCGAGCGGAGTGGCGGACTGAGGTAAGGGCACAGGTGAGCGGGAGCGTGGGCCCAAAGCGTTTTGGTGCAGGGGGCCTTCAAAAGTCACCGGTGGCTCGGAGGGCCCTGCCCGTTCTCCCTCCCTGAATGACTGGCGGTGCCCCTAGCGGCCCAGGGGGCGGTAGGGTGGGAGGGTGAGTCCGGCGCTGGGGCTCGGGAGTCCCCTATCCCCGGTATTGTGGCAATAGGAACCTGGGATGGGCCCCTCGGGGGCCTACCAAAGTTAGGGTAACACCCAGGAGGCTGGCAGTCCCGATCCACAAGCTGTGCAGCGAGCGGAGGGGCGGACCGAGGTAAGGGCACAGGGAGCGGGAGCATGGGCCCAAGCGTTTTGGCGTGGGGGGGCCTTCGAAGGTCGCCAGGGGCTCGGAGGGATCTGCCCGTACTCCCTCCCTGAATGACCGACAGTGCTCCTAGCGGCCCGGGTGGCGGCAGGGCAACACAGTGAGTCCAGCGCTGGGGTTCGGGGGTCCCCAATACCCGGGGTTGCGGCGCCAGGCCCCTTGGGATGGGCCCCTCGAGGGCCGACCTAGGGTTAGGCTTAGGCCCCAGGAGGTCGGCAGTCCCTATCAGCCGGGTGTGCAGCGAAGGGGTGGGCCGAGGTGAGGGCGCTGGCGAGTGGGAGCGTGGGCCGAAGCGTTTTGTCGTGGGGAGCCTTCAAAGGTCTCCGGGGGCTCAGAGGGCCCTACCGGTTCTCCCGCACTGAATGACCGGCGGCTCCCCTAGCGGCCCGGGTGGTGGCTGAGCTGCAGGGTGAGTCCGTCGCTGGGGCTCAGTAGTCCCAAATCCCGGCGTTGCTGTGCCAGGCCCCTTGGGATGGGCCCCTGGTGGGCCTACCTAGGGTTAGGGTTAGCCCCCAGGAGGCTGGGAGGCCTGATCCGTGGGCTGTACGGCGAGAGGAGGGTCAGGCCGAGGTAAGGGCGATGGCGAATGGGAGCGTGTTCCCAAGCGCTTTGAGGCAGGGGGCCTTCGAAAGTCGCTGGGGGCTCGGAGGGCCCTGCCGTTCTCCCGCCCTGAATGACTGGTGGTGCCCCTTGTGGCCCGGGTGGCGGTGGGAGGCATGGTGAGTCCAGCGCTGGGGCTCAGAAGTCCCCAATCCTCCTCATTGCGGCGCCAGGCCCCTTGGGAGGGGCCACTAGGGAGTCGACCTAGGGTTCGGGTTAGCCCCCAGAAGGCCCACAGGCCCGATCCGCCATCTGTGTGGCGAGCTGAGGGGATGGCCGAGGTAAGGGCGCTGGCGAGCAGGAGCGTGGGCCCTAGCGTTTTGGTGCGGGGGGCCTTCGAAGGTCGCTGGAGTCTTGGAGGGCCCTGCCCCTTCTCCCTCCCTGAATGACCGGCGGTGCCCCTAGCGGTCCAGGTGGCGGTAGGGCAGGAGGGTGAGTCGGGCGCTGGGGCTCGGGATTCCCAAATTCCCGGTGTTGGGGCAATAGGAACCTGGGATGGGCCCCTCGGGGGCCCACCAAAGGTTAGGGTAACACCCAGGAGGATGGCAGTCCCAATCCACTGGCTGTGCTGCGAGCGGAGGGGCGGACCGAGGTGAGGGCATAGGCGAGCGGGAGCATGGGCCCAAGCGTTTTGGCGCGGGGGGCCTTCGAATGTCACCAGGGGCTTGGAGGGATCTGCCTGTGCTCCCTCCATGAATGACCGACAGTGCTCCTAGCGGCCCAGGTGGCGGCGGGGCAACATGATGAGTCCGGCACTGGGACTCGGGGGTCCCCAATCCCAGGCATTGCGGTGCCAAGCCCCTATGGAGGGGCCCCTCAGGGGCAAACCTAGGGTTATGGATAGCCTCCAGGAGGAGGGCAGGCCTCATCCACCGGCTCTGCACCGTGCGGGGGGTGGGCCGAGGTGAGGGCGCTGGCAAGCAGGAGCGTGGGAGCCAGAGTTTTTGCGCAGGGGGCCTTCGAAGGTTGCAGGGGGATAGGAGGGCCCTGCCCGTTCTCACTTCCTGAATGACTGGCAACGCCCCTAGCGCCCTGGGTGCTTGTGGGGTGGCAGAGTGAGTCCAGCACTGGGGCTCGGGGTTCCCAAATCCCCGGCATTGCGGTGCCAGGCTCCTTGGGAGGGGCCTCTCGGGGGCCGACCTAGGGTAAGTGTTAGCCCCCAGGAGTCCAGCAGGCCTGTTCCCCCAGCTCTAAAGCAGGCGGAGGGGCAGGCCGAGGTGAAGGTGCTGGCGAGAGGGAGTGTGGGCCCAAGCGTTTTGGCGCGGGGGGCCTTTGAATGTCGCCGGGGCTTGGAGGGCCCTGCCCATTCTCTCGCCCTGAATGACTGGCGGCGCCCTTAGCAGCCCGGGTTGCTGTGGGGCGGCAGGGAGACTCAGGCGCTGGCCTCGGCGGTCCCCAATCCCCGGCGTTGTGGTGCCAGGCCCCTTGGGAGGGGCCCCTTGGGGGCTGACTAGGGTTAGGGTTTGTCCCCAGGAGGACGGCAAGCCCAGCGCTAAGTGGTTCTGGCAATGTAACAAAAATGCCATACACTTATCTGTAAGAAATAACAGTGTACAGGAACGCTCTTAGCCCTAACATCATCCTTTCTGAATATGGAAGCCAGCCCCAAGGTGGTCCTGGAAGTCTGACGAAAGGGCTAAGCACTTTTCTCTGAGTCTCCACACTATACAGGGAAAGACCAATGTACATCATCTTTCACGAGTAGGAAGCATTAATGAAAAGGTTCTGGAATTTCGAGGACTCTGACCCATCCTTATTGGCAATAAACCACCCTGTACAGGAAAACACCTTCAACTCTCATCAGCCTCCTCAATCCTGATTCTGATTCAACTTTGGGTGTGTAGGACTAGGGAAATGTCCACATCTTATTGCTAAGAAAGAACGATGTCAGGGTAATGCCCTTCAAGTCACCTCAGCCTTCCTGAAGATGGAAGCAGGAATCAAGGTGGTTATGTTACCATGAGGTAAGGAAGATGAGCATATAAGTGAGAAACAACAGTGGGCAGGACCTCTCTTCCAACGAACAGTATCTTTGCTTAATGTTGAATCCCTATGGTAAGTGGTTGTGGCCATTTGTGAGGTGAAAATCTTAAGTGTTTTGTAAAACCTCTTGGTCATTCACAGATGAGACAAAGGTAGTTGGGGACTCCTAGGCAGTGATTTGTCCACTGTCAAAAATATAAAAAGATAAGAGACAGATGAGGTCTACTCAGGCATTGTCCTTTATCCTCATCCTCCGTGAGGATGGTCATCTCTGGACAGCTCAGTGACAGGTTCTCATTCACAGTGGGGGCATCTGTTCCTCACAGACATCAGGCAGGGAAATGGATTTGGTTCTCTGTGCCAGCCCAGCCACAGCTGAGTGTCACAGCACCCTCTCGTGGGCTCATAAGGGTTTCACTGTCACCAGGCAGGTCATTGTATTTGATAAACCACTGTGAGAGTTTGCAATTGCCTTCATCTGCAACCTCCTAGAAGCAAATGCAGGTCTCTGGTACCATGTGAAGTCATGTGAAGGCATTGTGAGAAAGTGTCCTTTTGCTTAAGAAAAACATGGAGCTGGGGCTCCTGGCGGGCTCAGCCAGTTAAGCATGTGCCTTTGGCTCAGGTTATGATCCCAGGGTTCTGGGATCGAGCCCGGGCTCCCTGCTGAGCAGGAAAGGAGTTAGGGAAATAGCTTAGAACCCACAGAGAATGTGAATAAAGGGGAGTGAAATGGAACTTGGTCTGTGTTTTGCTTTAGGGATTTAAGTTAGTTTTTTCTCAATTGTGATTGTTCTTGAAACAGAAAAGCTGTATTGGTTTTTTTACCTTTAATTTTTTTCTACTAATAATTTGTTATTATGATATGTTAGTCACTATACACTATTTCCTTAGTTTTTGATGTAGTGTTCCGTGATTCATTATTTGCATATAACACCCAGTGCTCCATGCAATATGTACCTTCCTTAATACCCATCACTGGCCCATCCCAATCCCCCACCCCTCTCCCCTCTGAAGCCCTCAGTTTGTTTCCCAGAGTCCATAGTCTCTCGTGGTTCATTCCCCCTTCTGTTTAGGGTTCATTGTCTAAAGGGACAGACAGTGGAAGTTCACCAAATATAAGATAGAAATTTCATTGTTCATTATAGATGCCGCCAAGTAGTTCCCAGACATTTCATTCTACTGTAGTAATTCATTATACCTGTGAAGGTGCACGTGGAAGACAATTGATGCATTCATAGTGGTAATAAAACACGCCCCTCAGTAGTAGAATAAGAGAGGATGCATATGTGTAAAATTATTCGACTACAGCTTCCATGCTTTCCCTTTGGTTCCTTATTATCTATGAAATTGGACAATTTTTGTTCTCTAGGCTTAAAACTCATTGTCAAGTATTCAGAGTTTTTCAATGCTGATCTTCTCCTTTATAAGTTACCAAAAACCTAAAATATGTATGAACTTTAAAAAGTGCTATATTGAAAATGACAGCAGGGAAGTTCCATTTTGTAAATATTGTCAATGGATCTCTATTTTGACATCAGTGTTCATTAGAAATGATGACATTTCATGTGAGTATAAATATCAATGTGAAAAAGAAAAGGTAGGAAGAACCTTGAATGTTTAAGTAATTGGTGAAATGACAGGTGTGTGTGTGTGTGTGTGTGTGTGTGTGTGTGTAATTGATTTTCAGTGAATGGTTCAGCTCCTTGTAGGGCTTCCGAGAGAGCCCAGGTGAACCTTTCAATGAGTTGGTATCTGTTTTCAGAACATGGGAATCTCTTAGTCCAATAGTCAATCAGGCAAGATTTGAGGTCTTGAAGAGTTTCAGTCCTCAGCGATGGTGTTGCAGAACCTTGTGAGCAAACCCTAGGGTATGGTCAGAGCCCTCATTAGCTGGTACCAAGGTGTGACGATTTCAGACAGCATTTCCCAAAGAAGTACCTCTTGAGTCTCTGTCCTTGTCAGTTCCCTACACTTCCTTACACTAGTTATGTGATCAGTGTGTTTCAGGATAATCCCCACATGTGATTTTTGCTATTTCCTACTAGTCCTATCTGTTTCTCATCTTCTTCTTTTATGGTAGGGGTTGGGAAGCAACCTGTGTGGTGGAGGAAGGGGTGTGCTAGTTGTCTGCCTTCAGAGGAACAAATGATGCCTAGAAATTGTACTGTAGTTTGAGGTTAATTGTCCATCCTCTGAGTGTCAGGAATTCCATCACTTTACTTTGATGCTAGTCTGTTCTTCAAGCTGTCCTCAGAAATAAGGACGTCATCCATCTAGGGAATACTGGTTTGTTTGTATGTTTTCATTTTAGGAAAGGCTTTGCTGTTCCTGAAAATAATACTGTAGAGCACCCTTTCCTGTTCTTATTGGCCATCAGTCAATCTTTTGTGAAGTATTCGTTTATAAATAGACTCTATGGTTGATGAGCAGGAATTATTTATTGACAAGTTTTTGTCAGTGTGTGTATTGCAAATCTTTACTTCCCAGCCTGCGGTTCACTTTTTCATTTTCTTATGGTCATAAGATAAGGAGAAATGTCACATTTTTATGAAGTCCCACTGAATTCTTTTAAATGGTTAGTGCACCCTATGTCCTACCCCAAGATTGACAGGTTCTACGTTTTCTTTCAGAAACTGTCCAATGGGAAGCTACAATCCAATTTCACTGCCCATTTATTGCTTACAAATGTATTTTGACCATCTGTTTCCCAGGAAACCTCTTTTATTATTATTATTATTATTATTATTATTATTATTATTATTTTAAATTGCATTTTTAATTCTAATATGATATTTAAACACTGTTTTTGATTTTCTATGTACACAATCGTATTATCTGTGAATAGTCACAATTATCCCCTCAATTCTTATCCTTTTTGTTTCTCTTGCCTTAAAACACTGGTAGATTCTCCGATGTCACAATAAATAGAGCATCATTGTTTGAAGATTTTAATATACCTTTCTCAATATCTGAAAGAAAAAGCAGACAAAACATTGGTAACAAATGTGACCTAATTGACATATAGGGAACATTCCATAATAAGTGCAGAATACATTATTTTCAAGTGGTCATAGACTCTTTACCCAAATAGATGATAGGTGGGGCCAAGAATCAAGTCTACAAATGTTAAACCCTGAAATTAACTAGATTCTATTCTTAGACCACAGGGGAATTGAGCCACAGTCATAGCGAAATGAAAATCAAGAAGTCCTTCAATGTTTAAAATTAAATGGAACTTTGCTACATATCCTAAAGGTCAGAGAGGGAATCTCAATAGAAATTCTGAACCTTTTCTACATGAGGGCTCACACACAATGGCACTTTCTTTGTGAAGAGCATTATAATAACCTAGACAGGAGTTGAGCCTTAAGTCAGAGTTCTGCCTACCCCAGCCACACCTGGCAGGCTTGGCCTGTGGTCCCCCTCAGCTGTCCTTTCTGGTGGTCCTGAGCTAAGGGGGTCAACATGGCCATATGGAAATGGGAAGCTGCCCACTCATAATGATGACGGTGCCCACTACCCAGCTGCCCTCTCTGGTGGCTTTGAGCTAAGGGGGTCAACATGGCCGTATGGAAATTAGAAGCTCCCCACTCTTAGTGATGACGTTGCTATCGTATCATCCTCACCAGTCCAACAACATGATTTCTGAGTGAAATATGACACAAGAGTGACTTCTTGGCATTCCTTCAGGTTTGAAAATCATCTGGTGAGTCATCTATTCGAAATATGGATTCAACATGTGTACTTTATTCTGGAAAAGCAATAGACCCAATAGCAATTATGGCTTCCTGAGATCTTGTTCTTGAGAGACATCATACTGGCTCTTTGTAGCATTCTGCCTCTTAAACTTCCCAACTAGGGTGTAGATATTTTTAGGCACATTTTCAGACGGTTAGAAAGGGACTCAGATGATATGAGTCACAGAGGATTTTAGTGTCAGAAACCTAAGTGGGATCCCCAAACTGACTCCAAATTGCTTGTTGTTCCATACAGGGTACTATTTCCCTCTTATCTCTGGTCTTCTCAATCTGGAAACCTATCAAGTATCAGGATTTTCTTGTCATGTGGACAACTGGAACGAATTCAGCGGGCCTTTTCACATCTGCCCATGGTGATCATTAAGATCATTATCTCAGTGGAGGACCTCTGGGTAAGATACTCAAAGATCCTTAGGAATACAGACAGTATAATATTTTTCTGGTATTAAAGTTACTGAAACCAACTATCTTTTTTAGTCCATTCAGGCTCTGGTATGTTCAGAGGGTGCTGTAAAACAGGTCTGAAATAGTATTTAAAAACACTCAGCTCAGCCTCTTCTACAAAGTGAGCCAATGCTTATAAATATGGCTAAAATATGCCCTTACCTACGATTACTTCCCAGCCATCATAGTGTTTATATGGTATGACTGTCACTTACATTAGTCAACATTTGCAGAGAAAGAACTTAGGGCATCCAGGGGGCAGTTCATGTTGAAATTAGTTTGTGACAACGAGCTACTGTGTTTTATTCTGCAGTCCAAGGGAATGGTGCCAGACATCTCTAAGGTGTCTAGCAGTTCTACAATTCTGATTTTAAGTGGTCTGTGTGCTTCATGGATTTGGGCAGGAGAAGGGCAGGAGTCCAGAGACTGTGAACACTTCTGTTACCTGTGCTGACCATGGAGCAGGTAGCCTTCTGTGGGCATCATTTTGAATTCTTGGTACTCTTGTGAAAGGTGCTTTTGTCTCAAATTCCTCCATTTAGGAGTAATTATAATGATGAAAGTAATTTTTATCTTATATCATCTGTGGACCCTGATCCTGGGCTCCCAGGGAAGCTATCCTTTAACATTTTACCCGGCTCAAATTGATTGGGCAAAACCTCAAAGCATGGGCCCTATTTCTGCCCCAAGCACATGTTGTACATCTGCTTCGAGAAGAAAACAATAACCAAAAATGCCAACATAAAGATAAGAAAAAATAAAGAACCTCTTTGGCTCCCATAAGATTAAAGTCATACTGACATGTACATACTGAAAACATAAGAAAGAGTCTGTCACTTTCTAGAATCTAAGAATATCCTCATTGTGGTGTGTAACTCTGTACTTAAAAGAAAACAGAAAAAAATATATAAGCCTGCCCCAAATGTTCCTTCCCCGGAGCACTCCCTTCTTGGTGAAGATTGTGTCTCCCAGGAAGCTGTCTTGACTTTGGTTTGAAGAAAGGTCTCTTCCTTTCTCTCTAAAATATTTTTAAAAGTTCATTCACGCAATGTCGATAATAACAGTGTTTTCTATTTAAGTGAGAAATAAATGTTCCACTCTAGTTTTATTGGGAATAGACGAATTTAGGGTTTCTTTAGAAGAGTAAGTCTGCCTTCCAGAAAAGGCAAGGTCATTGGTCTATTGAGAATGAAGATAATTACTGATAAACAACATATATGTGTTACCCCTTCGCCCAGAAACCGAAGCAGATGTGCAGGCTTTAGGTCAGAGGTGCCTTCTTCTCCCCACCTGACAGCAATTCTCTGCTCTGGCTCCAAGAAACCCGAGGTTTTGAACGTCAGCATCGGAGTCAGCGAGGCAGCTTGTCACAGGACGCCAGTGTTCAGAGAAAGCACAGGTATGTTTGGCAAAATGTCCTATCTATGTCAGGGCTGGAGGTAAAACCTCTCATTATCCCAAAACCTCCTGGGCTTTTCTCTTTTCTCTAGTTGAGCCACAAAGTAAAATTGAAGTAGCTGTCAGCATTCTGGGTTTGGTACAAGAATTACTTAGTTTCCCTGCAGGTAGAACTTTGCAGGGGATCACAATTTGTCTGTCCATTTATTGCTTACAAATGTATTTTGACCATCTGTTTCCTAGGAACCATCTTTTATTAGAAAGGGGAGGTGAGATTCACTCTGTGCCTGTTTGTAACATCTAATTTGTTCCTTCATCTAACAGTGTTTATTCAATTGGGCCTAAGATATGGTTGAGTGGCAAGCATCTAGAGTTAGGTGGCTTTTTTTCATCTGATACAGACTTGGATGATGTCATTTGACAAAGGTGATGTTTCATCATTGATTAGTTTATTCATCAGAAGAGTTAAAATTAGGGTGGAGGGAAAATTAAAAATTATCCAAACCGGCCTGTTCCTGTTTAAAAGTTGAGCTTGACTTTCTAGTTTTACTAAATGTATTATCTCGCTATTTTGAGGTGCCATATTCTCTCTGTAGTTTCTTTGGTGGTGGAGTCAGAAGGAGAGTCTGGGAATTCTTTTGGATAGTGGCATGCTGGTGGCTTCAAGGGGCTTGGCGTCAGGAGCCTTGGGGTGAAGTCTGCAACTGCTTGCCTGACCCTGGGTGCATCTCACAGAGGTTTTGCTTCATCTTATGAAATTGCCAGCAGATAATGTTCTGCTTAAAGGGGAACACTCCCATCCTGTTGGTGGCAATGCAAAGTGGTGCAGCCAGTCTAGGAAACAGTGTGGGGGTTCCTCAAAAAGTTAAACATTGAACAACCCCATGATCCAGCAATTGCTCTCCTAGGTATTTACCCAAAGGATACAAAAATGCAGATTCAAAGGGGGTACATGCACCATGATGTTTATAGCAGCAATGTCCACAGTAGCCAAACTATGGAGAGAATCCCAAAGTCTATGCACTGATGAATGGATAAAGCAGAAGTGGGATACATATATATAATGGAATATGACCCAGCTTCAAAAAGAATGAAATCTTACCCTTTGCAAGGATGTGGATGGACCTAGAGTGTATTAAGCTAAGCAAAATATTTGAGGAAAGAGAAATATACTATGCTCTCACGCTTGTGGAATTTCAGAAAGAAAACAGATGAACAGAGTGGAGGGGTGATGAGAGAGGCAAACAAGGAAATAGACTCAAACTTGGAGAACAAACTGAGTGTTGCTGCAGGACAGGGGCATGGGGGGAAGAGTTAAATGGGTGAGGGGTATTAAGGAGGGCACTTGTGATGAGCACCGAGTTCTGTATGCAGGTGAGGAATCACTAAATCCTACCCCTGAAGCGAATATTCCATGGCATGTGAACTAACTGGAATTTAAGTAAAAGAAGAAAGGAAAAAGTGTTCTGCTTCATGAAGAGTGAGGTAAAATTGTAGTGATTTGGGCTGTACTATTCTATAGATGAGAGATGTGAAACACCCTGTTGTAGGATACACTAGTTTCTTATCACATAAGGAGTCCTCAGAAAGCTGCAATGAAAGATTCAGGTCTCAGAGCACTTTCATGTTCCACTGATATGTTACAGTTTGCACAGGTAGGAAAGAAGGTGGAGAGAGAGGCAACAGAAGGGGAAAGCAGGTGTGAACCTTTCATTTGTTAGCATTATAGCTTTCTCATGAAAGCTTTATGTCAGTGTGATTTTGGAAGCAGAGGGGGAATCCGGGAGCTTTGCAGGAGACAGGGGGGAGTTCCAGGTCTGGGTAAAGCTGACAGGGGTCCCAGATGAGAGCTGAATGCATTCTGCAGCAGGGTGTGTTCAGGGTGGGCTCCAGGGGTGGCTGTGGGTCTCCTGGGTGAGAGTTGTGACAGGTGAGGGCTGTGTGCAAGTTCCTGGCTGAGGACAAGTGAGGCACTGGCTGAGAGCTGGCAGAGAACCTTCTTCTGGGCCGCCATCCTCACCCAACACACAGCCTCATCTTCTGTTCCTGTCACTCCAATTCAGACTTCTCCGAAGTTGAGTGAGAACACATCAAGAGCATTCTTAACAGAAGGGAAAGCATGTGCAAAGGCTCTGGGGCAGGAGAATTTCAGGTATGTCCAGGAGCAGCAAGAAGGACCTGTAGCCACAGGAGACAGCTTAGGACATGACCTCAGAGAGGTGTCAGAAAGCCATTCCAGGGCTATAACCCCATGAGACCCTGTTTCACTGGGCCATCCTGGCTACAGTGTTGAGAACAGATGACAGAGGGTTGAAGATGGCAAGGGAGGTCAATGACGAATCTTTTCCAGGATCTCAGGCACTGTGGACCAGACAGGTGCCCTTGGATGGAGTGGTTAGACCTATTCTGGGTCCATTTTGAAGATGGAGCTCGCAGGATTTGCTGATGGGTTAGCTATTAGGAGCTGGAGAACGGAGGAATTGGGGTAAATCCCATCTGTTGTGGGTTTTCCTGATCGAGGGGAAGGAGAGGTTTTCTCAGGGGGTAGGAGGTAGTCCGTGTTCCGCATGCTGAGGAAAGTGCCTTTCCCGGTGGATCTGCTGAGGTTTGTGTCTGGGAGAACCTTTCACATCTCCTCCCTCAGCAATGCTCACGTACAAGTATCCCCCACTTTTTAAACGTTCACAGTAAGACACTGGGCTTTCTTGAAAGAACTATGTTATTACCCAGCTTCAGTAAGAGGAAGAGACCTGAAGAGGATTTCCCTCTTATGAAAAAAGGTGAACAGTGAGAATAGCGTTCAGCATCTGTTTTGGGGAGAAGCACGACAGAGGCGGCGTGCACCCCAACCAGGTCCTTCCGCTGGGATCCGCTCTCCGCATCCAGCCACCAGCATTTTGAATGGTGTCTGTGAGCCTCTGCTTCTGCTTTATCTTCATTTATGCTGGGCCTCCGTTAGAAACTTGTGTCCTGAGGCCTAAGAAAAGCCAAAGAGAGGAATTTTGGAGTCTGAGCACACTGTCTAATTGTTCCGTGTAAATTAATGGTCATTCCTTCTTGACACCATTTCTGCTGTGCAAGGTTTCTCAGAAGCCCTGTACTTTCAAAGAGCAGGGAAACCTATACCCCATGCTGCGGGGTTAGTTTTAGTCTCCATGCTGGACAGAACATTTCATGACTGTCGGATTTTCTCACTCAAACATTGAGACTTTGACCACCTTCACCCGTTTCTAGCACCCCATCTCCGAATCTGGCACCTACCAATCTGCTCTCAGTATCTATGCGTTCAGTATTTGTTTATTCCTCGTGGAATGTACATGAGAGCATCTGGTATTGGTCTTTCTGTGTCTGAGTTACTTGGCATAAGGACCCCAAGGTCTGTGTTTCCATGTCTGGTTCTTGTGAATAATGCTGCACTGAATGTGGGAGTGCATCTGTCTTTTTGAGGCAGTATTTTTGTGTTCTCCAAATCAATACTCTGTAGAGCCATTACTGGGTCATGTGGTAGTTGTATTTATTTTTTCAGGAACCTCCATACCGTTTGTCACAATGGCTGCACCAATTTCCATTCCCACCAACAGTGCACAGTGTCTCCTTGTCTGCACACCCTTGACCCCACCTGGTGTCTGTCTCTGGGAAAATTGCTGTTCCAACAATTGTGAGGGGATAGCCGATTGTGGGTTTGATGATGTTTCCCTGTCGATATTAAGTGATGTCGAATAACTTTCTCTGTCTGTTGGCACCTGTGTGCCATCTTTGGAAAGTATCTATTCACATATTCTCCCATTTTTTAATACAGATTTTTTTTTGTTTTGATTTGTACGAGTGTTGTGTGTATTTTGGATATTAGCCTCTTCTCACACATATGATTCACAGATATTTTTTCTTATTGGGTCAGTGGCCTTTTAAGTTTTTGCTGGTTTCTTTTGCCAAGTGGAAGATTTCAGTTTGAAGTTGTTCCACTTGTTTATTTTTGCTTTTGTTTCTTTGCGTTTGGTGTCGGATCTGAAGACTCTTTGCCAAAACCTATGTCGAGAGACTTAGTACCTGTGTCTTCTTGGAGGTTTATGGATTCAGGTCTTATGTTCAAATCATTCATCCATTAAAAATTTTGGTGGTGTAAGAAATTGACCCAGTTATATTCTTCTGCCTTTAGTGTCCAGTTTGCCTGTTACCGCTCACTGTAGACACAGTCCTTCCCTCATGGCATATCTTCTGCTGCTGTGTCGTAAGTTAGGATCATCTACGTGTGGGTAAGTTTCTGAGCTTTCTGTTCTGTTCCACTGACCTTGGGTCTGTGTTTATGCCAGTACCATCCTGTTTTGATGACAACATCTTTGTAATCTAGCTTGAAATCCAGGAGTGTGTTGACTGCACCTTTCTTTCTTCAGGTTGCTTTGCGTTTTTGGGGCCTTTTGTGATTCCATACAAGTTTGAGGACTGTTATCTATTTCCTTGAATAATGCCACTGGAATTCAGATAGGGATTTCATCACATCTGTCGATTGCTTTGGGTACGATGGACATGTTCACATAATTAACTCTTCCAGTTAAGGAGCATGGCGTAAGCTTCCATTTGTTTGTGTTGCCTTCCAAATCTTTGAACCACACATTCTGCCCCCCTCAACACACATGTTTTTCATTTCTTTTCTGCCATGTGTTGAGTGTACTATGTCTTTCGCATTTTTGGTTACTTTTATTCCTAGATTTTTTTGATGCAATTGTAAATGGCATTGCTTTTTTAATTTCTCTTTGCGAAAGTGTGTCATCAGTATACAGAAATGCAAGAAGTTGGGTCATCTGGGTGGCCCCATAGGTGACGTGTCTGCCTTCAGCTCAGGTCATGATCCCAGAGTTCTGGGATTGAGCCCCGTGTAGGGCTCCCCGCTTATCGAGGGTCTGCTTCTCCCTCTTTCTGACACTACCCCTGCATGTGCTTTTTCTCTTCCTCTCAAATAAATAAATAAAATCTGAAAAAAAGTAAAGACAACAGGTCTCTGTATATTGACTTTATATCCTGCAGCTTTCTTGAATTTGTTTAAATTAACAGTTTTTTTTTTTTGTGGAATCTTTCGGGATTTCATGTCATTTGCAAATAGTGACAGTTTTCCTGTATGGATTTCATATCTTTCTCCTTTTTTAAAATGATGTTAGTCACCCTACAGTACTTCATTTGTTTTTGATGAAGTGTTCCATGATTCATTGCTTGCATATAACCCCTAGTGCTCATTATGACACGTGCCCTCCTTAATACCCATCACCAGGATTACCCATTCCCCTACCCTCCCTTTCTGCAACCTTCAGTTTGTTTCCCAGTGTCAATAGTCTCTCATGGTTCATCTCCCCCTCTCATTCCCCCCCCTTCACTTTTCCCTTCCTTCTTCTGATGTTACATGCTATTCCTTCCATTCCACATCGGAGTCAAACCTTATGATAATTGTCTTTCTCTGCTTGACTTAATTTCACTTAGCATAATCCCCTCCTGGTCCATCCACCTTGGTGCAAATGGTGGGTATTCATCCTTTCTGATGACTGAGTAATATTCCATTGTATAGATGAACCACATCTTCTTCGTCCATTCATTTGCTGAAGGACATCTTGGCTCCTTCCACAGTTTGGCTATTATGGACATTGTTGCTATGAACATTGGGATACAGGTGTCCCTTCTTTTCATTGCTCTGTGTCTATAGGGTAAATACCCAGTAGTGCAATTGGTGGGTCATAGGATAGCTCTGTGTTTAATGTCTTGAGGAACCCCCATATTGTTCAAAAGTGCCTATACCAGCTTGAATTCTCACGAGTAGTGTAAGAGGGCTCCCCTTTCTCCATATCCTCTCTGACTTTTTGTAATTTCCTGTCTTGTTAATTTGTTTTTCAAGATTTTATTTATTTATTCCACAGGGATAGAGATGGCCAGCGAGAGAGGGAACACAAGCAGGGGGAGTGGGAGAGGAAGAAGCAGGCTCATAGCGGAGGAGCCTGATGTGGGGCTCGATCCCGTAATGCCAGGATCACGCCCTTAGCCGAAGACAGACGCTTAACCTCTGTACTACCCAGGTGCCCCCTGTGTTGTTAATTTTAACCATTCTAACTGGTATAAGGTGGTATCTCATTGTCGTTTTGATTTGTATTTGCCTGCTGGCAAGTGATGTGGAGCATTTTTTCATGTGTCTGTTGGCCATTTGTATGTCTTCTTTGGAGAAGTATCCCTTTGTGTCTTCTGCCCATTTTTTGGGTGTCGAGTTTGAGGAGTTCTTTATAGATCTTGGATACTAGCCCTTTATCTGTAATATCATTTGCAGATATCTTCTTCGATTCCATAGGTTGACTTTTTGTTTTGTTAATCATTTGCTTTGCCCTGCAGAAGCTTTTTATCTTGGTGAAGTGCCAATAGTTCCTTTTTTGCTTTTATTTCCTTTGCCTTTAGAGACGTGGCTTGCAAGAAGTTGTTGTGTCCAAGGTTGAAGAGTTCTTTTGATTTTGATATGAGACAGGAATCCATTATCTTTCTTTCCTGATTGTATTCGAGTCCTCTGTCTTTCTTGGTGAGTCTAGCTAAGTTTGTCAGTTTTGTTTATCTTTCCAAAAAAGGCAGCTTTCATTTTCATTGTTTTTTTTTTTGTTTTTTTAGTCTCCGTTGGATTTATTTATGCATTCCTTTTTGTTATTTCCTTATTTCTACTAATTTGGGGCTTTGTTTGTTGTTTTATTTTCTACTTCTTTACCACATAAATCAAGTTGTTTATTGGAGACCATTCTCATGGATTGATGAAGACTTGAGTTTCTATGAATGTCCCCCATAAAGCTACTTTTGCTGCATCCCTTATGTTTTTGTAAGTTGTCTTTTTCATCAGTGTCAAGGTACTTCTAAAATTTTTTTGATTTCTTCTTTGACTGTTGGTTGTTCAGTAGCTTGTTGTTAAATCTCCACATATTTTTTTAAGATTATTTAGGTATCTGACAGAGAGTGAGACAGTGAAAGAGGGAATGGAAGCAGGGGGGTGGGAGAGGGAGAAGCGGGCTTCCCGCTGAGCAAGGAGCCTGATTCCAGGCTAAATCCCAGGATCCTGGGATCAGGACCTGAGCTGAAGGCAGATCCTTAACAACTGATCCACCCAGGCCCCCCAATCTCCACCTATTTTTGACTGTCCCATTTTTTTCTTGAGACTGATTTCTAGTGTCATATCATTGTGGTTGGACAAGATTTGAAGCAGAAGGTGAAGAGAGCATTCAGATAAAGGTTTGTTTCCTGAAGGGTTTTCTGAGGGCAGAGCATGAGTTCCGTGGGATGGAGGAAGGTTTTGTGAGATGGGGGTGGGGTTAACCCTTGTTAGAATTACTGACTACTACCATGCAGGCTGTGTGCTACTGTTCACACCGTAGTCCTGATGGACTTGTACTTCATTAGAAATATTTTCTAGGAGGTGTAGGCATAGCCTTCTCTTAAAGAAAGGTGCCATGTGGGTTCATGGCATGACCCCAGGTCACCAACCAGGATGTATGGTATTGTGGGTGATCAGAAACAGGCTTTCTGTGGGAAGTGACAGAAATAAGGTATGGTGAGCTCCATGACCATAGGTGAGGTCCCGAGTGACCCACTGGGTGTTGGGTTCTGTGGATCTGTCTCATCAGGTGCTGTGGAATTCAGGGACACCCTCCTGTCTGTGGATTTTTGTGGAGACAGGTAGACATCAGTGTCTGGCCAGGCATGAGGGTCGCACTGGCCCACCACCAGAGGTGCAGCGTGCGGGGGAGCCACTGCTTGGTTTCCACGAAAGCTGCCCAGCGTCTGTGACTGTGATTCCTAGCAGACGTAAGGGGAGAGGAGGCCGGGGGTGGTGCACACTTCCTAGACTTGTGGTCAGGTCTAGTCTGGAGTCCACTGAAGTCAGCCACACCTGGCCAGGAGGCACCCAGTCAGTGTAGCTTTGGGCACTGCTCCCATGGTACTTCGTGCCAGCTCCATGCTGCCACCTCCTGCTTTTCATCATCATCTTCAAGGTCATGTGACTCTGCTCTTGCCCCATGGCCTCCGGGGTATTGTCCGTCCTCCATCTGGCCCTCGTCCCTGGTGCCCTGTGCAGTCTGATGCCAGGGTAGCCTTCTCGAGACAAACATCTGGCCCTGATGGAACACTTCCATGGATCTCGTGTGATGCGAGGATGATGCCCTGCCCTGGAAGGGGGCTGCAGGTCCCCAATTAGGAGAGCCATGTCTCCCTTTTCAGCATGGCCTGCCCTCCCCTCAGTCTTCTTCAGGGAATCTCTCCCCACTTTCTGAGCGGACAGCTCTGAACTTAAAAATGAATATTATTTTACATATCTCTATGCCTTAGTTCATCCATGGCATGTCTTTCAGCCCCGTTAGTGGGGTTTTTTTTTTTAGCAGTTCTGAAGGGCTGTCTGCTCATGGAGGGGATGACCTGGGTGGGACAGCTTTCCCTCTCATCTCCCTCAGCATGTCTCTGAGCCCTGAGGCCAGCTGTCCCACTGAGGATTGAGGGACCCGAGCCAGCCCATCCTGAACCCAGGCTGTGTCAGTTGTGTAGACTGATGTGTGTTGGAGTGGTGGGCAGCCGGCATGGGCCAGGGGCAGGCAGTGTCTCCTTCTCATTCCTTCCCTCCCTTCCTCCCAGAGGTAGCTCAGAGCAGCCTTCAACCCCTGCATCTCCAGATCCCTTGACTTATGCCTTCTGTGTTCAGCTGGTGACCTTGGAGTTTCGCATGGATTCTACCTCCCGTACCCTCTCCTGTAGCAGTTCCTGGATCAGGGGAGGGGTTGGACCCTTGTCTGTTTTGATCTTCTTCCTGTCCCGCACCAAGCCCACCCACCATTGCATCTTCCATGTATGTGCTTGGAAGCAAGCCCATCCACAGGCAACCTATTAGCCAAATGGATCCAGGCAATGAACATTGAAGTAGAGATCCAGGATCCATAATAAACCTGCTCTGAAACCTGTCCCAAAGTCTGTGACTCTCTCACACTGAAACAGAAACAATAATAGCTTTCTGGACTGTGAAGTGACATGTCTCTCTAATTCCAATCTTGAATGCATAGGTGCTGAACCTGGACAGAAAAGGACCATGGCTCCCGTGGGCTGGGATCCATAGTAAGAACTCAGTGAAATCTGAATTCGAGGCATAGAGTAAATAATTATTGTAGAGCGAATCCTCCCAAGTAGGGCTTATGCACAGTGCACAGGAAAAGCTTTTTTAAAGAGGTTCCTGAAAGAAAAATCTTTTTTAAAAATTTATTTTAATTCCAGTAGAGCTAACATACAGTGTTACATTCGTTTCAGGTGTACAATAGAGTGATTCAGTAATTCTATATATTACTCAGTGGTCATCAAGAAAAGTGTCCCCTTAATCCGCTTCATCTATTTCACTCATCCCTCTATCCACCTCCTCTCTGGTAATCATCCATTTGTTCTCTATTGTTAAGAGTTTGTATTTTCCCATGCCCATACTCAGACAACCCTGTTTGGGTAGAGTTTCCGTGTCCCCTGCAAGGGTGAATGGGGGTGGGCATGCTCTGGGCCAGTATTTCCAGGCTTTTGTTCCCTGGCGGCTTTCTCTGGTGATCTGCTGTGCCTTTTCTGAGAGTCAGAGCAGCAGAGGCTGAATTGTCACAGAACAGAGGGAATGCGGCCCGTTCTCCACCCTTGTTCTGGCCACTTTAACTCCATTACTGTTGGTGCTGCTCAACCCTGTAGCATCCTGGGATGTGCACCCCACACCTGGTGTCCCTGGCCTCAAATCCGGGGCTAGTGCATCTCTGTCCTTTGTGTTTCTAATGCTGCCAGCCACCAGAAGACCTGATCTCTCTCTGGAAGCTCCTGGTCTCAGTCTGGATCCCCTGAGCACACCGGGATTCCAGAGTTCCATGAGAAGCCTGGTGGCTCTGGCACCTGGTTCAGGGTCTCAGTCTGCTGTTTCGCAGGTGCCTACCGCAAGTCCGCCAGATCCCCTGTGCAGGTGGCCTGCCAGCCGCCAGCCGCCCCGTGGGCTCCCGGGTCTCCTGGTCTCAGTCTATGCCTGGTGAGCACACCGGGATTCTGGTGTTCCAGGAGAAGCCTGGTGGCGCACGCTCTGGGCTCACCGGTCTCAGTCCACTCTCTCCCGTGTGCCATCCATGAGTCCGCCCGCTCCCTGGTGCAGGTGGTTGCTGCTTCCGGGCGCCAGTACATGGCAGCTCCCCCCCTTCCGTTTATCTTCTGATATCTGTGCCCGGTTTCAAGGCTCCCCGCTTCATACCTCAATACTCAGCGCTGGAGATGTTCATTTGTAGAGATCCAGATGAATCTTCCTGCCTCTCAGGCTGATTCCGTGGTTGTTTAGGCTGGTCCGGTACCTATCCAGCTCAACTCAGGGGACCTGCTGAAAAAGGGGTCTCCTACTCCTCTGCCATCTTAACTCCTCTCTTGTACCTGAAATAGTATTTAAAAACACTCAGCTCAGCCTCTTCTACAAAGTGAGCCAATGCTTATAAACATGGCTAAAATATTCCCTTACCTACGATGACTTCCCAGCCATCTTAGTTTTTAAATGGTATGACTGTGACTTACATTAGTCAACATTTGCAGAGAAAGAACTTAGTGCATCCAGGGGGCACTTCATGTTGAAATTAGTTTGTGACAACGAGCTACTGTGTTTTCTTCTACAGTCCAAGGGAATGGTGCCAGACATCTCTAAGGTGTCTAGCAGTTCTACAATTCCGATTTTAAGTGGTCTGTGTGCTTTAGAGATTTGGGCAAGAGAAGGGCAGGAGTCCAGAGACTGTGAACACTTCTGTTACCTGTGCTGACCATGGAGCAGGTAGCCTTCTGTGGGCATCATTTTGATTTCTTGGTACTCTTCTGAAGGTGCTTTTGTCTCAAATTCCTCCATTTAGGAGTAATTATAATGATGAAAGTAATTTTTATCTTATATCATCTGTGGGCCCTGATCCTGGGCTCCCAGGGAAGCTATCCTTTAACATTTTACCCGGCTCAAAATGACTGGGCAAAACCTGAAAGCATGGGCCCTATTTCTGCCACAAGCACATGTTGTACATATGCTTCGAGAAGAAAACAATAACCAAAAATGCCAACATAAAGATAAGAAAAAATAAAGAACCTCTTTGGCTCCCATAAGATTAAAGTCATACTGACATGTACATACTGAAAATGCATAAAAACATTGCATTTCCTAAAGCCCAAGCCTTGGAGGGTCTGAGAGACTTGCCCAAAACCAGGCACACCCCAGCAGGGAGGGCTGGTGCAGAAAGGGAAGGGGCAGGACTCTGAGGGTGGTCTGCAGCTAGAGGGGTCCCTGGAAGGGGCCAGGTATGTGGGGGGACCCCGGCCCACGACCCCACCCATGCCTGTGCTGGGTGTTGGGTCGAGCAGGCGCTTCTTGGGCCCCCTGCACTTTCAGGGTTCCAGGGGCTTGAGGGCGGGTTTCCCAGCATCCAAGGGGCTCAGGCACCACCCTCACCAACCATTCACCGCTTGGGGGTGGAGCTATGTCTCTGTGGGCAGTCCCAGACTTGCAGTGGTTTGCAGACTTGGGGCAAAGAAGGGGCACTGAGAGAGAGACAGAGTTGCCCTGTGGAGATCCCTGCTGGTGAGTGAGCAGCGTGCACTGGGGTGGGGGTCCGGGGGTAGGGTGCGCCCCAGGTGGGAGGCAGGGTTCTGGAAGGGCATGTGGAGAGGGTTCCTTGTGGGGACTCAGGTGAGTTTTCTTTTTCCCTTTAAAGTCTCTTCTGCCCCATGTCCTCAACTGACTTTATTCCCCATACCCGTGAACTCCAGGACACCCACTCACCTGAGCTTTTGTGGGATGGGTTGCAGAATTTCAAGGTTTCCCCTGTTCCCCTGGAAGAGTGCGGGTAAGGACTTCACACAATCCCCACCTTCAGTTCTCTGACACAGTGCAGGTGATGCATCTTGAGCAGTACCCTGAGTTCAGCAGGGTGTGCCCTGGTCCCCAGGCACAGGTGTGGCAGTAGCATGCCCCAGAGCCGTCCCCCAACTTCAGCATTATGCCCCCTGTGCCCCCGGGTTAGTGGTAATTGGCTATTAGAATCATGCAGGAAAATCCTCCAGGTGGGGGCCTGGAGGCGGGCATAAACCAGACCCCACTCTAGTTGCATTGGGAATAGACGAATTGAGGGTTTCTTTAGAAGAGTAAGTCTGCTTTCCAGAAAAGACAAGGTCATTGGTCTATTGAGAATGAAGATAATTACTGCTAAACAACAAGTATGTGTTGCCCCTTCGCCCAGAAACCGAAGCAGGTGTGCAGGCTTTAGGTCAGAGGCGCCTTCTTCTCCCCAGCTGATGGCACTTCTCTGCTCTGGCTCCAAGACACACGAGGTTTTGAACGTCAGCATCGGAGTCAGCGAGGCAGCTTGTCACAGGACACCAGTGCTCAGAGAAAGCACAGGTATGTTTGGCAAAATGTCCTATCTATGTCAGGGCTGGAGGTAAAACCTCTCTTTATCCCAAAACCTCCTAGGCTTTTC
Organism: Ursus americanus; assembly: GCF_024610735.1. NCBI lineage: Eukaryota > Metazoa > Chordata > Mammalia > Carnivora > Ursidae > Ursus > Ursus americanus. The sequence goes on along the minus strand of NW_028273707.1, from coordinate 49,729 downwards.
TCTTTTCTCTAGTTGAGCCACAAAGTAAAATTGAAGTAGCTGCCAGCATTCTGGGTTTGGTACAAGAATTACTTAGTTTCCCTGCAGGTAGAACTTTGCAGGGGATCACAATTTCTCTGTCCATTTATTGCTTACAAATGTATTTTGCCCATCTGTTTCCTAGCAACCCTCTTTTATTAGAAAGGGAAGGTGAGATTCACTCTGTGCCTGTTTGTAACATCTAATTTGTTCCTTCATCTAACAGTGTTTATTCAATTGGGCCTAAGATATGGTTGAGTGACCAGCATCTAGAGTTAGGTGGCTTATTTTCATCTGATACAGACTTGGATGATGTCATTTGGCAAAGGTGATGTTTCATCATTGATTAGTTTATTCATCAGAAGCGTTAAAATTAGGGTGGAGGGAAAATTCAAAATTATCCAAACCGGCCTGTTCCTGTTTAAAAGTTGAGCTTGACTTTCTAGTTTTACTAAATGTATTATCTCGCTATTTTGAGGTGCCATATTCTCTCTGTAGTTTCTTTGGTGGTGGAGTCAGAAGGAGAGTCTGGGAATTCTTTTGGATAGTGGCATGCTGGTGGCTTCAAGGGGCTTGGCGTCAGGAGCCTTGGGGTGAAGTCTGCAACTGCTTGCCTGACCCTGGGTGCATCTCCCAGAGGTTTTGTTTCCTCTTATGAAATTGCCGGCAGATAATGTTCTGCTTAAAGGGGAACCCTCCCATCCTGTTGGTGGCAATGCAAAGTGGTGCAGCCAGTCTGGGAAACAGTGTGGGGGTTCCTCAAAAAGTTAAACATCGAACAACCACATGATCCAGGAATTGCTGTACTAGGTATTTACCCAAAGGATACAAAAATGCAGATTCAAAGGGGGTACATGCACCATGATGTTTATAGCAGCAATGTCCACAGTAGCCAAACTATGGAGAGAATCCTAAAGTCCATGCACTGATGAATGGATAAAGCAGAAGTGGGATACATATATATAATGGTATATGACCCAGCTTCAAAAAGAATGAAATCTTACCATTTGCAAGGATGCGGATGGACCTAGAGTGTATTGAGCTAAGCAAAATCATTGAGGAAAGAGAAATATCCTATGCTCTCATGCTTGTGGAATTTCAGAAAGAAAACAGATGAACAGAGTGGAGGGGTGATGAGAGAGGCAAACAAGGAAATAGACTCAAACTTGGAGAACAAACTGAGTGTTGCTGCAGGACAGGGGCGTGGGGGGAAGAGTTAAATGGGTGAGGGGTATTAAGGAGGGTACTTGTGATGAGCACCGGGTACTGTATGCAGGTGAGGAATCACTAAATCCTACCCCTGAAGTGAATATTCCATGGCATGTGAACTAACTGGAATTTAAGTAAAAGAAGAAAGGAAAAAGTGTTCTGCTTCATGAAGAGTGAGGTAAAATTGTAGTGATTTGGGCTGTACTATTCTATAGATGAGAGATGTGAAACACCCTGTTGTAGGATACACTAGTTTCTTATCACATAAGGAGTCCTCAGAAAGCTGCAATGAAAGATTCAGGTCTCAGAGCATGTTCATGTTCCACTGATATGTTACAGTTTGCGCAGGTAGGAAAGAAGGTGGAGAGAGAGGCAACAGAATGGGAAAGCAGGTGCGAAACGTTCAATACTTAGCATTATAGCTTTCTCATGAAAGCCTTGCGATTTTGGAAGCAGAGGGGGAATCCGGGAGCTTTGCAGGAGACAGGGGAGTTCCAGGACTGGGTAAAGCTGACAGGGGTCCCAGAGGAGAGCTGAATGCATTCTGCAGCAGGGTTTGGGAAGGGGTGGCTGTGGGTCTCCTGGGTGAGAGTTGTGACAGGTGAGGGCTGTGTGCAAGTTCCTGGCTGAGGGCAAGGGAGGCACAGGCGGCGAGCTGGCAGAGAACCTTCTTCTGGGCCGCCATCCTCACCCAACACACAGCCTCATCTTCTGTTCCTGTCACTCCAATTCAGACTTCTCCGAAGGTGAGTGAGAACACATCAAGAGCATTCTTAACAGAAGGGAAAGCATGTGCAAAGGCTCTGGGGCAGGAGAATTTCAGGTATGTCCAGGAGCAGCAAGAAGGCCCTGTGGCCACAGGAGACACCTTAGGACATGACCTCAGAGAGGTGACAGAAAAAACCATTCCAGGGCTATAACCCCATGAGACCCTGTTTCACTGGGCCATCCTGGCTACAGTGTTGAGAACAGATGACAGAGCGTTGAAGATGGCAAGGCAGGTCAATGACAAAGCTTTTACAGGATCTCAGGCACTGTGGACCAGACAGGTGGCCTTGGATGGAGTGGTTAGACCTATTCTGGGTCCATTTTGAAGATGGAGCTCACAGGATTTGCTGATGGGTTAGCTATTAGGAGCAGGAGAACGGAGGAGTTGGGGTAACTCCCAGCTGTTGTGGGTTGTCCTGATCGAGGGGAAGGAGAGGGTTTCTGGGGGTAGGAGGTAGTCCGTGTTCTGCATGCTGAGGAATGTGCCTTTCCTGGTGGATCTGCTGAGGTTTGTGTCTGGGAGAACCTTTCACATCTCCTCCCTCAGCAATGCTCAAGTACAAGTATTCCCCACTTTTTAAACGTTCACAGTAAGACATTGGGCTTTCTTGAAAGAACTATGTTATTACCCAGCTTCAGTAAGAGGAAGAGACCTGAAGAGGATTTCCCTCTTATTAAAAAAGGTGAACAGTGAGAATCGCGGTCAGCATCTGTTTTGGGGAGAAGCATGACAGAGGCGGCGTGCACCCCAACCAGCTCCTTCCGCTGGGAACCGCTCTCTGCATCCAGCCACCAGCACTTTGAATTGTGTCTGTAAGCCTCTGCTGTGCTTTATCTTCATTTATGCTGGGCCTCCGTCAGAAACTTGTTTCCTGAGGCCTAAGAAAAGCCAAAGAGAAGGAATTTTGGAGTCTGAGGACACTATCTAATTGTTCCGTGTAAATTAATGGCCATTCCTTCTTGACACCATTTCTGCTGTGCAAGGTTTCTCAGAAGCCCTGTACTTTCAAAGAGCAGGGAAACCTATACCCCATGCTGCGGGGTTAGTTTTAGTCTCCATGCTGGACAGAACATTTCATGACTGTCGGATTTTCTCACTCAAACATTGAGACTTTGACCACCTTCACCCGTTTCTAGCACCCCATCTCCGAATCTGGCACCTACCAATCTGCTCTCAGTATCTATGCGTTCAGTATTTGTTTATTCCACATTGAATGTACATGAGAGCATCTGGTATTGGTCTTCCTGTGTCTGAGTTACTTGGCATAAGGCCCCCAAGGTCTGTGTTTCCATGTCTGGTTCTTGTGAATAATGCTGCAGTGAACGTGGGAGTGCATCTGTCTTTTTGAGGCAGTATTTTTGTGTTCTCCAAATCAATACTCAGTAGAGCCATTACTTGTCCATGTGGTAGTTGCATTTATTTTTTCAGGAACCTCCATACCGTTTGTCACAGTGGCTGCACCAATTTCCATTCCCACCAACAGTGCACACAGTCTCCTCATCTGCACACCCTTGACCCCACCTGGTGTCTGTCTCTGGGACAATAGGTGTTCCAACACTTGTGAGGGGATAGCCAATTGTGGGTTTGATGATGTTTCCCTGACCATATTAAGTGATGTCGAACAACTTTCTCTGTCTGTTGGCACATGTGTGCCATCTTTGGAAAGTATCTATTCACATATTCCCCCCATTTTTTATACATTTTTTTTGTTTTGATTTGTATGAGTGTTGTGTGTATTTTGGATATTAGCCTCTTCTCACACGTATGATTCGCAGATATTTTTTTTCTTATTGGGTCAGTGGCCGTTTTAGTTTTTGCTGGTTTGTTTTGCCGTGTGGAAGATTTCAGTTTGAAGTTGTTCCACTTGTTTATTTTTGCTTTTGTTGCCTTTGCATTTGGTGTCCGATCTGAAGACTCTTTGCCAAAACTAATGTCGAGAGACTTAGTACCTGTGTCTTCTTGGAGGTTTATGGATTCAGGTCTTATGTTCAAATCGTTCATCCATTAAAAATTTTGTGTGTGGTGTAAGAAAGTGACCCAGTTATATTCTTCTGCATTTAGTGTCCAGTTTGCCTGTTACCGCTCACTGAAGAGACAGTCCTTCCCTCATGGTGTATCTTCTGCTGCTGTGTCGTAAGTTAGGATCATCTACGTGTGGGTAAGTTTGTGAGCTTTCTGTTCTGTTCCACTGACCTGGTGTCTGTGTTTATGCCAGTTCCATCCTGTTTTGAAGACAACAGCTTTGTAATCTAGCTTGAAATCCAGGAGTGTGTTGACTGCACCTTTCTTTCTCCATGTTACTTTGGGTATTTGGGGTCTTTTGTGATTCCATACAAGTTTGAGGACTGTTATCTATTTCCTCGAATAGTGCCGCTAGAATTCAGATAGGGATTTCATCACATCTGTCGATTGCTTTGGGTACGATGTACATGTTCACATAATTAACTCTTCCAGTTAAGGAACATGGCGTAAGTTTCCATTTGTTTGTGTTGCCTTCCAAATCTTTGACCCATACATCCTGCGCCCCTTGACACACGTGTTTTTCATTTCCTTTCTGCCATGTGTTGAGTGTACTGTCTTTCTCATTTTTGGTTACTTTTATTCCTAGATTTTTTTTGATGCAATTGTAAATGGCATTGCTTTTTTAATTTCTCTTTGCGAAAGTGTGTCATCAGTACAGAAATGCAAGAAGTTGGGTCATCTGTGTGGCCCCATAGGTGAAGCGTCTGCCTTCAGCTCAGGTCATGAACCCAGAGATCTGGGATCGAGCCCCCTGTTGGGCTCCCCGCTTATCGAGGGTCTGTTTCTCCCTCTTTCTGTCACTCCCCCTGCTCGTACTTTTTCTCTTCCTATCAAATAAATAAATAAAATCTGAAAAAAAAGACAACAGGTCTCTGTATATTGACTTTATATCCTGCAGCTTTCTTGAATTTGTTTATTCTAACAGATTTTTTGTGTGTGTGTGGAATCTTTCGGGATTTCATGTCCTTTGCAAATATTGATAGTATTCCTGTAAGGATTTCATATCTTTCTCTTTTTTTAAAATGATGTTAGTCACCCTACAGTACTTCATTTGTTTTTGATGTAGTGTTCCATGATTCATTGTTTGCATATAACACCTAGTGCTCATTATGACACGTGCCCTCCTTTTTTTTTTAAAGAATTTACTTATTTATTCGACAGATATAGAGACAGCCAGCGAGAGAGGGAACACAAGCAGGGGGAGTGGGAGAGGAAGAAGCAGGCTCATGACGGAGGAGCCTGTTGTGGGGCTCGATCCCATAACGCCGGGATCACACCCTGAGCCGAAGGCAGACGCTTAACCGCTGTGCCACCCAGGCGCCCCAACACGTGCCCTCCTTAATACCCATCACCAGGATTACCGATTCCCCTTCCTCTCCCTTTCTGCAACCTTCAGTTTGTTTCCCAGTGTTAGTAGTCTCTCATGGTTCATCTCCCCCTCTCATTCCCCCCTTCACTTTTCCCTTCCTTCTCCTAATGTCCTCCATGCTATTCCTTCCATTCCACATAGGAGTCAAACCATATGATAATTGTCTTTCTCTGCTTGACTTAATTTCACTTAGCATAATCCCCTCCTGATCCATCCACGTTGGTGCAAATGGTGGGTATTCATCCTTTCTGATGACTGAGTAATAGTCCATTGTATAGATGAACCACATCTTCTTTGTCCATTCATCTGCTGAAGGACATCTTGGCTCCTTCCACAGTTTGGATATTATGGACACTGCTGCTATGAACATTGGGATACAGGTGCCCCTTCTTTTCATTACTCTGTGTCTATGGGGTAAATACCCAGTAGTGCAATTGGTGGGTCGTAGGATAGCTCTGTGTTTAACGTATTGAGGAACCTCCATATTGGTTTCAAAAGTGGCTGTACCAGCTTGAATTCTCACGAGTAGTGTAAGAGGACTCCCCTTTCTTCACATCCTCTCTGACTTTTTTTTATTTCTGTCTTATTAATTTTTTTTCAAGATTTTATTGATTTATTCTACAGAGATAGAGACAGCCAGCGAGAGAGGGAACACAAGCAGGGGGAGTGGGAGAGGAAGAAGCAGGCTCATGACGGAGGAGCCTGATGTGGGGCTCGATCCCATAAGGCCAGGATCACGCCCTGAGCCGAAGGCAGACGCTTAACCAATGTGACACCCAGGTGCCCCCTGCCTTGTTAATTTTAACCATTCTAACTGGTGTAAGGTGGTATCTCATTGTAGTTTTGATTTGTATTTGCCTGATGGCAATTGATGTGGAGCATTTTTTCATGTGTCGGCCATTTGTATGTCTTCTCTGGAGAAGTATCTCTTTGTGTCTTCTGCCCATTTTTTGGGTGTCGAGTTTGAGGAGTTCTTTATAGATCTTGGATACCAGCCCTTTATCTGTAAAATCATTTGCAGATATCTTCTTCAATTCCATAGGTTGCCTTTTTGTTTTTTGATCATTTGCTTTGCCAAGCAGAAGCTTTTTATCCTGATGAAGTGCCCATAGTTCATTTTTGCTTTTATTTCTTTGCCTTTAGAGACGTGGCTTGCAAGAAGTTGTTGTGTTCAAAGTTGAAGAGTTCTTTTGATATTGATATGAGACAGGAATCCATTATCTTATTTTCCTGATTGTATTCGAGTCCTCTGTCTTTCTTGGTGAGTCTAGCTAAGTTTGTCAGTTTTGTTTATCGTTCCAAAAAAGGCCGCTCTCATTTTCATTGTTTTTTTTTTTTGTCTTTTTAGTCTCCGTTGGATTTATTTATGCATTCCTTTTTGTTATTTCCTTATTTCTACTAATTTGGGGCTTGTTTGTTGTTTTATTTTCTACTTCTTTACCACATAAATCAGGTTGTTTATTGGAGAGCATTCTCATGGATTGATGAAGACTTGAATTTCTATGAATGTCCCCCATAAAGTTACTTTTGCTGCATCCCATAAGTTTTTGTAGGTTGTCTTTTTATCAGTGTCAAAGTACTTCTAAAAAATTTTTGATTTCTTCTTTGACTGTTGGTTGTTCAGTAGCTTGTTGTTAAATCTCCACATATTTTTTTAAGATTATTTAGGTATCTGACAGAGAGTGAGACAGCAAGAGAGGGAACGCAAGCTGGGTGGTGGGAGAGGGAGAAGCAGGCTTCCGAATGAGCAACGAGCCTGATTTGGAGCTAGATCCCAGAATCCTGGGATCAAGACCCGAGCTGAAAGGAGATCCTTAATGACTGAGCCACCCAGGCCCCAAAAATCTTCACCTATTTTTGACTGTCCCATTTTTTTCTTGAGACTGATTTCTAGTTTCATATCATTGTGGATGGACAAGATTTGAAGCAGAAGGTGAAGAGAGCATTCAGATGAAAGGTTTGTTTCCTGGAGGGTTTTCTGAGGGCAGACCATGAGTTCAGTGGGGACGGAGGAAGGTTTTGTGAGACGGGGGTGGGGTTAACCCTTGTTAGAATTACTGACTACTACCATGCAGGCTGTGTGCTACCGTTCACACCGTAGTCCTGATGGACGTGTACTTCATTAGAAATATTTTCTAGGAGGTGTAGGCATAGCCTTCACATAAAGAAAGATGGCATGTGGGTTCATGGCATGACCCCAGGTCACCAACCAGGATGTATGGTATTGTGGGTGATCAGAAACAGGCTTTCTGTGGGAAGTGACAGAAATAAGGTATGGTGAGCTCCATGACCATAGGTGAGGTCCCGAGTGACGCACTGGGTGTTGGGTTCTGTGGATCTGTCTCATCAGGTGCTGTGGAATTCAGGGACACCCTCCTGTCTGTGGATTTGTGTGGAGACAGGTAGACATCAGTGTCTGGCCAGGCACGAGGGTCGCACTGGCCCACCACCAGAGGTGCAGCGTGCGGGGGAGCCACTGCTTGGTTTCCACGAAAGCTGACCAGGGTCTGTGACCGTGATTCCTAGCAGCCGCAAGGGGAGAGGAGGCCGGGGGTGGTGCACACTTCCTAGACTTGTGGTCAGGACTAGTCTGGAGCCCACTGAAGTCAGCCACACAAGGCACAGAAGGCACCAAGTCAGTGTAGCTGTGGGCACTGCTCCCTTGGTACTTTTGGGCCAGCTCCATGCTGCCACCTCCTGCTTTTCATCATCATCCTCAAAGTCATGTGCCTCTGCTCTTGCCCCATGGCCTCCGGGGTATTGTCCGTCCTCCATCTGGCCCTCGTCCCTGGTGCCCTGTGCAGTCCGATGCCAGGGTAGCCTTCTCGAGACAAACATCTGGCCCTGATGGAACACTTCCATGGATCTCCTGTGATGCGAGGATGATGCCCTGCCCTGGAAGGGGGCTGCAGGTCCCCAATCAGGACAGCCATGTCTCCCTTTTCAGCATGGCCTGCCCTCCCCTCAGTCTTCTTCAGGGAAACTCTCCCCACTTCCTGAGATGACAGCTCTGAACTTAAAAATGAATGTTATTTTACATATCTCTATGCCTTAGTTCATCCATGGCATGTCTTTCAACCCCGTTAGTGGGGTTTTTTAGCAGTTCTGAAGGGCTGTCTGCTCAAGGAGGGGACGACCTGGGTGGGGCAGCTTTCCCTCTCATCTCCCTCAGCATGTCTCTGAACCCTGAGGCCAGCTGTCCCACTGAAGATTGAGGGACTAGAGCCAGCCCATCCTGAGCACAGGCTGCGTCAGCTCATAGACTGATGCGTGTTGGAGCGGTGGGCCGCTGGCATGGGTCAGGGGCAGGCAGTGTCTCCTTCTCATTCCTTCCCTCCCTTCCTCCCAGAGGTAGCTCAGAGCAGCCTTCAACCCCTGCATCTCCAGATCCCTTGACCTGTGCCTCCTGTGTTCAGCTGGTGACCTTGGAATTTCGCATGGATTCTACCTCCCGTACCCTCTCCTGTAGCAGTTCCTGGATCAGGGGAGGGTCGGACCCTTGTCTGTTTTTGGTCTTCTTCCTTTCCCACACCAAGCCCACCCACCTTTGCATCTTCCATGTATGTGCTTGGAAGCAATCCCATCCACAGGGAACCTATTAGCCAAATGGATCCAGGCAATGAACATTGAAGTAGAGATCCAGGATCCATAATAAACCTGCTCTGAAACCTGTCCCAAAGTCTGTGACTCTCTCACACTGAAACAGAAACAATAATAGCTTTCTGGACTGTGAAGTGACATGTCTTTCTACTTCCAATCTTGAATGCAAAGGTGCTGAGCCTGGACTGAAAAGGACCATGGCTCGCGTGGGCTGGGATCCACGGGAAGAACCCAGTGAAATCTGAATTTGAGGCATGGAGTGAATAATTATTGTAGAGTGAATCCTCCCAAGTAGGGCTTATGCACATTGCACAGGAAAAGCTTTTTCAAAGTGCTTCCTGAAAGAAAAATCTTTTTTTAAAATTTATATTAATTCCACTAGAGCTAACATACAATGTTACATTAGTTTCAGGTATACAATAGAGTGATTCAGTAATTCTACGTATTACTCAGTGGTCATCAAGAAAAGTGTCCTCTTAATCCCCTTCATCTATTTCACTCATCCCTCTATCCACCTCCTCTCTGGTAACCTTCCGTTTGTTCTCTATTGTTAAGAGTTTGTATTTTGGTGTGTCTCCTTTTTCTCTTTTAGTTATTTATTTTTGTTTGTTTCTTAAATTCCCCATTAGAGTGACATCGTATGGGATTTGTCTTTCTCTGACTGACTGATTTTAGTTAGGATAATACTCTCTAGCTCCATCCATATGGCTGCAAATGGCAAGGTTTCATTCTTTTTCAAGCCGAGTAATACTCCATTGTGTGTGTGTGTGTGTGTGTGTGTGTGTGTGTGTGTGTGAATACACACATCTATCATCACATTTGTCAATTTTTCTACAGACACTTGGGTTGCTTCCATATTGTGATATTGTAAATAATGGTGCAAGAAACATAGGGGTGCACGTATCCTTTTACGTTACTGTTTTCCTATTCTTTGGGTAAATATGAGTAGTGTGAATGTTGGATCGTAGGGTAGTTCTATATTTAATTTTTTGAGGAACCTTCATACTGTTTTCCACGGTGGCCACCACAGTTTGCATTCCCACCCACAGTTCACGAGGATTCCCCTTTATCCACATCCTCCCAACAGCTGCTCTTTGTTGTGCTTTTGATGTTAGCCATTCTGACAGGTTTGAGGTATTACCTCATTGTCCTTTGGATTTACATTTTCCTGATGATGGGTGATGTTGAACATCTTTTCACGGGACTGTTGGCCATTTGTATTTCTTCTTTGGAGAAATGTCTGTCCATGTCTTCTGCCTATTTTTTAACTGGATTATTTGTTTTTTGGGGGTTGAGTAGTATCAGTTGTATATGTTTTGGACACTATCCCTTTATTGCATATGATCTTTGCAAATATCTTCTCCCTTTGAGTAGGTTGTCTTATGATTTTTACGTTTTCATTGTTCTTCTGCCGTGTGGAAACTTTTTATTTTGCTGTATTCCCAATAGTTTATTTTTGCTTTCATTTCCTTTGCCTCAGGACACAGTCTAGAAAAACGTTGGTATGGTCCATGTCAAGAAGTTACTGTCTTCCCTCCTGTAGGATTTTTATGGATTCAGGTCTCATATTGAGGTCATGAAACTGTTTTGTGTTTGTCTTTATTGTGTAAGAAAGCAGTCTAATTTCATTCTTTTGTGCGTAGCTGTCTAGTTTTCCCAACACCATTTGTTGTAGAGACTGTCCTTTTCCCTTTTGATATCGTTGCTTGCTTTGTGGAAGATTCATGGACCACATAATTGTGGGTTTCTGTCTGAACTTGTATCCTGTTCCTTTGGTCGCTGTGTCTATTTTTGTGCCATACTGTCTTGTTAGGATGACTGCAGCTTTGTAGTATAACCTGAAATCTGAAATTGTGAGTCCTCCACCTTTGTTTTTCTTTTCCACATTGCACTGGCTGTTCGGAATCTTTAGTGGCTCCATACAAATGTTTAGAATTGTTTATTCGAGGTCTTTTGTTCTTTAATTTAAATTCAATTAGCCAACTTACAGTACATCATTCGTTTCAGATGTAGTCTTCAATAAATTTTCAGTCTTGTGTATCACCCAGTGCTCATTGTATCGTGTGACCTCCTTAATGCTACTCACCCAGTTACCCCCCCCCCAACTTCTCCTCCAACAATCATCAGTTTCTTGCGATAGTTAAGAGTCCATCATGGGTTTTCTCCCTCTCTGATGACTTCCCATTCTATTTTCCCTTCCTTCCCCTATGGTCTTCTTCCTTGTTTCTGATATTCCACATAGGAGTGAAAGCATATGATCATTGTCTTTCTTTCATTGACTTATTCCACTCAGCATAATACCCTCCAGCTCCACCCAGGTCGGTGTGATGGTAAGTATTCATCCTATCTGATGGCTGAGTAATATCCCATTATATATATGATCCACATCTTCTTTATCCATTCATCTATCCATGGTCATCTGCACTCCTTCCGCAGCTTGTCTATTATGGATATTGTTGCTATGAACACTGGTGTGCATGTGTCCTGTCTTCACTACCTCTGTCTCTGGGGGTAAATACCCAGTAGTGCAATTGCTGGGACATAGGGTAGCTTTATTTATAACTTCTTGAGGAAATTCTGTACCATTTTCAAGAGTGGCTGTACCGGACTGCATTCGTACAGGGGTGTAAGAGGGTTCCCGTTTCTCCATATCCTCTCCAACATATATAGTTTCATGTCTTCTTATTTTTAGATATTCGGCCTCGTGTGATATGGCATCTATAGGGGTTTACATTTGTATTTCCCTGAAGCCAAGTGATATGAAGCATTTATGCATGTATCTTTTGATCACCAGTACGTCTTTATCAGTGAAATGACTTCCCATTTTAATCTATCTCAACACCTAAAGCTGGGGAAGGCACTGAAGCTGGATGATGCCATTGGTTGGAAGTGTGGAGAATTTCAAAAGATCTCCGTGGAGAGCAAGTTTAAAGGTCAGTGTGAAGCTACTAATTGGATCCGGGGAGATCTCTGAAAGTGGGGGTTGCCTGGGATGGGCTGAGGGGGGCCCTCCGATTTTCCTATGAATCCTTGCTGCAGGCCCAAATGGACAGTTTCCTGCTGTGGGGCAGGCTGAGTCCTCTAGTCGTGCAGAGGTGAGCCCAATGCCTGGTGCCTTGGAGGCAGGCAAACGGGGAGGGACCCTCAGCAGAAGACCCAGGGTTAGGTTAGGCCTTAAGAGACAGCAGGTCCGAACTGCCCAGTGCTCAGAGAACTCTCATGCCGAGTGAGATGAGGGCACAAGGGCGGGTGAGTGTGAGCCTTGGGGTTTCATCTGGAAGGGCCCACAAAAGTCGGGGTTCACCAGAAGGGACTCTCAGGGGGTGCCCCAATTCTCTTGCCCTGAATGCTCTGTTGTGCCCCCAAATGGTACAGTTTCCTGTGGGCTGCAGGCTGAGTCCTACAGTGGGGCTTCGGTGTCCCCAATCCCCCGGAGTGGGGTGCCAGGGCCCTGGGGAGGGGCCCCTCAGTGGCCAACCTAGGGTAAGGGTTAGGGTCCAGGAGCCCGGCAGGGACTATCTGCAAGCTGTGCGGCGAGCTCTGTGGAGGGCTGAGAGGAGGCCATGGGGGAGGGTGAGAATGGGCCTCAGGGTTGGGGCATGGGAGGCTGCCAAAGGATGGGGATGGGCTCCGGGGGCCTCCCCAAGTTCTCGTGCCCTGTAGGCTCCGTAGAGCCCCAAGGGGCACGGTTTCCTGTCAGGTGGCAAGCTGAGTCCTGCAGTGGGGCACAGGTATCCCAATTCCCCCGGGCTGCGGTGTAAGGCTCCTGGGGAGGCCCCCACACCCACAGCCGACCTAGGGCTAGGTTTAGGCCCAGGAGCCCCGCAGGCCCGATCTGCTGGCTGTATGGCTAGTTACACGGGCTGAGGTGAGGGTGTGGGGGAGGGTGAGCGTGGGCCTCAGGGTTGGGGTGCGGGAGGCCACCGAAGTTCGCTGGTGTCTCAGGAAGGCCCTACTGGTTCTCCTGCCCTGAATGCTCTATGGCCTCCCAGGGTGCACGGTTTCCTGTGGGGTGGCAGACTGAGTCCTGCTGTGGGGCTCAGGTGTCCCGAATCCCCGTGGTTGCAGCTCCAGGCTCCTGGGGAGGGGCCCCTCCACAGATGAACTAGGGTTAGGGTTGGGGCCCAGGAACCCCGCAGGCCAGAGCTGCCCAGTATATGGCGAGCTCCGCCGCGGCCTGAGGTGAGGGTGCAGGATGGGGTGAGCATGGGCTTCAATGGTGGGTTTAGGGATCACCGAAGTTCGCCGGGGGCTCTGGGGGCCCTCCTGGTTCTCCCGCCCTGAATGCTCTACAGCCTCCCAAGGGGCACGGTTTCCTGCGGGCTGGCAGGCTTTGTCCTGCAGTGGGGCTCAGGTGTCCCCAGTCCCTGGTGCTGCGGCACTGGGCCCCTGGGGAGGGGCCCTACCCAGCGGACCTAGGGTCAGGTCTAGGCCTCAGGAACCTGGCAGGCCTGATCTGCCGGCTCTGCGTCGAGGTCGGTGGCAAGCTGAAGGGAAGGCGTGGGGCGGGATGAGCATGGGCCTCAGGGTTGGGGTGTAGGGGGCTGCCGAGGATCGCTGGTGGCTCAGGGGGGCCCTACCAGTTCTTCTGCACAGGATGCTCTGCGGCGCCCCAAGGGGTATGGTTTCCTGAGGGGTGGCAGGCTTAGTCCCGTGGTGGGGCTCAGGTGTACCCAAGCCCCAAGGTTAGGGTACGGATTAGGGTATGGGTTAAGGTTAGGGTATGGGTTACGGTTAGGGTATGGGTGAGGGTAGGGGTTAGGGTTAGGGTAAGGAGAGGGTACGGGTTAGGGTTGGGTTTAGGGGTTACAGGTTAGAGGTTATGGGTTAGGGTACAGATTAGGGTTTAGGGTACGGGTTAGGGTTTAGGGTTTGGGTTTAGGGTTAGGGTTTGGGTTGGAGTACGGGTTAGGTTTAGGGTACGGGTCAGGGTTAGGGTATGGGTTAGTGTACGCATTACGGTACGGTTTAGGGTACGGTTTAGGGTACGGTTTAGGGTAAGTGTTTGCGTACGGATTTGGGTACGGCTTAGGGTACGGGTTATGGTTAGGGTACGGGTTAGGGAACGGGTTAGGGATAGGGATTGGGTACGGTTTAGGGTTAGGGTATGGGTTAGGGTACGGGTTAGGGTACAGGTTAGGGTTAGGTATGGGTTAGGCTATGGGTCAGGGTCCGGGTTAGAGATAGGGTACGGGTTAGAGTATGGGTTAGGGTACGGGTTAGGGTATGGGTTAACGTTAAGGTAAGGGTATGGGTTAAGGTTAAGGTAAGGGTACTGGTTAGGGTTAGGGTACAGGTAGGGTTAGGGTACGGGTCATGGTACGAGTTAGGATATGGGTTAGGGTCAGGGTTTAGGGTTTAGTGTTAAAGTAAGGGTATGGGTTAGGGTACTTGTTAGGGTTACGGTTAGGTTTAGGGTACGGTTTAAATTACGGGTTAGGGTATAGTTTAGGGTTAGGGTTAGAGTACGTGTTAGGGTTTCGGTTAGGGTTAGGGTATAGGTTAGGGTTAGGGTTAGGGTACGGGTTAGGGTTAGGTTTAGGTTTAGGTTACGGTTTAGGGGTAGGGTTAGCTGAAGGGGTAGGGTTAGGGGTAGGGTTAGGGGTATGGTAGGGGTCGGGGTTGGGTTAGGGTTTAGGGTTAGGTTTTGGGGTTAGTGGTTAAGGTTAGGGTTTAGTGTTTAGGGTTTCGGGATTAGGGTTAGGGGTTAGGGTTTAGGGTTTAGTGTTAATGTTAGGGTTTAGGGTTTAAGGATTAGGGTTTAGGGTTAGGTTTAGGGTAGGGTTAGGGTTAGGGTAAGTGTTAGGGGTTAGGGTTAGGATTAGGGGTTAAGGTTTAGGGTTTAAGGTTAGGGCTTAGGGTTTAGGGTTAGGGTTAGACCCCAGTAGGCCAGCAGGACCGATGCGCCGGCTGTGCGGCGAGTGGAGTGGGATGATTGAGCGTGCTGGCGAGCTGGAGTATGGTATCCCGCGTTTTGGCGCAGGGGACCTTTGAACACCACTCCTGGCTCGGAGGGCCCTGCCCATTCTCCCGCCCTGAATGACCGGCGGCGCCCCTAGCGGCCTGGGTCGTGGCGGGGTGGCAGTGTGAGTCTGGCACTGCGGTTTGGGGGTCCCCAATGCCATGCGTTGCAGCGCAAGGGCCCTTGGGAGGGGCCCCTGGGGCCGTCCTAGGGTTACTGTTAGCACCCAGGAGTCCGGTAGACATGATCCGCCAGCTGTGCAGTAGCGAAGGGCCAGGCCAAGGTGAGGGCGCTGGCGAGCTGGGGCGTGGGCCCATGCAGTTTGGCGCGGGGGCCTTGGAAGGTCGCCTGGGGATTGGATGGCCCTGCCGGTTCTCCCGCCCTGAATGGCCAGAGGCGCCCCTAGCGACCCGGGTCGTGGCGGGGCAGCACGGTGAGTATGGCGCTGGGGCTCGGGGGTCCCCAATCCCTGGCGTTGCTGTGCCAGGCCCCTTGGGAAGTTCCCCTTGGGGGCCAACCTAAGGTTAGGGTTAGCCCCCAGGGGGCTGGAGGCCAGATCCGCTGGCTGTTTGGTGAGCAGAGGGGCGGGTCGAGGTGAGGGCGCTGGTGAGCGGGAGCATCGGCCCAAGCATTTTGGTGCGTGGGCCCTTAGATGTTCACCGGGACTCGGAGGTCCCTGCCCATTCTCCCGACCTGAATGACCGGTGGCGCCCCTAGTGGCCTGCGTGCCAGCGGGGGTGGCAGGGTGTGTCCAGCGCTGGGGCTTGGGGTTCATCAATCCCCGGTGTTGCGGGACAGGCCCCTTGGGAGGGGCCCCTCAGGGGCCAACCTAGGGTTAGGGTTAGCCCCCAGGAGGCCGGCAGGCCCAATACGCCAGCTGTGCAGCGAGCGGAGGGGCGGGCCGAGGTGAGTGCCCTGGCGAGCTGGAAGGTGGTACCCAAAGTTTTGGCACCAGGGGCCCTCGAATGTCGCCGGGGACTCGGAGGGCCCTGCCCGTTCTCCCGCCCTTAATGAGTGGCGGCTCCCCTAGCAACCCGAGTGGTGGCGGGGCTGCAGGGTGGGTCTGGTGCTGAGGCTCGGGGGTCCCCAATGCCAGGCGTTGCGGCACCAGGCCCCTTGGGCGGGGCCCCTTGGGGGCCGAACTAGGGTAAAGGTTAGCTCCTGGAGGCCGGCAGGCACGATCCACAGTCTGGGGCGAATGGAGGTGTGGTCGAAGATCGGGGCGCTGGCGAGCAAGAGAGTGGGCCCCAGCGTTTTGGCGCTGGGGGCCTTCGAAGGTCACCGGGGCAGGGAGGGCCCTGCCCGTTCTCCCGCCCTGAATGATTGGCGGTACCCTAGCAGCCCGGGTGTGGGCGGGGCGGAACGGTGAGTCCAGCGTTGCGACTCGGGGGTCTCCAATCCCTGGCGTTCGGCGGCAGTCCCTTTGGGAGGGGCACCTTGGGGGCCAACCTAGGGTTAGGGTTATCCCCCAGGAGGCCGGCAGGCTCAATCCACCGGCTCTGTGGTGAATTGGGGGGTGGACCAAGGTGAGGTCGCTGGCGAACGGAAGCGTGGGCCCCAACATTTTGGCTCGGTGGGCTTTCAAATGTCGCAGGGGGCTCGGAGGGCCCTGCTCCTTCTCCCGCCATGAAGGACCGGCGACGCCCCTAGCTCCCCGGGTGGCAGCGGGGTGGCAGGGTCAGTCCTGCACTGGTGCTTGGGTTTCCCAATCCCCAGCGTTGCGGCGCCAGGCCCCTTGGGAGGGGCCCCTCTGGGACTGTCCTAGGGTTAGGTTAACCCCCAGGAGGCCAGCAGTCCGGATCCGCAGGCTGTGCAGTGAGCGGAGGAGGGATTGACCGTGGTAGGGCGCAGTTGAGCGGAAGCGTGGTACCCAGTGTTTTGGCATGGGGGGCCTTCTTATTTCACCGGATGCTCAGAGGGCCCTGCCGGTTATCCCGCCCTGAATGCCCGGAGTCGCTCCTAGAGGCCTGCGTGGCGGCGGGGCAGCAGGGTGGCCCGGCGCTCGGGCTTGCGGGTCCCCAATCCCTGCCATTGTGGCACCAAGCCTCTTGGGAGGGGCCACTCTGGGGCCCATCTAGGGTTACCATTAGCCCTGAGGAGCCCGGAGGCCAGATCCGCCAGCTGTGTGGCTAGAGGGGGGGCGGTCTGAGGTGAGAGCGCTGTAGAGCGGGAGCATGGGCTTCAGCGTTTTGGCGCGGGGTACCTATAAATGTCGCTGGGGGCTCGGAGGGCCCTGCCCGTTCCCCCACCCTGAATGACCGGTGGCGCCCCAAGTGGCCCGGGTGGCGGCGGAGGGGCAGGTTGAGTACATCATTGGGGCTTGGGGGTCCTCAATCTCCAGCATCGTGGCGCCAGGCCCTTGGGGAGTGCCCTTCGGGGGACGACCTGGGGTAAGGGTTAGCCCCCAGGAGGCCGGCAGGCCCAATAAGATGGCTGTGGGGCGAGCGGAGGAGTGGGCTGAGGTGAGGGCGATGGGGAGCAAGATTGTGGGCCCCTGCATTTTGGCACTGGAGGCTTCAAATATCTCCGGTTCCTCCAGGGCCCTGTCCCTTCTCCCGCCCTGAATGACCGGCGGCGCCCCTCGCGGCCCGGGTGGCAGTGTTGTGGGAGGGTGAGTCTGGCTTTGGGGCTTGGGGTTCCAGATCCCTGGCGTAGTGGCACCAAAACCCTTGGGAGGGGCCCCTGGGGGGCCGACCTAGGGTTAGGGTTAGCCCCCAGGAGACCGTCAGGCCCAACCGCACACTGTGCGGCGAGCTGAGGTGCGGCCCGAGGTGAAGGCGCTGGGGAGCTGGAGCGTGGGCACCAGCGTTTTGGCACGGGGAGCCTTTGAAGGTCACCGGGGACTCAGAAGGCCCTGCCCTTCTCTCGCCCTCTATGACCCGCGGCGCCCCTAGCGGCCCAGGTGGGGACAGTGCGGCAGGGTGAGTCTGGCTCTGGGGCTCTGAGTCACCAATCCCCAGCATTGCAGAGCCAGGCCGCTTGGGATGTCCCCTCAGGGCCGACCTAGGGTTTTGGTTAGCTGCCAGGAGCCCGGCAGGCCCTATCCACCGGCTCTGAAGCAAGCGGTGGGGTGGGCCTAGGTGAGGGCGCTGGCGAGCAGGATCCTGGGAGCCAACGTTTTTGCGCGGGGAGCCTTCAAAGGTCAGCGTGGGCTCGGAGGGCCCTGCCCGATCTCTTGCCCTGATTGACCGGCGGGGCCTCTAGCGGCTCGGGTGGCTGAAGGGCAGCAGGGTGAGTGCGGCACATGAGCTCGGGGTCCCCATCCCCAGCGTTGCGACACCAGGCCCCTTGGGAAGTGCCCCTCGGTGGCGGACCTATGGTTAGGGTTAGCCTCCAGAAGCCCCACAGGCCCGATACACCACCTGTGCGTCGAGCGGAGAGTTGGGCCGAGGTGAGGGTGCTGGTGAACATGAGCCTGGGCCCAAGCGTTTTGGTTCGGTGCGCCTTCCAAGGTCGGCAGGGGTTCGGAGGGCCCTGCCAGTTCTCCCACCCTGAATGAATGGCGGCGCCCCTAGCGGCCTGTGTGGGTTGGGGTGGCAGCGTGCATCCGGCGCTGGGGCTTGGGGGCCCCCAATCCCTGGCGTTGCGGCGCCAGGCCCCTTAGGAAGGGACCTTCAGGGGCTGTCCTAGGGTTAGGGTGAGCTCCCAGGAGGCCGGCAGGCCCGAGTCGCTGGCTCTGCGAAGAGCGGAGGTGCGGGCCGAGTTGAGGGTGATGCAGAGCGGGAGCGTGGTCCCCAGCGTTTTGGCGCCCTGGGCCTTCGACTGTTGCCATGGCTCAAAGGGCCCTGCCCGTTCTCCTGCCCTGAAGAACCAGCGGCGCCCTTAGCAGCTCCCTTGGCGGTGAAGCGGCAGGGTGAGTCCATGCTGCGGCTCGTGGATCCCCAATCCCCAGCGTTGTGGGGCCAGGCCTCCTGGGAGGGGCTCCTCGTGGGCGGACCTAGGTTTAGAGTTAGCACCCAGGAGGCCAGCAGGCCCAATCCTCTGGCTGGGCGGCGAGAGGTGGGCGGCCCGAGGTAAAGGTGCTGGCGATCGGGAGCGTGGGCCCCTGCATTTTGGCGCAGGAGGCTTCAAATATCGCCGGTTTCTCCAGGGCCCTGTCCCTTCTCCAGCCCTGAATGACGGGCGGCGCCACTAGCATCCCGGGTGGCGACGTGGTGGCAGGGTGAGTCTGGCTCTGGGTCTTGGGGTCCCTGATCCCCAGTGTAGCGGCACCAGGACCCTTGTGAGGGGCCCCTGGGTGGCTGACCTAGGGTTAGGGTTAGCCCCAGGAGGCCGGCAGGTGGGATCCGGCCACTGTCCGGGGAGCGGAGGGCAGGGCCGAGGTGAGGGCGTTGGGGAGCGGGAGCGTGGGCACCAGCGTTTTGGCACGGGGAGCCTTTGAAGGCCACCGGGGGCTCGGAAGGCCCTGCCCCTTCTCTCGCCCTGAATGACCCGCAGTGCTCCTAGCGGCCTGGGTGGCGGCGTTGCGGTAGGGTGAGTGTGGCTCTGGGGCTTGAGGTTCCCGATCCCCGGCGAAGCGGCACCAGGACCCTTGGGAGGGGCCCCTGGGTGGCCGACCTAGGGTTAGGGTTAGCACCCGGGAGGCCGGCAGGCGGGATCCGCCCGCTGTGCGTGGAGCGGAGGGGCGGGCCGAGGTGAGGGCGCTGGCGAGCAAGAGCCTGGGCCCAAGCGTTTTGGCACCGGGGGCCTTCGAATGTCTCTGGGGACTGGGCGGGCCCTGCCCATTCTCCTCCCTGAATGACCGGCGGCGCCCCTAGCAGCCCACGTGGCGGCGGAGCGGCATGTAAGTCCGGGCATAGGGCTCGGGGGCCCCAGTCCACCGCGTTGCGGCGCCAGGCCCCTTGGGAGGGGCCCCTCGGAGGCTGACCTAGGGTGAGGTTTAGCCCCTAGGATGCCGGCAGGCCCTATTCGCCAGCCGTGTGGAGACTGGAGTGGCGGACCGAGGTGAGGGCACTGGTGAGCGGGAGCGTGGGCCCGGGTGTTTTGGCGCGGGGGGCCTTTGAAGGTCGCCGTGTCTTGGAGGGCCCTGCCCGTGCTCCCGCCCTGAATGAACGGCACCACCCCAAGCCCCCGGGTGGCGGCTGGGTGGCAGGGTGAGTCCAGTGCTGAGGCTCGGGGGTCCCCAATCCCCAGCGTTGCGGCGCCAGATCCCTTGGGAGGGGCCCCTCAGGGGTCGATCTAGGGTTGCGGTTAGCCCCCAGGAGGCCGGTGGACCCGATCAGCGGCTGTGCGGCACGCGGAGGGTTGGGCCGAGGTGAGGGCGCTGGCGAGACTGAGCATGAGCCCAAGCGTTTTAGTGCGGGGGCCCTTCGAAGGTCAGTGGGGGCTCGGAGGGACCTGCCCGTTCTCCCGCTCTGAATGACCGGCGGGGCCCCTAGAGGCTCCGGTGCCTGAAGGGCAGCAGGGTGAGACCGGCACTTGGGTTGGGGTCCCCATTCCCGGCGTTGTGGCGCCAGGCCACTTGGGAAGGGCCCCTCCGTGGCCGAACTACAGTTAGGGTTAGCCCCCAGGAGGCCAGCAGGCCCGATACACCGCCTGTGCGTCGAGCGGAGCGTTGGGCCGAGGTGAGGGTGCTGGTGAACATGAGCCCGGGCCCAAGCGTTTTGGTTCGGGGCGCCTTCGAAGGTCGGCGGGGGTTCGAAGGGCCCTGCCCGTTCTCCCACCCTGAATGAATGGCGGCGCCCCTAGCGGCACGTGTGGGGCAGGGCGGCAGGGTGCATCCAGCGCTGGGGCTTGGGGGTTCCCAATCCCCGGCGTTGCGGCGCCAGGCCCCTTAGGAAGCGACCCTCGGGGCCGTCCTAGGGTTAGGGTTAGCGCCCAGGAGGCCGGCAGGCCCGATCCGCCGGCTGTGCGAGGAGTGGAGATGCAGGCCGAGTTGAGGGCGATGGCGAGCGGGAGCTGGGCCCCAGCGTTTTGGCGTCCTGGGCCTTTGAATGTTGCCATGGCTCGGAGGGCCCTGCCCTTTCTCCTGCCCTGAAGAACCAGCAAGGCCCCTAGCGGCTCCGTTGGCAGTGGGGCGGCAGGGTGAATCCCAGGCTGCGGCTCGGGGATCCCCAATCCCCGGCGTTGTGGTGCCAGGCCCCTTGGGAGGGGCTCCTCGTGGGCCGACCCAGGGTTAGAGTTAGCCCCCATAAGGCCGGCAGGCCAGATCCTCTGGCTGGGCGGTGAGAGGTGGGCGGGCCGAGGTAAAGGCGCTGGGGTGCGGGATTGTGGGCCCCTGCATTTTGGGGTGGGAGGCTTCAAATGTCGCCGGTTTCTCCAGGGCCCTGTCAGTTCTCCCGCCCTGAATGACCGGCGGCGCCCCTCGCGGCCCGGGTGGCAGCGTTGTGGGAGGGTGAGTCTGGCTTTGGGGCTTGGGGTTCCAGATCCCTGGCGTAGTGGCACCAAAACCCTTGGGAGGGGCCCCTGGGGGGCCGACCTAGGGTTAGGGTTAGCCCCCAGGAGACCGTCAGGCCCAACCACACACTGTGCGGCGAGCTGAGGTGCGGCCCGAGGTGAAGGCGCTGGGGAGCGGGAGCGTGGGCACCAGCGTTTTGGCACGGGGAGCCTTTGAAGGTCACCGGGGACTCAGAAGGCCCTGCCCTTCTCTCGCCCTCTATGACCCGCGGCGCCCCTAGCGGCCCAGGTGGGGACAGTGCGGCAGGGTGAGTCCGGCTCTGGGGCTCTGAGTTACCAATCCCCAGCATTGCAGAGCCAGGCCGCTTGGGATGTCCCCTGAGGGCCGACCTAGGGTTTTGGTTAGCTGCCAGGAGCCCGGCAGGCCCTATCCACCGGCTCTGAAGCAAGCGGTGGGGTGGGCCTAGGTGAGGGCGCTGGCGAGCAGGATCCTGGGAGCCAAGGTTTTTGCGCGGGGAGCCTTCAAAGGTCAGCGTGGGCTCGGAGGGCCCTGCCCGATCTCTTGCCCTGATTGACCGGCGGGGCCTCTAGCGGCTCGGGTGGCTGAAGGGCAGCAGGGTGAGTGCGGCACATGAGCTCGGGGTCCCCATCCCCAGCGTTGCGACGCCAGGCCCCTTGGGAAGTGCCCCTCGGTGGCCGACCTATGGTTAGGGTTAGCCTCCAGGAGCCCCGCAGGCCCGATACACCACCTGTGCGTCGAGCGGAGAGTTGGGCCGAGGTGAGGGTGCTGGTGAACATGAGCCTGGGCCCAAGCGTTTTGGTTCGGTGCGCCTTCCAAGGTCGGCAGGGGTTCGGAGGGCCCTGCCAGTTCTCCCACCCTGAATGAATGGCGGCGCCCCTAGCGGCCTGTGTGGGTTGGGGTGGCAGCGTGCATCCGGCGCTGGGGCTTGGGGGCCCCCAATCCCTGGCGTTGCAGCGCCAGGCCCCTTAGGAAGGGACCTTCAGGGGCTGTCCTAGGCTTAGGGTGAGCTCCCAGGAGGCCGGCAGGCCCGAGTCGCTGGCTCTGCGAAGAGCGGAGGTGCGGGCCGAGTTGAGGGTGATGCAGAGCGGGAGCGTGGTCCCCAGCGTTTTGGCGCCCTGGGCCTTCGACTCTTGCCATGGCTCAAAGGGCCCTGCCCGTTCTCCTGCCCTGAAGAACCTACGGTGCCCTTAGCAGCTCCCTTGGCGGTGGAGTGGCAGGGTGAGTCCATGCTGCGGCTCGTGGATCCCCAATCCCCAGCGTTGTGGGGCCAGGCCTCTTGGGAGGGGCTCCTCGTGGGCGGACCTAGGTTTAGAGTTAGCACCCAGGAGGCCAGCAGGCCCAATCCTCTGGCTGGGCGGCGAGAGGTGGGCGGCCCGAGGTAAAGGCGCTGGCGATCGGGAGCGTGGGCCCCTGCATTTTGGCGCAGGAGGCTTCAAATATCGCCGGTTTCTCCAGGGCCCTGTCCCTTCTCCCGCCCTGAATGACGGGCGGCGCCACTAGCGTCCCGGGTGGCGACGTGGCGGCAGGGTGAGTCTGGCTCTGGGTCTTGGGGTCCCTGATCCCCAGTGTAGCGGCACCAGGACCCTTGGGAGGGGCCCCTGGGTGGCTGACCTAGGGTTAGGGTTAGCCCCCAGGAGGCCGGCAGGTGGGATCCGGCCACTGTCCGGGGAGCGGAGGGCGGGGCCGAGGTGAGGGCGTTGGGGAGCGGGAGCGTGGGCACCAGCGTTTTGGCACGGGGAGCCTTTGAAGGCCACCGGGGGCTCGGAAGGCCCTGCCCCTTCTCTCGCCCTGAATGACCCGCAGTGCTCCTAGCGGCCTGGGTGGCGGCGTTGCGGTAGGGTGAGTGTGGCTCTGGGGCTTGAGGTTCCCGATCCCCGGCGAAGCGGCACCAGGACCCTTGGGAGGGGCCCCTGGGTGGCCGACCTAGGGTTAGGGTTAGCACCCGGGAGGCCGGCAGGCGGGATCCGCCCGCTGTGCGTGGAGCGGAGGGGCGGGCCGAGGTGAGGGCGCTGGCGAGCAAGAGCCTGGGCCCAAGCGTTTTGGCACCGGGGGCCTTCGAATGTCTCCGGGGACTCGGCGGGCCCTGCCCATTCTCCTCCCTGAATGACCGGCGGCGCCCCTAGCAGCCCAGGTGGCGGCGGGGCGGCATGTAAGTCCGGGCATAGGGCTCGGGGGCCCCAGTCCACCGCGTGGCGGCGCCAGGCCCCTTGGGAGGGGCCCCTCGGAGGCTGACCTAGGGTGAGGTTTAGCCCCTAGGATGCCGGCAGGCCCTATTCGCCAGCCGTGTGGAGACTGGAGTGGCGGACCGAGGTGAGGGCACTGGTGAGCGGGAGCGTGGGCCCGGGTGTTTTGGCGCGGGGGGCCTTTGAAGGTCGCCGTGTCTTGGAGGGCCCTGCCCGTGCTCCCGCCCTGAATGAACGGCACCACCCCAAGCCCCCGGGTGGCGGCTGGGTGGCAGGGTGAGTCCAGTGCTGAGGCTCGGGGGTCCCCAATCCCCAGCGTTGCGGCGCCAGATCCCTTGGGAGGGGCCCCTCGGGGGTCGATCTAGGGTTGCGGTTAGCCCCCAGGAGGCCGGTGGACCCGATCAGCGGCTGTGCGGCACGCGGAGGGTTGGGCCGAGGTGAGGGCGCTGGCGAGACTGAGCATGAGCCCAAGCGTTTTAGTGCGGGGGCCCTTCGAAGGTCAGTGTGGGCTCGGAGGGACCTGCCCGTTCTCCCGCTCTGAATGACCGGCGGGGCCCCTAGAGGCTCCGGTGCCTGAAGGGCAGCAGGGTGAGACCGGCACTTGGGTTGGGGTCCCCATTCCCGGCGTTGTGGCGCCAGGCCACTTGGGAAGGGCCCCTCCGTGGCCGAACTACAGTTAGGGTTAGCCCCCAGGAGGCCAGCAGGCCCGATACACCGCCTGTGCGTCGAGCGGAGCGTTGGGCCGAGGTGAGGGTGCTGGTGAACATGAGCCCGGGCCCAAGCGTTTTGGTTCGGGGCGCCTTCGAAGGTCGGCGGGGGTTCGAAGGGCCCTGCCCGTTCTCCCACCCTGAATGAATGGCGGCGCCCCTAGCGGCACGTGTGGGGCAGGGCGGCAGGGTGCATCCAGCGCTGGGGCTTGGGGGTTCCCAATCCCCGGCGTTGCGGCGCCAGGCCCCTTAGGAAGCGACCCTCGGGGCCGTCCTAGGGTTAGGGTTAGCGCCCAGGAGGCCGGCAGGCCCGATCCGCCGGCTGTGCGAGGAGTGGAGATGCAGGCCGAGTTGAGGGCGATGGCGAGCGGGAGCTGGGCCCCAGCGTTTTGGCGTCCTGGGCCTTTGAATGTTGCCATGGCTCGGAGGGCCCTGCCCTTTCTCCTGCCCTGAAGAACCAGCAAGGCCCCTAGCGGCTCCGTTGGCAGTGGGGCGGCAGGGTGAATCCCAGGCTGCGGCTCGGGGATCCCCAATCCCCGGCGTTGTGGTGCCAGGCCCCTTGGGAGGGGCTCCTCGTGGGCCGACCCAGGGTTAGAGTTAGCCCCCATAAGGCCGGCAGGCCAGATCCTCTGGCTGGGCGGTGAGAGGTGGGCGGGCCGAGGTAAAGGCGCTGGGGTGCGGGATTGTGGGCCCCTGCATTTTGGGGTGGGAGGCTTCAAATGTCGCCGGTTTCTCCAGGGCCCTGTCAGTTCTCCCGCCCTGAATGACCGGCGGCGCCCCTCGCGGCCCGGGTGGCAGCGTTGTGGGAGGGTGAGTCTGGCTTTGGGGCTTGGGGTTCCAGATCCCTGGCGTAGTGGCACCAAAACCCTTGGGAGGGGCCCCTGGGGGGCCGACCTAGGGTTAGGGTTAGCCCCCAGGAGACCGTCAGGCCCAACCACACACTGTGCGGCGAGCTGAGGTGCGGCCCGAGGTGAAGGCGCTGGGGAGCGGGAGCGTGGGCACCAGCGTTTTGGCACGGGGAGCCTTTGAAGGTCACCGGGGACTCAGAAGGCCCTGCCCTTCTCTCGCCCTCTATGACCCGCGGCGCCCCTAGCGGCCCAGGTGGGGACAGTGCGGCAGGGTGAGTCCGGCTCTGGGGCTCTGAGTTACCAATCCCCAGCATTGCAGAGCCAGGCCGCTTGGGATGTCCCCTGAGGGCCGACCTAGGGTTTTGGTTAGCTGCCAGGAGCCCGGCAGGCCCTATCCACCGGCTCTGAAGCAAGCGGTGGGGTGGGCCTAGGTGAGGGCGCTGGCGAGCAGGATCCTGGGAGCCAAGGTTTTTGCGCGGGGAGCCTTCAAAGGTCAGCGTGGGCTCGGAGGGCCCTGCCCGATCTCTTGCCCTGATTGACCGGCGGGGCCTCTAGCGGCTCGGGTGGCTGAAGGGCAGCAGGGTGAGTGCGGCACATGAGCTCGGGGTCCCCATCCCCAGCGTTGCGACGCCAGGCCCCTTGGGAAGTGCCCCTCGGTGGCCGACCTATGGTTAGGGTTAGCCTCCAGGAGCCCCGCAGGCCCGATACACCACCTGTGCGTCGAGCGGAGAGTTGGGCCGAGGTGAGGGTGCTGGTGAACATGAGCCTGGGCCCAAGCGTTTTGGTTCGGTGCGCCTTCCAAGGTCGGCAGGGGTTCGGAGGGCCCTGCCAGTTCTCCCACCCTGAATGAATGGCGGCGCCCCTAGCGGCCTGTGTGGGTTGGGGTGGCAGCGTGCATCCGGCGCTGGGGCTTGGGGACCCCCAATCCCTGGCGTTGCAGCGCCAGGCCCCTTAGGAAGGGACCTTCAGGGGCTGTCCTAGGCTTAGGGTGAGCTCCCAGGAGGCCGGCAGGCCCGAGTCGCTGGCTCTGCGAAGAGCGGAGGTGCGGGCCGAGTTGAGGGTGATGCAGAGCGGGAGCGTGGTCCCCAGCGTTTTGGCGCCCTGGGCCTTCGACTCTTGCCATGGCTCAAAGGGCCCTGCCCGTTCTCCTGCCCTGAAGAACCTACGGTGCCCTTAGCAGCTCCCTTGGCGGTGGAGTGGCAGGGTGAGTCCATGCTGCGGCTCGTGGATCCCCAATCCCCAGCGTTGTGGGGCCAGGCCTCTTGGGAGGGGCTCCTCGTGGGCGGACCTAGGTTTAGAGTTAGCACCCAGGAGGCCAGCAGGCCCAATCCTCTGGCTGGGCGGCGAGAGGTGGGCGGCCCGAGGTAAAGGCGCTGGCGATCGGGAGCGTGGGCCCCTGCATTTTGGCGCAGGAGGCTTCAAATATCGCCGGTTTCTCCAGGGCCCTGTCCCTTCTCCCGCCCTGAATGACGGGCGGCGCCACTAGCGTCCCGGGTGGCGACGTGGCGGCAGGGTGAGTCTGGCTCTGGGTCTTGGGGTCCCTGATCCCCAGTGTAGCGGCACCAGGACCCTTGGGAGGGGCCCCTGGGTGGCTGACCTAGGGTTAGGGTTAGCCCCCAGGAGGCCGGCAGGTGGGATCCGGCCACTGTCCGGGGAGCGGAGGGCGGGGCCGAGGTGAGGGCGTTGGGGAGCGGGAGCGTGGGCACCAGCGTTTTGGCACGGGGAGCCTTTGAAGGCCACCGGGGGCTCGGAAGGCCCTGCCCCTTCTCTCGCCCTGAATGACCCGCAGTGCTCCTAGCGGCCTGGGTGGCGGCGTTGCGGTAGGGTGAGTGTGGCTCTGGGGCTTGAGGTTCCCGATCCCCGGCGAAGCGGCACCAGGACCCTTGGGAGGGGCCCCTGGGTGGCCGACCTAGGGTTAGGGTTAGCACCCGGGAGGCCGGCAGGCGGGATCCGCCCGCTGTGCGTGGAGCGGAGGGGCGGGCCGAGGTGAGGGCGCTGGCGAGCAAGAGCCTGGGCCCAAGCGTTTTGGCACCGGGGGCCTTCGAATGTCTCCGGGGACTCGGCGGGCCCTGCCCATTCTCCTCCCTGAATGACCGGCGGCGCCCCTAGCAGCCCAGGTGGCGGCGGGGCGGCATGTAAGTCCGGGCATAGGGCTCGGGGGCCCCAGTCCACCGCGTGGCGGCGCCAGGCCCCTTGGGAGGGGCCCCTCGGAGGCTGACCTAGGGTGAGGTTTAGCCCCTAGGATGCCGGCAGGCCCTATTCGCCAGCCGTGTGGAGACTGGAGTGGCGGACCGAGGTGAGGGCACTGGTGAGCGGGAGCGTGGGCCCGGGTGTTTTGGCGCGGGGGGCCTTTGAAGGTCGCCGTGTCTTGGAGGGCCCTGCCCGTGCTCCCGCCCTGAATGAACGGCACCACCCCAAGCCCCCGGGTGGCGGCTGGGTGGCAGGGTGAGTCCAGTGCTGAGGCTCGGGGGTCCCCAATCCCCAGCGTTGCGGCGCCAGATCCCTTGGGAGGGGCCCCTCGGGGGTCGATCTAGGGTTGCGGTTAGCCCCCAGGAGGCCGGTGGACCCGATCAGCGGCTGTGCGGCACGCGGAGGGTTGGGCCGAGGTGAGGGCGCTGGCGAGACTGAGCATGAGCCCAAGCGTTTTAGTGCGGGGGCCCTTCGAAGGTCAGTGTGGGCTCGGAGGGACCTGCCCGTTCTCCCGCTCTGAATGACCGGCGGGGCCCCTAGAGGCTCCGGTGCCTGAAGGGCAGCAGGGTGAGACCGGCACTTGGGTTGGGGTCCCCATTCCCGGCGTTGTGGCGCCAGGCCACTTGGGAAGGGCCCCTCCGTGGCCGAACTACAGTTAGGGTTAGCCCCCAGGAGGCCAGCAGGCCCGATACACCGCCTGTGCGTCGAGCGGAGCGTTGGGCCGAGGTGAGGGTGCTGGTGAACATGAGCCCGGGCCCAAGCGTTTTGGTTCGGGGCGCCTTCGAAGGTCGGCGGGGGTTCGAAGGGCCCTGCCCGTTCTCCCACCCTGAATGAATGGCGGCGCCCCTAGCGGCACGTGTGGGGCAGGGCGGCAGGGTGCATCCAGCGCTGGGGCTTGGGGGTTCCCAATCCCCGGCGTTGCGGCGCCAGGCCCCTTAGGAAGCGACCCTCGGGGCCGTCCTAGGGTTAGGGTTAGCGCCCAGGAGGCCGGCAGGCCCGATCCGCCGGCTGTGCGAGGAGTGGAGATGCAGGCCGAGTTGAGGGCGATGGCGAGCGGGAGCTGGGCCCCAGCGTTTTGGCGTCCTGGGCCTTTGAATGTTGCCATGGCTCGGAGGGCCCTGCCCTTTCTCCTGCCCTGAAGAACCAGCAAGGCCCCTAGCGGCTCCGTTGGCAGTGGGGCGGCAGGGTGAATCCCAGGCTGCGGCTCGGGGATCCCCAATCCCCGGCGTTGTGGTGCCAGGCCCCTTGGGAGGGGCTCCTCGTGGGCCGACCCAGGGTTAGAGTTAGCCCCCATAAGGCCGGCAGGCCAGATCCTCTGGCTGGGCGGTGAGAGGTGGGCGGGCCGAGGTAAAGGCGCTGGGGTGCGGGATTGTGGGCCCCTGCATTTTGGGGTGGGAGGCTTCAAATGTCGCCGGTTTCTCCAGGGCCCTGTCAGTTCTCCCGCCCTGAATGACCGGCGGCGCCCCTCGCGGCCCGGGTGGCAGCGTTGTGGGAGGGTGAGTCTGGCTTTGGGGCTTGGGGTTCCAGATCCCTGGCGTAGTGGCACCAAAACCCTTGGGAGGGGCCCCTGGGGGGCCGACCTAGGGTTAGGGTTAGCCCCCAGGAGACCGTCAGGCCCAACCACACACTGTGCGGCGAGCTGAGGTGCGGCCCGAGGTGAAGGCGCTGGGGAGCGGGAGCGTGGGCACCAGCGTTTTGGCACGGGGAGCCTTTGAAGGTCACCGGGGACTCAGAAGGCCCTGCCCTTCTCTCGCCCTCTATGACCCGCGGCGCCCCTAGCGGCCCAGGTGGGGACAGTGCGGCAGGGTGAGTCCGGCTCTGGGGCTCTGAGTTACCAATCCCCAGCATTGCAGAGCCAGGCCGCTTGGGATGTCCCCTGAGGGCCGACCTAGGGTTTTGGTTAGCTGCCAGGAGCCCGGCAGGCCCTATCCACCGGCTCTGAAGCAAGCGGTGGGGTGGGCCTAGGTGAGGGCGCTGGCGAGCAGGATCCTGGGAGCCAAGGTTTTTGCGCGGGGAGCCTTCAAAGGTCAGCGTGGGCTCGGAGGGCCCTGCCCGATCTCTTGCCCTGATTGACCGGCGGGGCCTCTAGCGGCTCGGGTGGCTGAAGGGCAGCAGGGTGAGTGCGGCACATGAGCTCGGGGTCCCCATCCCCAGCGTTGCGACGCCAGGCCCCTTGGGAAGTGCCCCTCGGTGGCCGACCTATGGTTAGGGTTAGCCTCCAGGAGCCCCGCAGGCCCGATACACCACCTGTGCGTCGAGCGGAGAGTTGGGCCGAGGTGAGGGTGCTGGTGAACATGAGCCTGGGCCCAAGCGTTTTGGTTCGGTGCGCCTTCCAAGGTCGGCAGGGGTTCGGAGGGCCCTGCCAGTTCTCCCACCCTGAATGAATGGCGGCGCCCCTAGCGGCCTGTGTGGGTTGGGGTGGCAGCGTGCATCCGGCGCTGGGGCTTGGGGGCCCCCAATCCCTGGCGTTGCAGCGCCAGGCCCCTTAGGAAGGGACCTTCAGGGGCTGTCCTAGGGTTAGGGTGAGCTCCCAGGAGGCCGGCAGGCCCGAGTCGCTGGCTCTGCGAAGAGCGGAGGTGCGGGCCGAGTTGAGGGTGATGCAGAGCGGGAGCGTGGTCCCCAGCGTTTTGGCGCCCTGGGCCTTCGACTCTTGCCATGGCTCAAAGGGCCCTGCCCGTTCTCCTGCCCTGAAGAACCTACGGTGCCCTTAGCAGCTCCCTTGGCGGTGGAGTGGCAGGGTGAGTCCATGCTGCGGCTCGTGGATCCCCAATCCCCAGCGTTGTGGGGCCAGGCCTCTTGGGAGGGGCTCCTCGTGGGCGGACCTAGGTTTAGAGTTAGCACCCAGGAGGCCAGCAGGCCCAATCCTCTGGCTGGGCGGCGAGAGGTGGGCGGCCCGAGGTAAAGGCGCTGGCGATCGGGAGCGTGGGCCCCTGCATTTTGGCGCAGGAGGCTTCAAATATCGCCGGTTTCTCCAGGGCCCTGTCCCTTCTCCCGCCCTGAATGACGGGCGGCGCCACTAGCGTCCCGGGTGGCGACGTGGCGGCAGGGTGAGTCTGGCTCTGGGTCTTGGGGTCCCTGATCCCCAGTGTAGCGGCACCAGGACCCTTGGGAGGGGCCCCTGGGTGGCTGACCTAGGGTTAGGGTTAGCCCCCAGGAGGCCGGCAGGTGGGATCCGGCCACTGTCCGGGGAGCGGAGGGCGGGGCCGAGGTGAGGGCGTTGGGGAGCGGGAGTGTGGGCACCAGCGTTTTGGCACGGGGAGCCTTTGAAGGCCACCGGGGGCTCGGAAGGCCCTGCCCCTTCTCTCGCCCTGAATGACCCGCAGTGCTCCTAGCGGCCTGGGTGGCGGCGTTGCGGTAGGGTGAGTGTGGCTCTGGGGCTTGAGGTTCCCGATCCCCGGCGAAGCGGCACCAGGACCCTTGGGAGGGGCCCCTGGGTGGCCGACCTAGGGTTAGGGTTAGCACCCGGGAGGCCGGCAGGCGGGATCCGCCCGCTGTGCGTGGAGCGGAGGGGCGGGCCGAGGTGAGGGCGCTGGCGAGCAAGAGCCTGGGCCCAAGCGTTTTGGCACCGGGGGCCTTCGAATGTCTCCGGGGACTCGGCGGGCCCTGCCCATTCTCCTCCCTGAATGACCGGCGGCGCCCCTAGCAGCCCAGGTGGCGGCGGGGCGGCATGTAAGTCCGGGCATAGGGCTCGGGGGCCCCAGTCCACCGCGTTGCGGCGCCAGGCCCCTTGGGAGGGGCCCCTCGGAGGCTGACCTAGGGTGAGGTTTAGCCCCTAGGATGCCGGCAGGCCCTATTCGCCAGCCGTGTGGAGACTGGAGTGGCGGACCGAGGTGAGGGCACTGGTGAGCGGGAGCGTGGGCCCGGGTGTTTTGGCGCGGGGGGCCTTTGAAGGTCGCCGTGTCTTGGAGGGCCCTGCCCGTGCTCCCGCCCTGAATGAACGGCACCACCCCAAGCCCCCGGGTGGCGGCTGGGTGGCAGGGTGAGTCCAGTGCTGAGGCTCGGGGGTCCCCAATCCCCAGCGTTGCGGCGCCAGATCCCTTGGGAGGGGCCCCTCGGGGGTCGATCTAGGGTTGCGGTTAGCCCCCAGGAGGCCGGTGGACCCGATCAGCGGCTGTGCGGCACGCGGAGGGTTGGGCCGAGGTGAGGGCGCTGGCGAGACTGAGCATGAGCCCAAGCGTTTTAGTGCGGGGGCCCTTCGAAGGTCAGTGTGGGCTCGGAGGGACCTGCCCGTTCTCCCGCTCTGAATGACCGGCGGGGCCCCTAGAGGCTCCGGTGCCTGAAGGGCAGCAGGGTGAGACCGGCACTTGGGTTGGGGTCCCCATTCCCGGCGTTGTGGCGCCAGGCCACTTGGGAAGGGCCCCTCCGTGGCCGAACTACAGTTAGGGTTAGCCCCCAGGAGGCCAGCAGGCCCGATACACCGCCTGTGCGTCGAGCGGAGCGTTGGGCCGAGGTGAGGGTGCTGGTGAACATGAGCCCGGGCCCAAGCGTTTTGGTTCGGGGCGCCTTCGAAGGTCGGCGGGGGTTCGAAGGGCCCTGCCCGTTCTCCCACCCTGAATGAATGGCGGCGCCCCTAGCGGCACGTGTGGGGCAGGGCGGCAGGGTGCATCCAGCGCTGGGGCTTGGGGGTTCCCAATCCCCGGCGTTGCGGCGCCAGGCCCCTTAGGAAGCGACCCTCGGGGCCGTCCTAGGGTTAGGGTTAGCGCCCAGGAGGCCGGCAGGCCCGATCCGCCGGCTGTGCGAGGAGTGGAGATGCAGGCCGAGTTGAGGGCGATGGCGAGCGGGAGCTGGGCCCCAGCGTTTTGGCGTCCTGGGCCTTTGAATGTTGCCATGGCTCGGAGGGCCCTGCCCTTTCTCCTGCCCTGAAGAACCAGCAAGGCCCCTAGCGGCTCCGTTGGCAGTGGGGCGGCAGGGTGAATCCCAGGCTGCGGCTCGGGGATCCCCAATCCCCGGCGTTGTGGTGCCAGGCCCCTTGGGAGGGGCTCCTCGTGGGCCGACCCAGGGTTAGAGTTAGCCCCCATAAGGCCGGCAGGCCAGATCCTCTGGCTGGGCGGTGAGAGGTGGGCGGGCCGAGGTAAAGGCGCTGGGGTGCGGGATTGTGGGCCCCTGCATTTTGGGGTGGGAGGCTTCAAATGTCGCCGGTTTCTCCAGGGCCCTGTCAGTTCTCCCGCCCTGAATGACCGGCGGCGCCCCTCGCGGCCCGGGTGGCAGCGTTGTGGGAGGGTGAGTCTGGCTTTGGGGCTTGGGGTTCCAGATCCCTGGCGTAGTGGCACCAAAACCCTTGGGAGGGGCCCCTGGGGGGCCGACCTAGGGTTAGGGTTAGCCCCCAGGAGACCGTCAGGCCCAACCACACACTGTGCGGCGAGCTGAGGTGCGGCCCGAGGTGAAGGCGCTGGGGAGCGGGAGCGTGGGCACCAGCGTTTTGGCACGGGGAGCCTTTGAAGGTCACCGGGGACTCAGAAGGCCCTGCCCTTCTCTCGCCCTCTATGACCCGCGGCGCCCCTAGCGGCCCAGGTGGGGACAGTGCGGCAGGGTGAGTCCGGCTCTGGGGCTCTGAGTTACCAATCCCCAGCATTGCAGAGCCAGGCCGCTTGGGATGTCCCCTGAGGGCCGACCTAGGGTTTTGGTTAGCTGCCAGGAGCCCGGCAGGCCCTATCCACCGGCTCTGAAGCAAGCGGTGGGGTGGGCCTAGGTGAGGGCGCTGGCGAGCAGGATCCTGGGAGCCAAGGTTTTTGCGCGGGGAGCCTTCAAAGGTCAGCGTGGGCTCGGAGGGCCCTGCCCGATCTCTTGCCCTGATTGACCGGCGGGGCCTCTAGCGGCTCGGGTGGCTGAAGGGCAGCAGGGTGAGTGCGGCACATGAGCTCGGGGTCCCCATCCCCAGCGTTGCGACGCCAGGCCCCTTGGGAAGTGCCCCTCGGTGGCCGACCTATGGTTAGGGTTAGCCTCCAGGAGCCCCGCAGGCCCGATACACC
The DNA here is from genome assembly GCF_024610735.1 of Ursus americanus. Lineage (NCBI taxonomy): Eukaryota > Metazoa > Chordata > Mammalia > Carnivora > Ursidae > Ursus > Ursus americanus. The sequence continues at coordinate 16,525 of NW_028273707.1, read as the reverse complement.
ACCTGTGCGTCGAGCGGAGAGTTGGGCCGAGGTGAGGGTGCTGGTGAACATGAGCCTGGGCCCAAGCGTTTTGGTTCGGTGCGCCTTCCAAGGTCGGCAGGGGTTCGGAGGGCCCTGCCAGTTCTCCCACCCTGAATGAATGGCGGCGCCCCTAGCGGCCTGTGTGGGTTGGGGTGGCAGCGTGCATCCGGCGCTGGGGCTTGGGGGCCCCCAATCCCTGGCGTTGCAGCGCCAGGCCCCTTAGGAAGGGACCTTCAGGGGCTGTCCTAGGGTTAGGGTGAGCTCCCAGGAGGCCGGCAGGCCCGAGTCGCTGGCTCTGCGAAGAGCGGAGGTGCGGGCCGAGTTGAGGGTGATGCAGAGCGGGAGCGTGGTCCCCAGCGTTTTGGCGCCCTGGGCCTTCGACTCTTGCCATGGCTCAAAGGGCCCTGCCCGTTCTCCTGCCCTGAAGAACCTACGGTGCCCTTAGCAGCTCCCTTGGCGGTGGAGTGGCAGGGTGAGTCCATGCTGCGGCTCGTGGATCCCCAATCCCCAGCGTTGTGGGGCCAGGCCTCTTGGGAGGGGCTCCTCGTGGGCGGACCTAGGTTTAGAGTTAGCACCCAGGAGGCCAGCAGGCCCAATCCTCTGGCTGGGCGGCGAGAGGTGGGCGGCCCGAGGTAAAGGCGCTGGCGATCGGGAGCGTGGGCCCCTGCATTTTGGCGCAGGAGGCTTCAAATATCGCCGGTTTCTCCAGGGCCCTGTCCCTTCTCCCGCCCTGAATGACGGGCCGCGCCACTAGCGTCCCGGGTGGCGACGTGGCGGCAGGGTGAGTCTGGCTCTGGGTCTTGGGGTCCCTGATCCCCAGTGTAGCGGCACCAGGACCCTTGGGAGGGGCCCCTGGGTGGCTGACCTAGGGTTAGGGTTAGCCCCCAGGAGGCCGGCAGGTGGGATCCGGCCACTGTCCGGGGAGCGGAGGGCGGGGCCGAGGTGAGGGCGTTGGGGAGCGGGAGCGTGGGCACCAGCGTTTTGGCACGGGGAGCCTTTGAAGGCCACCGGGGGCTCGGAAGGCCCTGCCCCTTCTCTCGCCCTGAATGACCCGCAGTGCTCCTAGCGGCCTGGGTGGCGGCGTTGCGGTAGGGTGAGTGTGGCTCTGGGGCTTGAGGTTCCCGATCCCCGGCGAAGCGGCACCAGGACCCTTGGGAGGGGCCCCTGGGTGGCCGACCTAGGGTTAGGGTTAGCACCCGGGAGGCCGGCAGGCGGGATCCGCCCGCTGTGCGTGGAGCGGAGGGGCGGGCCGAGGTGAGGGCGCTGGCGAGCAAGAGCCTGGGCCCAAGCGTTTTGGCACCGGGGGCCTTCGAATGTCTCCGGGGACTCGGCGGGCCCTGCCCATTCTCCTCCCTGAATGACCGGCGGCGCCCCTAGCAGCCCAGGTGGCGGCGGGGCGGCATGTAAGTCCGGGCATAGGGCTCGGGGGCCCCAGTCCACCGCGTGGCGGCGCCAGGCCCCTTGGGAGGGGCCCCTCGGAGGCTGACCTAGGGTGAGGTTTAGCCCCTAGGATGCCGGCAGGCCCTATTCGCCAGCCGTGTGGAGACTGGAGTGGCGGACCGAGGTGAGGGCACTGGTGAGCGGGAGCGTGGGCCCGGGTGTTTTGGCGCGGGGGGCCTTTGAAGGTCGCCGTGTCTTGGAGGGCCCTGCCCGTGCTCCCGCCCTGAATGAACGGCACCACCCCAAGCCCCCGGGTGGCGGCTGGGTGGCAGGGTGAGTCCAGTGCTGAGGCTCGGGGGTCCCCAATCCCCAGCGTTGCGGCGCCAGATCCCTTGGGAGGGGCCCCTCGGGGGTCGATCTAGGGTTGCGGTTAGCCCCCAGGAGGCCGGTGGACCCGATCAGCGGCTGTGCGGCACGCGGAGGGTTGGGCCGAGGTGAGGGCGCTGGCGAGACTGAGCATGAGCCCAAGCGTTTTAGTGCGGGGGCCCTTCGAAGGTCAGTGGGGGCTCGGAGGGACCTGCCCGTTCTCCCGCTCTGAATGACCGGCGGGGCCCCTAGAGGCTCCGGTGCCTGAAGGGCAGCAGGGTGAGACCGGCACTTGGGTTGGGGTCCCCATTCCCGGCGTTGTGGCGCCAGGCCACTTGGGAAGGGCCCCTCCGTGGCCGAACTACAGTTAGGGTTAGCCCCCAGGAGGCCAGCAGGCCCGATACACCGCCTGTGCGTCGAGCGGAGCGTTGGGCCGAGGTGAGGGTGCTGGTGAACATGAGCCCGGGCCCAAGCGTTTTGGTTCGGGGCGCCTTCGAAGGTCGGCGGGGGTTCGAAGGGCCCTGCCCTTTCTCCCACCCTGAATGAATGGCGGCGCCCCTAGCGGCACGTGTGGGGCAGGGCGGCAGGGTGCATCCAGCGCTGGGGCTTGGGGGTTCCCAATCCCCGGCGTTGCGGCGCCAGGCCCCTTAGGAAGCGACCCTCGGGGCCGTCCTAGGGTTAGGGTTAGCGCCCAGGAGGCCGGCAGGCCCGATCCGCCGGCTGTGCGAGGAGTGGAGATGCAGGCCGAGTTGAGGGCGATGGCGAGCGGGAGCTGGGCCCCAGCGTTTTGGCGTCCTGGGCCTTTGAATGTTGCCATGGCTCGGAGGGCCCTGCCCTTTCTCCTGCCCTGAAGAACCAGCAAGGCCCCTAGCGGCTCCGTTGGCAGTGGGGCGGCAGGGTGAATCCCAGGCTGCGGCTCGGGGATCCCCAATCCCCGGCGTTGTGGTGCCAGGCCCCTTGGGAGGGGCTCCTCGTGGGCCGACCCAGGGTTAGAGTTAGCCCCCATAAGGCCGGCAGGCCAGATCCTCTGGCTGGGCGGTGAGAGGTGGGCGGGCCGAGGTAAAGGCGCTGGGGTGCGGGATTGTGGGCCCCTGCATTTTGGGGTGGGAGGCTTCAAATGTCGCCGGTTTCTCCAGGGCCCTGTCAGTTCTCCCGCCCTGAATGACCGGCGGCGCCCCTCGCGGCCCGGGTGGCAGCATTGTGGGAGGGTGAGTCTGGCTTTGGGGCTTGGGGTTCCAGATCCCTGGCGTAGTGGCACCAAAACCCTTGGGAGGGGCCCCTGGGGGGCCGACCTAGGGTTAGGGTTAGCCCCCAGGAGACCGTCAGGCCCAACCACACACTGTGCGGCGAGCTGAGGTGCGGCCCGAGGTGAAGGCGCTGGGGAGCGGGAGCGTGGGCACCAGCGTTTTGGCACGGGGAGCCTTTGAAGGTCACCGGGGACTCAGAAGGCCCTGCCCTTCTCTCGCCCTCTATGACCCGCGGCGCCCCTAGCGGCCCAGGTGGGGACAGTGCGGCAGGGTGAGTCCGGCTCTGGGGCTCTGAGTTACCAATCCCCAGCATTGCAGAGCCAGGCCGCTTGGGATGTCCCCTCAGGGCCGACCTAGGGTTTTGGTTAGCTGCCAGGAGCCCGGCAGGCCCTATCCACCGGCTCTGAAGCAAGCGGTGGGGTGGGCCTAGGTGAGGGCGCTGGCGAGCAGGATCCTGGGAGCCAAGGTTTTTGCGCGGGGAGCCTTCAAAGGTCAGCGTGGGCTCGGAGGGCCCTGCCCGATCTCTTGCCCTGATTGACCGGCGGGGCCTCTAGCGGCTCGGGTGGCTGAAGGGCAGCAGGGTGAGTGCGGCACATGAGCTCGGGGTCCCCATCCCCAGCGTTGCGACGCCAGGCCCCTTGGGAAGTGCCCCTCGGTGGCCGACCTATGGTTAGGGTTAGCCTCCAGGAGCCCCGCAGGCCCGATACACCACCTGTGCGTCGAGCGGAGAGTTGGGCCGAGGTGAGGGTGCTGGTGAACATGAGCCTGGGCCCAAGCGTTTTGGTTCGGTGCGCCTTCCAAGGTCGGCAGGGGTTCGGAGGGCCCTGCCAGTTCTCCCACCCTGAATGAATGGCGGCGCCCCTAGCGGCCTGTGTGGGTTGGGGTGGCAGCGTGCATCCGGCGCTGGGGCTTGGGGGCCCCCAATCCCTGGCGTTGCAGCGCCAGGCCCCTTAGGAAGGGACCTTCAGGGGCTGTCCTAGGCTTAGGGTGAGCTCCCAGGAGGCCGGCAGGCCCGAGTCGCTGGCTCTGCGAAGAGCGGAGGTGCGGGCCGAGTTGAGGGTGATGCAGAGCGGGAGCGTGGTCCCCAGCGTTTTGGCGCCCTGGGCCTTCGACTCTTGCCATGGCTCAAAGGGCCCTGCCCGTTCTCCTGCCCTGAAGAACCTACGGTGCCCTTAGCAGCTCCCTTGGCGGTGGAGTGGCAGGGTGAGTCCATGCTGCGGCTCGTGGATCCCCAATCCCCAGCGTTGTGGGGCCAGGCCTCTTGGGAGGGGCTCCTCGTGGGCGGACCTAGGTTTAGAGTTAGCACCCAGGAGGCCAGCAGGCCCAATCCTCTGGCTGGGCGGCGAGAGGTGGGCGGCCCGAGGTAAAGGCGCTGGCGATCGGGAGCGTGGGCCCCTGCATTTTGGCGCAGGAGGCTTCAAATATCGCCGGTTTCTCCAGGGCCCTGTCCCTTCTCCCGCCCTGAATGACGGGCGGCGCCACTAGCGTCCCGGGTGGCGACGTGGCGGCAGGGTGAGTCTGGCTCTGGGTCTTGGGGTCCCTGATCCCCAGTGTAGCGGCACCAGGACCCTTGGGAGGGGCCCCTGGGTGGCTGACCTAGGGTTAGGGTTAGCCCCCAGGAGGCCGGCAGGTGGGATCCGGCCACTGTCCGGGGAGCGGAGGGCGGGGCCGAGGTGAGGGCGTTGGGGGGCGGGAGCGTGGGCACCAGCGTTTTGGCACGGGGAGCCTTTGAAGGCCACCGGGGGCTCGGAAGGCCCTGCCCCTTCTCTCGCCCTGAATGACCCGCAGTGCTCCTAGCGGCCTGGGTGGCGGCGTTGCGGTAGGGTGAGTGTGGCTCTGGGGCTTGAGGTTCCCGATCCCCGGCGAAGCGGCACCAGGACCCTTGGGAGGGGCCCCTGGGTGGCCGACCTAGGGTTAGGGTTAGCACCCGGGAGGCCGGCAGGCGGGATCCGCCCGCTGTGCGTGGAGCGGAGGGGCGGGCCGAGGTGAGGGCGCTGGCGAGCAAGAGCCTGGGCCCAAGCGTTTTGGCACCGGGGGCCTTCGAATGTCTCCGGGGACTCGGCGGGCCCTGCCCATTCTCCTCCCTGAATGACCGGCGGCGCCCCTAGCAGCCCAGGTGGCGGCGGGGCGGCATGTAAGTCCGGGCATAGGGCTCGGGGGCCCCAGTCCACCCGCGTTGCGGCGCCAGGCCCCTTGGGAGGGGCCCCTCGGAGGCTGACCTAGGGTGAGGTTTAGCCCCTAGGATGCCGGCAGGCCCTATTCGCCAGCCGTGTGGAGACTGGAGTGGCGGACCGAGGTGAGGGCACTGGTGAGCGGGAGCGTGGGCCCGGGTGTTTTGGCGCGGGGGGCCTTTGAAGGTCGCCGTGTCTTGGAGGGCCCTGCCCGTGCTCCCGCCCTGAATGAACGGCACCACCCCAAGCCCCCGGGTGGCGGCTGGGTGGCAGGGTGAGTCCAGTGCTGAGGCTCGGGGGTCCCCAATCCCCAGCGTTGCGGCGCCAGATCCCTTGGGAGGGGCCCCTCGGGGGTCGATCTAGGGTTGCGGTTAGCCCCCAGGAGGCCGGTGGACCCGATCAGCGGCTGTGCGGCACGCGGAGGGTTGGGCCGAGGTGAGGGCGCTGGCGAGACTGAGCATGAGCCCAAGCGTTTTAGTGCGGGGGCCCTTCGAAGGTCAGTGTGGGCTCGGAGGGACCTGCCCGTTCTCCCGCTCTGAATGACCGGCGGGGCCCCTAGAGGCTCCGGTGCCTGAAGGGCAGCAGGGTGAGACCGGCACTTGGGTTGGGGTCCCCATTCCCGGCGTTGTGGCGCCAGGCCACTTGGGAAGGGCCCCTCCGTGGCCGAACTACAGTTAGGGTTAGCCCCCAGGAGGCCAGCAGGCCCGATACACCGCCTGTGCGTCGAGCGGAGCGTTGGGCCGAGGTGAGGGTGCTGGTGAACATGAGCCCGGGCCCAAGCGTTTTGGTTCGGGGCGCCTTCGAAGGTCGGCGGGGGTTCGAAGGGCCCTGCCCGTTCTCCCACCCTGAATGAATGGCGGCGCCCCTAGCGGCACGTGTGGGGCAGGGCGGCAGGGTGCATCCAGCGCTGGGGCTTGGGGGTTCCCAATCCCCGGCGTTGCGGCGCCAGGCCCCTTAGGAAGCGACCCTCGGGGCCGTCCTAGGGTTAGGGTTAGCGCCCAGGAGGCCGGCAGGCCCGATCCGCCGGCTGTGCGAGGAGTGGAGATGCAGGCCGAGTTGAGGGCGATGGCGAGCGGGAGCTGGGCCCCAGCGTTTTGGCGTCCTGGGCCTTTGAATGTTGCCATGGCTCGGAGGGCCCTGCCCTTTCTCCTGCCCTGAAGAACCAGCAAGGCCCCTAGCGGCTCCGTTGGCAGTGGGGCGGCAGGGTGAATCCCAGGCTGCGGCTCGGGGATCCCCAATCCCCGGCGTTGTGGTGCCAGGCCCCTTGGGAGGGGCTCCTCGTGGGCCGACCCAGGGTTAGAGTTAGCCCCCATAAGGCCGGCAGGCCAGATCCTCTGGCTGGGCGGTGAGAGGTGGGCGGGCCGAGGTAAAGGCGCTGGGGTGCGGGATTGTGGGCCCCTGCATTTTGGGGTGGGAGGCTTCAAATGTCGCCGGTTTCTCCAGGGCCCTGTCAGTTCTCCCGCCCTGAATGACCGGCGGCGCCCCTCGCGGCCCGGGTGGCAGCGTTGTGGGAGGGTGAGTCTGGCTTTGGGGCTTGGGGTTCCAGATCCCTGGCGTAGTGGCACCAAAACCCTTGGGAGGGGCCCCTGGGGGGCCGACCTAGGGTTAGGGTTAGCCCCCAGGAGACCGTCAGGCCCAACCACACACTGTGCGGCGAGCTGAGGTGCGGCCCGAGGTGAAGGCGCTGGGGAGCGGGAGCGTGGGCACCAGCGTTTTGGCACGGGGAGCCTTTGAAGGTCACCGGGGACTCAGAAGGCCCTGCCCTTCTCTCGCCCTCTATGACCCGCGGCGCCCCTAGCGGCCCAGGTGGGGACAGTGCGGCAGGGTGAGTCCGGCTCTGGGGCTCTGAGTTACCAATCCCCAGCATTGCAGAGCCAGGCCGCTTGGGATGTCCCCTGAGGGCCGACCTAGGGTTTTGGTTAGCTGCCAGGAGCCCGGCAGGCCCTATCCACCGGCTCTGAAGCAAGCGGTGGGGTGGGCCTAGGTGAGGGCGCTGGCGAGCAGGATCCTGGGAGCCAACGTTTTTGCGCGGGGAGCCTTCAAAGGTCAGCGTGGGCTCGGAGGGCCCTGCCCGATCTCTTGCCCTGATTGACCGGCGGGGCCTCTAGCGGCTCGGGTGGCTGAAGGGCAGCAGGGTGAGTGCGGCACATGAGCTCGGGGTCCCCATCCCCAGCGTTGCGACGCCAGGCCCCTTGGGAAGTGCCCCTCGGTGGCCGACCTATGGTTAGGGTTAGCCTCCAGGAGCCCCGCAGGCCCGATACACCACCTGTGCGTCGAGCGGAGAGTTGGGCCGAGGTGAGGGTGCTGGTGAACATGAGCCTGGGCCCAAGCGTTTTGGTTCGGTGCGCCTTCCAAGGTCGGCAGGGGTTCGGAGGGCCCTGCCAGTTCTCCCACCCTGAATGAATGGCGGCGCCCCTAGCGGCCTGTGTGGGTTGGGGTGGCAGCGTGCATCCGGCGCTGGGGCTTGGGGGCCCCCAATCCCTGGCGTTGCAGCGCCAGGCCCCTTAGGAAGGGACCTTCAGGGGCTGTCCTAGGCTTAGGGTGAGCTCCCAGGAGGCCGGCAGGCCCGAGTCGCTGGCTCTGCGAAGAGCGGAGGTGCGGGCCGAGTTGAGGGTGATGCAGAGCGGGAGCGTGGTCCCCAGCGTTTTGGCGCCCTGGGCCTTCGACTCTTGCCATGGCTCAAAGGGCCCTGCCCGTTCTCCTGCCCTGAAGAACCTACGGTGCCCTTAGCAGCTCCCTTGGCGGTGGAGTGGCAGGGTGAGTCCATGCTGCGGCTCGTGGATCCCCAATCCCCAGCGTTGTGGGGCCAGGCCTCTTGGGAGGGGCTCCTCGTGGGCGGACCTAGGTTTAGAGTTAGCACCCAGGAGGCCAGCAGGCCCAATCCTCTGGCTGGGCGGCGAGAGGTGGGCGGCCCGAGGTAAAGGCGCTGGCGATCGGGAGCGTGGGCCCCTGCATTTTGGCGCAGGAGGCTTCAAATATCGCCGGTTTCTCCAGGGCCCTGTCCCTTCTCCCGCCCTGAATGACGGGCGGCGCCACTAGCGTCCCGGGTGGCGACGTGGCGGCAGGGTGAGTCTGGCTCTGGGTCTTGGGGTCCCTGATCCCCAGTGTAGCGGCACCAGGACCCTTGGGAGGGGCCCCTGGGTGGCTGACCTAGGGTTAGGGTTAGCCCCCAGGAGGCCGGCAGGTGGGATCCGGCCACTGTCCGGGGAGCGGAGGGCGGGGCCGAGGTGAGGGCGTTGGGGGGCGGGAGCGTGGGCACCAGCGTTTTGGCACGGGGAGCCTTTGAAGGCCACCGGGGGCTCGGAAGGCCCTGCCCCTTCTCTCGCCCTGAATGACCCGCAGTGCTCCTAGCGGCCTGGGTGGCGGCGTTGCGGTAGGGTGAGTGTGGCTCTGGGGCTTGAGGTTCCCGATCCCCGGCGAAGCGGCACCAGGACCCTTGGGAGGGGCCCCTGGGTGGCCGACCTAGGGTTAGGGTTAGCACCCGGGAGGCCGGCAGGCGGGATCCGCCCGCTGTGCGTGGAGCGGAGGGGCGGGCCGAGGTGAGGGCGCTGGCGAGCAAGAGCCTGGGCCCAAGCGTTTTGGCACCGGGGGCCTTCGAATGTCTCCGGGGACTCGGCGGGCCCTGCCCATTCTCCTCCCTGAATGACCGGCGGCGCCCCTAGCAGCCCAGGTGGCGGCGGGGCGGCATGTAAGTCCGGGCATAGGGCTCGGGGGCCCCAGTCCACCGCGTTGCGGCGCCAGGCCCCTTGGGAGGGGCCCCTCGGAGGCTGACCTAGGGTGAGGTTTAGCCCCTAGGATGCCGGCAGGCCCTATTCGCCAGCCGTGTGGAGACTGGAGTGGCGGACCGAGGTGAGGGCACTGGTGAGCGGGAGCGTGGGCCCGGGTGTTTTGGCGCGGGGGGCCTTTGAAGGTCGCCGTGTCTTGGAGGGCCCTGCCCGTGCTCCCGCCCTGAATGAACGGCACCCACCCCAAGCCCCCGGGTGGCGGCTGGGTGGCAGGGTGAGTCCAGTGCTGAGGCTCGGGGGTCCCCAATCCCCAGCGTTGCGGCGCCAGATCCCTTGGGAGGGGCCCCTCGGGGGGTCGATCTAGGGTTGCGGTTAGCCCCCAGGAGGCCGGTGGACCCGATCAGCGGCTGTGCGGCACGCGGAGGGTTGGGCCGAGGTGAGGGCGCTGGCGAGACTGAGCATGAGCCCAAGCGTTTTAGTGCGGGGGCCCTTCGAAGGTCAGTGTGGGCTCGGAGGGACCTGCCCGTTCTCCCGCTCTGAATGACCGGCGGGGCCCCTAGAGGCTCCGGTGCCTGAAGGGCAGCAGGGTGAGACCGGCACTTGGGTTGGGGTCCCCATTCCCGGCGTTGTGGCGCCAGGCCACTTGGGAAGGGCCCCTCCGTGGCCGAACTACAGTTAGGGTTAGCCCCCAGGAGGCCAGCAGGCCCGATACACCGCCTGTGCGTCGAGCGGAGCGTTGGGCCGAGGTGAGGGTGCTGGTGAACATGAGCCCGGGCCCAAGCGTTTTGGTTCGGGGCGCCTTCGAAGGTCGGCGGGGGTTCGAAGGGCCCTGCCCGTTCTCCCACCCTGAATGAATGGCGGCGCCCCTAGCGGCACGTGTGGGGCAGGGCGGCAGGGTGCATCCAGCGCTGGGGCTTGGGGGTTCCCAATCCCCGGCGTTGCGGCGCCAGGCCCCTTAGGAAGCGACCCTCGGGGCCGTCCTAGGGTTAGGGTTAGCGCCCAGGAGGCCGGCAGGCCCGATCCGCCGGCTGTGCGAGGAGTGGAGATGCAGGCCGAGTTGAGGGCGATGGCGAGCGGGAGCTGGGCCCCAGCGTTTTGGCGTCCTGGGCCTTTGAATGTTGCCATGGCTCGGAGGGCCCTGCCCTTTCTCCTGCCCTGAAGAACCAGCAAGGCCCCTAGCGGCTCCGTTGGCAGTGGGGCGGCAGGGTGAATCCCAGGCTGCGGCTCGGGGATCCCCAATCCCCGGCGTTGTGGTGCCAGGCCCCTTGGGAGGGGCTCCTCGTGGGCCGACCCAGGGTTAGAGTTAGCCCCCATAAGGCCGGCAGGCCAGATCCTCTGGCTGGGCGGTGAGAGGTGGGCGGGCCGAGGTAAAGGCGCTGGGGTGCGGGATTGTGGGCCCCTGCATTTTGGGGTGGGAGGCTTCAAATGTCGCCGGTTTCTCCAGGGCCCTGTCAGTTCTCCCGCCCTGAATGACCGGCGGCGCCCCTCGCGGCCCGGGTGGCAGCGTTGTGGGAGGGTGAGTCTGGCTTTGGGGCTTGGGGTTCCAGATCCCTGGCGTAGTGGCACCAAAACCCTTGGGAGGGGCCCCTGGGGGGCCGACCTAGGGTTAGGGTTAGCCCCCAGGAGACCGTCAGGCCCAACCACACACTGTGCGGCGAGCTGAGGTGCGGCCCGAGGTGAAGGCGCTGGGGAGCGGGAGCGTGGGCACCAGCGTTTTGGCACGGGGAGCCTTTGAAGGTCACCGGGGACTCAGAAGGCCCTGCCCTTCTCTCGCCCTCTATGACCCGCGGCGCCCCTAGCGGCCCAGGTGGGGACAGTGCGGCAGGGTGAGTCCGGCTCTGGGGCTCTGAGTTACCAATCCCCAGCATTGCAGAGCCAGGCCGCTTGGGATGTCCCCTGAGGGCCGACCTAGGGTTTTGGTTAGCTGCCAGGAGCCCGGGCAGGCCCTATCCACCGGCTCTGAAGCAAGCGGTGGGGTGGGCCTAGGTGAGGGCGCTGGCGAGCAGGATCCTGGGAGCCAAGGTTTTTGCGCGGGGAGCCTTCAAAGGTCAGCGTGGGCTCGGAGGGCCCTGCCCGATCTCTTGCCCTGATTGACCGGCGGGGCCTCTAGCGGCTCGGGTGGCTGAAGGGCAGCAGGGTGAGTGCGGCACATGAGCTCGGGGTCCCCATCCCCAGCGTTGCGACGCCAGGCCCCTTGGGAAGTGCCCCTCGGTGGCCGACCTATGGTTAGGGTTAGCCTCCAGGAGCCCCGCAGGCCCGATACACCACCTGTGCGTCGAGCGGAGAGTTGGCCGAGGTGAGGGTGCTGGTGAACATGAGCCTGGGCCCAAGCGTTTTGGTTCGGTGCGCCTTCCAAGGTCGGCAGGGGTTCGGAGGGCCCTGCCAGTTCTCCCACCTGAATGAATGGCGGCGCCCCTAGCGGCCTGTGTGGGTTGGGGTGGCAGCGTGCATCCGGCGCTGGGGCTTGGGGGCCCCCAATCCCTGGCGTTGCAGCGCCAGGCCCCTTAGGAAGGGACCTTCAGGGGCTGTCCTAGGCTTAGGGTGAGCTCCCAGGAGGCCGGCAGGCCCGAGTCGCTGGCTCTGCGAAGAGCGGAGGTGCGGGCCGAGTTGAGGGTGATGCAGAGCGGGAGCGTGGTCCCCAGCGTTTTGGCGCCCTGGGCCTTCGACTCTTGCCATGGCTCAAAGGGCCCTGCCCGTTCTCCTGCCCTGAAGAACCTACGGTGCCCTTAGCAGCTCCCTTGGCGGTGGAGTGGCAGGGTGAGTCCATGCTGCGGCTCGTGGATCCCCAATCCCCAGCGTTGTGGGGCCAGGCCTCTTGGGAGGGGCTCCTCGTGGGCGGACCTAGGTTTTAGAGTTAGCACCCAGGAGGCAGCAGGCCCAATCCTCTGGCTGGGCGGCGAGAGGTGGGCGGCCCGAGGTAAAGGCGCTGGCGATCGGGAGCGTGGGCCCCTGCATTTTGGCGCAGGAGGCTTCAAATATCGCCGGTTTCTCCAGGGCCCTGTCCCTTCTCCCGCCCTGAATGACGGGCGGCGCCACTAGCGTCCCGGGTGGCGACGTGGCGGCAGGGTGAGTCTGGCTCTGGGTCTTGGGGTCCCTGATCCCCAGTGTAGCGGCACCAGGACCCTTGGGAGGGGCCCCTGGGTGGCTGACCTAGGGTTAGGGTTAGCCCCAGGAGGCCGGCAGGTGGGATCCGGCCAACTGTCCGGGGAGCGGAGGGCGGGGCCGAGGTGAGGGCGTTGGGGGGCGGGAGCGTGGGCACCAGCGTTTTGGCACGGGGAGCCTTTGAAGGCCACCGGGGGCTCGGAAGGCCCTGCCCCTTCTCTCGCCCTGAATGACCCGCAGTGCTCCTAGCGGCCTGGGTGGCGGCGTTGCGGTAGGGTGAGTGTGGCTCTGGGGCTTGAGGTTCCCGATCCCCGGCGAAGCGGCACCAGGACCCTTGGGAGGGGCCCCTGGGTGGCCGACCTAGGGTTAGGGTTAGCACCCGGGAGGCCGGCAGGCGGGATCCGCCCGCTGTGCGTGGAGCGGAGGGGCGGGCCGAGGTGAGGGCGCTGGCGAGCAAGAGCCTGGGCCCAAGCGTTTTGGCACCGGGGGCCTTCGAATGTCTCCGGGGACTCGGCGGGCCCTGCCCATTCTCCTCCCTGAATGACCGGCGGCGCCCCTAGCAGCCCAGGTGGCGGCGGGGCGGCATGTAAGTCCGGGCATAGGGCTCGGGGGCCCCAGTCCACCGCGTTGCGGCGCCAGGCCCCTTGGGAGGGGCCCCTCGGAGGCTGACCTAGGGTGAGGTTTAGCCCCTAGGATGCCGGCAGGCCCTATTCGCCAGCCGTGTGGAGACTGGAGTGGCGGACCGAGGTGAGGGCACTGGTGAGCGGGAGCGTGGGCCCGGGTGTTTTGGCGCGGGGGGCCTTTGAAGGTCGCCGTGTCTTGGAGGGCCCTGCCCGTGCTCCCGCCCTGAATGAACGGCACCACCCCAAGCCCCCGGGTGGCGGCTGGGTGGCAGGGTGAGTCCAGTGCTGAGGCTCGGGGGTCCCCAATCCCCAGCGTTGCGGCGCCAGATCCCTTGGGAGGGGCCCCTCGGGGGTCGATCTAGGGTTGCGGTTAGCCCCCAGGAGGCCGGTGGACCCGATCAGCGGCTGTGCGGCACGCGGAGGGTTGGGCCGAGGTGAGGGCGCTGGCGAGACTGAGCATGAGCCCAAGCGTTTTAGTGCGGGGGCCCTTCGAAGGTCAGTGTGGGCTCGGAGGGACCTGCCCGTTCTCCCGCTCTGAATGACCGGCGGGGCCCCTAGAGGCTCCGGTGCCTGAAGGGCAGCAGGGTGAGACCGGCACTTGGGTTGGGGTCCCCATTCCCGGCGTTGTGGCGCCAGGCCACTTGGGAAGGGCCCCTCCGTGGCCGAACTACAGTTAGGGTTAGCCCCCAGGAGGCCAGCAGGCCCGATACACCGCCTGTGCGTCGAGCGGAGCGTTGGGCCGAGGTGAGGGTGCTGGTGAACATGAGCCCGGGCCCAAGCGTTTTGGTTCGGGGCGCCTTCGAAGGTCGGCGGGGGTTCGAAGGGCCCTGCCCGTTCTCCCACCCTGAATGAATGGCGGCGCCCCTAGCGGCACGTGTGGGGCAGGGCGGCAGGGTGCATCCAGCGCTGGGGCTTGGGGGTTCCCAATCCCCGGCGTTGCGGCGCCAGGCCCCTTAGGAAGCGACCCTCGGGGCCGTCCTAGGGTTAGGGTTAGCGCCCAGGAGGCCGGCAGGCCCGATCCGCCGGCTGTGCGAGGAGTGGAGATGCAGGCCGAGTTGAGGGCGATGGCGAGCGGGAGCTGGGCCCCAGCGTTTTGGCGTCCTGGGCCTTTGAATGTTGCCATGGCTCGGAGGGCCCTGCCCTTTCTCCTGCCCTGAAGAACCAGCAAGGCCCCTAGCGGCTCCGTTGGCAGTGGGGCGGCAGGGTGAATCCCAGGCTGCGGCTCGGGGATCCCCAATCCCCGGCGTTGTGGTGCCAGGCCCCTTGGGAGGGGCTCCTCGTGGGCCGACCCAGGGTTAGAGTTAGCCCCCATAAGGCCGGCAGGCCAGATCCTCTGGCTGGGCGGTGAGAGGTGGGCGGGCCGAGGTAAAGGCGCTGGGGTGCGGGATTGTGGGCCCCTGCATTTTGGGGTGGGAGGCTTCAAATGTCGCCGGTTTCTCCAGGGCCCTGTCAGTTCTCCCGCCCTGAATGACCGGCGGCGCCCCTCGCGGCCCGGGTGGCAGCGTTGTGGGAGGGTGAGTCTGGCTTTGGGGCTTGGGGTTCCAGATCCCTGGCGTAGTGGCACCAAAACCCTTGGGAGGGGCCCCTGGGGGGCCGACCTAGGGTTAGGGTTAGCCCCCAGGAGACCGTCAGGCCCAACCACACACTGTGCGGCGAGCTGAGGTGCGGCCCGAGGTGAAGGCGCTGGGGAGCGGGAGCGTGGGCACCAGCGTTTTGGCACGGGGAGCCTTTGAAGGTCACCGGGGACTCAGAAGGCCCTGCCCTTCTCTCGCCCTCTATGACCCGCGGCGCCCCTAGCGGCCCAGGTGGGGACAGTGCGGCAGGGTGAGTCCGGCTCTGGGGCTCTGAGTTACCAATCCCCAGCATTGCAGAGCCAGGCCGCTTGGGATGTCCCCTGAGGGCCGACCTAGGGTTTTGGTTAGCTGCCAGGAGCCCGGCAGGCCCTATCCACCGGCTCTGAAGCAAGCGGTGGGGTGGGCCTAGGTGAGGGCGCTGGCGAGCAGGATCCTGGGAGCCAACGTTTTTGCGCGGGGAGCCTTCAAAGGTCAGCGTGGGCTCGGAGGGCCCTGCCCGATCTCTTGCCCTGATTGACCGGCGGGGCCTCTAGCGGCTCGGGTGGCTGAAGGGCAGCAGGGTGAGTGCGGCACATGAGCTCGGGGGTCCCCATCCCCAGCGTTGCGACGCCAGGCCCCTTGGGAAGTGCCCCTCGGTGGCCGACCTATGGTTAGGGTTAGCCTCCAGGAGCCCCGCAGGCCCGATACACCACCTGTGCGTCGAGCGGAGAGTTGGGCCGAGGTGAGGGTGCTGGTGAACATGAGCCTGGGCCCAAGCGTTTTGGTTCGGTGCGCCTTCCAAGGTCGGCAGGGGTTCGGAGGGCCCTGCCAGTTCTCCCACCCTGAATGAATGGCGGCGCCCCTAGCGGCCTGTGTGGGTTGGGGTGGCAGCGTGCATCCGGCGCTGGGGCTTGGGGGCCCCCAATCCCTGGCGTTGCAGCGCCAGGCCCCTTAGGAAGGGACCTTCAGGGGCTGTCCTAGGCTTAGGGTGAGCTCCCAGGAGGCCGGCAGGCCCGAGTCGCTGGCTCTGCGAAGAGCGGAGGTGCGGGCCGAGTTGAGGGTGATGCAGAGCGGGAGCGTGGTCCCCAGCGTTTTGGCGCCCTGGGCCTTCGACTCTTGCCATGGCTCAAAGGGCCCTGCCCGTTCTCCTGCCCTGAAGAACCTACGGTGCCCTTAGCAGCTCCCTTGGCGGTGGAGTGGCAGGGTGAGTCCATGCTGCGGCTCGTGGATCCCCAATCCCCAGCGTTGTGGGGCCAGGCCTCTTGGGAGGGGCTCCTCGTGGGCGGACCTAGGTTTAGAGTTAGCACCCAGGAGGCCAGCAGGCCCAATCCTCTGGCTGGGCGGCGAGAGGTGGGCGGCCCGAGGTAAAGGCGCTGGCGATCGGGAGCGTGGGCCCCTGCATTTTGGCGCAGGAGGCTTCAAATATCGCCGGTTTCTCCAGGGCCCTGTCCCTTCTCCCGCCCTGAATGACGGGCGGCGCCACTAGCGTCCCGGGTGGCGACGTGGCGGCAGGGTGAGTCTGGCTCTGGGTCTTGGGGTCCCTGATCCCCAGTGTAGCGGCACCAGGACCCTTGGGAGGGGCCCCTGGGTGGCTGACCTAGGGTTAGGGTTAGCCCCCAGGAGGCCGGCAGGTGGGATCCGGCCACTGTCCGGGGAGCGGAGGGCGGGGCCGAGGTGAGGGCGTTGGGGGGCGGGAGCGTGGGCACCAGCGTTTTGGCACGGGGAGCCTTTGAAGGCCACCGGGGGCTCGGAAGGCCCTGCCCCTTCTCTCGCCCTGAATGACCCGCAGTGCTCCTAGCGGCCTGGGTGGCGGCGTTGCGGTAGGGTGAGTGTGGCTCTGGGGCTTGAGGTTCCCGATCCCCGGCGAAGCGGCACCAGGACCCTTGGGAGGGGCCCCTGGGTGGCCGACCTAGGGTTAGGGTTAGCACCCGGGAGGCCGGCAGGCGGGATCCGCCCGCTGTGCGTGGAGCGGAGGGGCGGGCCGAGGTGAGGGCGCTGGCGAGCAAGAGCCTGGGCCCAAGCGTTTTGGCACCGGGGGCCTTCGAATGTCTCCGGGGACTCGGCGGGCCCTGCCCATTCTCCTCCCTGAATGACCGGCGGCGCCCCTAGCAGCCCAGGTGGCGGCGGGGCGGCATGTAAGTCCGGGCATAGGGCTCGGGGGCCCCAGTCCACCGCGTTGCGGCGCCAGGCCCCTTGGGAGGGGCCCCTCGGAGGCTGACCTAGGGTGAGGTTTAGCCCCTAGGATGCCGGCAGGCCCTATTCGCCAGCCGTGTGGAGACTGGAGTGGCGGACCGAGGTGAGGGCACTGGTGAGCGGGAGCGTGGGCCCGGGTGTTTT